>NW_027397067.1:6128251-6235198 GCF_003265705.2 Callorhinus ursinus
TCTTTCTTTCTTTCTTTCTTTCTTTCTTTCTTTCTTTCTTTCTTTCTTTCTTTCTTTCTTCCTTTCTTTCTTTCTTTCTTCCCTTTCTATTCTTATTTCCACCATCAAGCTCAGGCATTCAACATCTTTCACATGGATTATCACAAAATTATCTGAACTCTTCTCTCCCCAGTTCACACCCCTCTCTTTCAATACCTTCTGAAGTACACCTGGGATTGGTTCACTCCATGCTCAAGAAATGAAATGGCTTCCCATTGCCTATCTCATGAAATCCACACCTCCCAGCAGAGCATTCCATGCTGTGGAGATCCAAACTCAGGCCTAGAAAGCTTACCCTTTCTTCACCGTCTTCTATAGAAATTCTCGCTTTTGCAAATGCTTCCTCCCCATGCAGGCTCCTGAATGCCACGTGATTCTGATTCCCTCAAAAGTGTGATGGGTCACTTCTTCCTCTCATCTCCAAGCACAGTGGGGTCTCACCAAGTGCTCAGGGAATGTTTCTTGAGGTAATCTCTCCCTTTTGTAGTATATGGACATTTTGTTTCCATGACTGCTCTCTGCATTATTATGGGGACATGTATGTATTTCTGATCTTCTCTCATGGATTATAAGGTCTCTGAGAGCAGATCTATTCATTCATATATTCATGTCATGCAGCACAGTGGGGGAGGTGGGGAGAGAGAGATAGGTATGAATGAAGCAGGTGGGGTTGGGATCCCTGGTTGGGAGCCTGGTTGGTCAGGAGAAGTCTCTTTGAGTAGGTGATATGTAGCAATGAGTAAAATTCATCTAGATTTGGAGTGAGAAGATAGGATTAGAAGAATCCACTAGACTTTAACCTGTGTTATAGATATTTAGTTCACCATAACATTTTTGGCCTTGAATAGAGCAGGTAGCTTAATAAATATTTCTTATATGAATGAATGAATGAGGTGAAAAGCAGTGTGATTCATGCTAAAACCCACCAGCCTTCTGGTGGCCTGGAAGTGTGAAGTGAGGCAAGAAGCAGTATAGTAACAAGTAATGGGTTGAGACCCTGTCAAGGAGATATTGTGGCCCTGACATTGTAGCTGATGCTGCCCCACGGAAGGGTGGCTGGAGGATGGTGGCAAGGGCACAGCAGTCTGGAATCTGTGTGAAGGCCAGAATTGAGCAGGATGCGTCTGATAGCAGAAAGAATGATAATAAATTTGTTGTAATAGAGGAAGCCTAAAAATGGAGAATGGGTTGGAAAGAAGGCCAGGAACTTGAGAAAATCAGCACATTTTGATAAGTGCTTAGATCTAGATGGAGGGGGAGGGGAAGTGAAGTAAACAATGATCACTTAAGTGGTGGTTTCATTAAGTTAAGAATATAAAAAGAGGAACACTTTTATGGGAGCAGATGAGCTTGCCTGTGGGGATACATAGAAAGTTGCTAAGGGAGTGGATCTTCAAAGTTTTCAACAAAAGGAGAAGAAATTTTGCAATGATGTGTGGTAGTGGATGTTGACTTGTGATGATCATTTCATGATATATACAAATATCGAATCATTTTGTACACCCAAAACTAATATAATGTTATATGTCAATTATATCTCAATTTGAAAAAGAGAGAAAAACTTACCTAAGCTAGTGGCTACAATATAGTGAGTGCTCAATAAATGCTTGCTGACTTGAATTAAATTAGAGAGAAGAGGACAGTTTTCCTTTACCCGTTTTCACCGATGAGTCACTTGAAACAGTTAAGTTCTCGGGGTGCAGAACCAAAATATGCCCATTAAAATAAGCACTTTAAAGCAGGTTTTGATGAAATTAATGACAGGATTTTGTAGGTTACACCTTTAAAGTAAATGTCAGGATGTGTGCTTAAATGTAGTCACTTAATGGATCAGAGATAAAAATACTACTTGATATATTCTCCCTGAAGGCTTCAAAGCCATTCAGAAGGTCAGTGGTTAACCAGTGAAGAGCCTGTCTGATGAGGGGAGCACATTACTTTAATTGTCCTTGTACAGGGCAGGTAGTTGTCATCAAACTGACAAACAGTCTCAATTTCCTTTTGGAGATCCAGAAAATAGACTCATTAACTTTATTTGTAAGAACTTTTTTCCTTTGTAACCTTCACAGAAATGCCAGTAATTATAGAAAAGGTGAACCCACAGACCAAACAGCTTGAAGACTATTGAACATTGCACCCTCAAGAACCTTTGGAGGCATAGAATTTATCACAACTTAATACAAGAATTTAGATATGCTTCCATGTAAATTATATTATATGCATTTTGCTAAAAACTTTCAAAATTAAGATGTGAACTTCACCTGCCTCTCTGCAATGGTAAAAATTTAAAATATGAAGCCACTTTCCAAACCTACAACCACGTGACCATAACTGAAGACACAGAAATACATATATTGCTGATGATTTCAACAAACTCTAAATGCTAAACTTCCCTTGGCATTTAGTAACAAACTAAAGAACAAATAAAGTGAGATAAAATGAAATGATGCGCATTTACCAGCGCCCTTAGAAATTTACATGATTTTGCAAATGTGCTTTGCATTACTTACTTGTGCCACTTTTAGGTTAAGCACATGGAAGCAAATATTTAGGCAAAACATTTTACATGCCTACAAGTTTTATCATTAAAATTGGCCCTCACAAAATGATTTTATTTCTACTTAACCTTTTAAGAAAACATGATATGAAAGAAAAAAAGAGTGGAGCAGTGAATAACCTAGAAAATGCTAGCTTAAATAATAATTTACTATTAGAGGGGCGCCTGAGTGGCTAAGCTGGTTAAGTGTCCGGCTCTTGATTTCAATTCAGGTCATGATCTCAGGGTCATGAGATCAAGCCCAGTGAATGGCTCTAGACCGGGCATGGAGCCTGCCTAAGATTCTCTCCCTCCCCCTCTGCCCCTCCTGCCCTCCCCTCTTCCCCTCACATGCACATGTGCTCCCTCTTTCTAAAATAATAATAATTAACGGTAATAATAATAATAAATTTACTATTAGAAAAGTGAAACTTTGTTTTGCAACAACATATAAAGTCCGATGATCTTTTGTAACTCATCTAATATTCTCCTCTCACTTTACGAAGTTTAAAACCTGATCAAGTTCACACAACAGGGTCGTATATAAACTAGGACTGAAAGCTGGATCTCTTATCCTCTGAATCCACTATATTTCCACAATGGGTTTTATTCACAATATGCCTCCTACAACTCATTCTAAAACACCTAAGTAGTTATTAAAAAAAAAAAACTATAAAAGCCTTACATTTGCCTAATAACCCCTCACTAATGGATACAGTCAAAATGCATCATTACAGGAATGCCTTTCATATCTGACCTTGCCCAGCCTACCCCTCCTTTGAGTCTCTCTTATTGGTATTCCTACTCTCTAGTCAAAGCAAATTCTTTCCAATTCCTTGTGGTGCACCAGGACTTTCTCTTGCCTTGACCCTGTTTTCTGTGTGTACAGGGCCTTCCTTCCTTCAGTTCATCCAGCCACTCCAAGAAGCTTTTTCCAGCCCCTCCAGCCAGTCCCTCCCTGGTGCTGCTCTAACCAGGCCCATGTTCTATTACAGCACTTATCACTGTGCTTTGTATGTGTCTATTCTGCTCTGGTCCTTTCCCAGACTGTGAGTTCCTCCAGGATCTAGTGGTAGTGGCCGAATGACTGAATGGATAAACAAGCTCCAACACTGTGCCCTCTTTGCATCTGTTCTCTTAATCATGGGCATATGGGTACATGAATGATTGTGCATAGATGTGAGGAAAAAATTCACACTACAGCCAGCTGTACCTGTCACTGTGGGCCAGGAGCTGACTGCACTGAGAATGTCCACAATTTCATCTACTCTGTACAACTCTCTAATGAGGTTGACATTGAGATTGTGCCCATTTTAAGGAGGAGGGAACTGAGGCTTCATGGTGTTCAATCACTTGCCCCAGGTCACGTCTAGTGAGGCCAGTGCTGGGACTGGTCCCAAGTCTTCTTCTCTCCCGAATCCACACCTTAGGCCACACTGTTATACTGATATTTCTACTTTTAGTTCCTTCTCTTACAACCATGTTACTGTTTTCTTTCTACTGTGACTGAAGAATTTTATTAAGCAATGACACCCTGAAAAGAGGAAGCAGCTGTTTTCTGGATCAAAAAATAGATTATAGATCATAAAAGTCAAATTATAGGAAAAAGGCAGTGACTCATTAAATTCTCCTGCATTTCGATTTGTCAATTCTTTGGGCACATAGTTTGCTATGTTGATAACCACAAGTCATTTCCAAAAGTGACATTCGAGATAGAGCAGAGCATTCCCTCAAAGCCAGTGACAATTTGTGGTGTCATTACATGGTACATTGTGGGCCTGTACCAGAGAGTGACAAAATACTCTGAGGTTCAAATGATCTTCTGCTTGCTTGGCTTTAGCCAAAGGGTTGGAAAGAAAAATTATGCAATTGTAACCAGAGGGGCCTTCCCCTCCCCTGCTCCCCAAACTGGAGTCCTGCTGTTGAATCCCTGGCAGAACTGGTTGCCTGCCAGTTGCTTGTCTAAAGGTTGCTAGGAGTTGATGAAAGAAAAGAGAAGAGCAGGAATAAAAATCTGAGCTCCTTATCTTTACTTGTTAAAATTTATGTTTGAGGGTATTATTTGCCTCCTCCCTACCCCATACTCCATTTTTTAGACTTATCACAGTGAACCCCAAAGAGATTTCTGGATATTTTATAGGCTAAATTGTGTCCCCAGGCTCCCATTCATATATTGAACTTCTAACTTCCAGTAACTTATTATGTGACTGAGTTTGGAGATAGTCTTTAAAATAAAATAATTAGTGGGCTCTAATATGACTGGTGTCATTGTAAGAGATTAGAACACAGATAGGTACAGAGGAAAGACTATGTGAGGACACAAGGAGAAGATGGCCAATTACAACCCAAGAAGAGAGGCCTCAGAAGAAAGCAACACTGAGGATACCTTGATATTGAACGTTTAGTCTCCAGAACTACAAGAAAATAAATTTTCGTTCCAAATTATGGTTCTGTTACTTACCAGCTTTGTGATCTTGGGCAAATCAGGTGCCTTTTGTTTGCTCATGTGTGAAATGGATATAATAGTGGTATCTACTTCATAAACTTTGGTCTAGGTTTAAAGAAGATAATACATGTGAAGCTCAATAAATTTTAGTAATCATTAGTAGCAGTTACTGGTCACAGTGGGAGAGACACCCAGACTTGTAAATCAGCCATAGCTGGGAGGTCTGGGATATACTGTGAAGGAGTGAGAGATGGAGACCACAGTGAAACATCCAGATCAGACTGTGTAGATCAGACTGTGCAGGTCTTCCAAGAGGCACAGAAGCTGGAGGGAGTTTTGAAGGAAGAGTGGGTGTTAGTGAGACCAAAGATGTGGGCAAGCACAATCTCCCTACCCCCGCTTCAAGTCTAAGGACAGGCTGTGCTAGAGAAGAGCACATTCCTGGCTTGTCATCTTCTAAGCTTTTTCTTTTAGGTAGAACTGGAGTTTCAGTTCTTCTGAGTGATCTAGTTCTAAATACTTTCATTCTGTGACAGAGAGAGGGAGGGCACGATGTTAATGGAGGGCACGATGTCTCCACAGGGGAGCAAATCATATCTTCTCTTTATCTGTAGCATTGTAAATGCCCTATATCATTTTTCCTTCCAATCTGGAAGCATGCCACACTTATCAACTTTGTCATGTGATTTCATAAGAATTTAAAAGCAAAAACACTGTCAGTTGTGGGGTAGCAAGATATTTTTGCAAACACAGAGAATTTATTACCCAGTATGGAGTTTTATTTGGATTTGATATAATACATTCAATCTAAAAAATATCATTAAGGAGTCTACAAGATACAGTTTAGAACTATAGAGAACTAAAACTCATTCTCTCTCTAAAACAAAATAAATAAAATCTTTAGAAAAGGGGAGAACTTAGGTGGCTCAGTTGGTTGAGCATCCAACTCTTGATTTCGGCTCAGGTCATGATCTCAGGGTCATGAGATGGAGCCCTACATTAGGCTCTGTGTCCAGCGTGGAGTCTGCTTTTCCCTCTCCCTCTCCCATTTTCATTCTCTCTCGTTCTCTCTTTCTCTCTCTCAAATAAATATTAAAAAATAAAAACCATTAAACCCTACATAAAAATAAACATTGATTTATAGACACAAAAAGAAATATGGAAATATGATCTAAGAACCACCAGGAGAACTGACAACTCTTCAACAACAAAAACAACAAATCCTCCAAATTCTAAAATCAGAAACTTACTGGGCATATGAGATTCTCGAACATTCTGAACTCGGTAGGATATAAACATAGTTTTATTTCTCTGTAGTTCTAAACTGTATCTTGTAGACTCCTTAATGATATTTTGGGTAGATTCCTATGGGTTTCTGGCTCCTTGAGTTATTATTGGTCCATCTGATTTAAAACTGCATCCCATAACTGATTCAAAGCTTTGACCTTCGCATTGACGGTAAGATCTGTGGTTTGAGGGATGTGCCATGGAGACGCACTCGCTATTTGTTGTTCAACTCTCTTTTTAACTTTTTTGCCTAGGAGAGGGACCTCTGGGATCCTCTCCCCACCCCTCTTCTGGGTGTTACTACCAGTGTTGAGGCTGGGAAGAGGAAGAGGAAGGGAGTATCTCTTATTTAACTGCCATGATTGATCTCCATTCCCCAGTGGTTGTACATCCTTCTCTGGAAAATCCTACCTGGCCCCACATGCTGTCTATGTGCCAGGGGCCCAAATGTTGGCTTTCTTGTGGATTGTATTTGTGAGTTTTCCAGGGACATAGCAGAAGCCTCTGTCTGCACATTTCCCTGATCTGGATCTACCTTCTCTGGCTCTTCTGGCTTCCTACCTCCCCAGATGCCACTCCTTCAGTAATTTCAAAGGTTCCTGCTTTGTAGCTACCCCTCTGAGGCAGCAGCAAATAGCTCAGGCCTGGTTATTTTCTAAAATATCTTCTGGAATCCTTTGTTGTACCAAATGGTGATCACTGCAGCTGTGCCATGGGGTGACTTTCTCCTCCCCACCATTTTTCTTCAGTTCTCCTATCTTAGTGTTCAGGTAGGTAAAATGTAGGTCAAAAAGTCTGCTGTCTAAGAAGATACTAAACCAGGGAATGAAATGGGAATTTTCCTTTTGAATGAGCACCTCCAAACTTTACAATGATTCTTTTAGAGTCCTCCCCAAGAGCCCTCTCCCTTCCTTCTGGTCCAAAGACAGTATGCTGATATTCCATCCCTTCCCTCTCCTGGGGGTGGTGGTGTTGGTGGGATAATAATGGGAAGGCAGATTCTACTTCCCATGGCAACAATGTCTGACTGTTTTCTAGCTTAGAATATGAGGTCATAGTGCCTCTTTTTTTCCCCTATACTTGGGCCCTAGTATAACAAAAGCCCTACTTAATATCTTGTTACATTTTCATTGACCTCTTCCTATTTACAACCTTGGATAAATTGTGGCTTCTTGCAAGGTTCATTGCCTTCAAGTATGATAACAGAAGATGTAAATCAGATGTAATCAGATATAAAAATGGATGTAAATCTTTGGGGCAATTCTTCAAGACTGTGGCAGGGACTAAGAGGGTATACAGCTGGTGCCACTGTGGGCATGGCAGCATCCCTCTCTATGTATTGGATCTTCTTTGGTTTCTTGCATATGCCCTTGCCTTATTCTTTATTTTTTTAATTTTATTATTTTTATTCAAGTAAAATTAACATACAGTGTTATGGTAGTTTTAGGTGTACCATGGACTGATTCAATAATTCTACACATTTGTCAGTGCTCCTCAGAATGTGTATTTTTAATCGCCTTCATCTGTTTCACCATTTCACCACCCATCTCCCCTCTGGCAATCACCAGTTTGTTCTCTGTATTTAAGAGTCTGGTTATTTTGGTCTCTTTTTTTTCTCTGTTTTTTTTTTTTCCATTTGTTTTGTTTCTTAAATTCCACATATGAGTGAAATCATATGGTATTTGTCTTTCTCTGACTAACTTATTTCACTTAGCATAATACTCTCTAGCTCCATTCACCTTGTTGCAAATGGCAAGATTTCATTTTTTCTTATGGCTGAGTAATATTCCATTGTATATATATCCACACTACATATTCTTTATCCATTCACCTATGGATAGACATTTGCATTGTTCCTTCTGTATATTGACTATTGAAAACAATTTGCAATAAACAGGGGTGCATATATCTTTTCAATATGAGCCACTCTTTTAATATATGTCTACTGGCAATAAATTATCTTAGTTTTGCTCCACTTGAGAATGTCTCAATTTCTCCTTCATTCCTAAAGGATGTCTTCCCTGTATATAGTCAGTGGGTTGGCAGTCCTTCTCTTTTGGCTTGTTATTTTCTGTTAGCCACTTCCATCTGGCCTCAATGATTTCTGAGGACAAATTCACGTTGTTTTTCCCCTGCAGGAAAGGTGTCCGTTCTCTCTGCTTTAGAGACTTGTACCTTTGTCTTTAGTTTCAGAAGTTTAATTATAATGTATCTTGACATAGTTTTCTTTGGATTTACCCTATTTGGAGTTCGCTCAGCCTCTCGACTGTAGATTTATCAAATTGTAGTTTTTATCAAATTGGAGAAGTTTCCAGCTATTATTTATTGAGGACTTTTTCAGCCCCACCCTTGTTCTTCTCTCCTTCTGAGATAAGAGGACAAAAATATTAGAGCTTTTGTTCCTGTTCCACAGGTCCCCAGGGTTCTGTTCACTTATGTGTTCAGCCTATTTTCTCTCTTTTGTCCCGATTAATAATTCCTATCTTTTCACTTTTCAGTGTATTGATTCTTTCCTCTGTCTCCTCCTTTCTGTTATTGAGCCCTCAACTAAGCTTTTTATTTCAGTTACTGTGTTTATTTCAGTTCTGAAATTCCCACTTGGTTCTTTTTCTTTGCTGAGGCTTTCTATTTTTCAATTATTTCAAGGGTTTTGTAATTGCTCATTGAACTATTTTTAACATTGCTGCTTTTATCTTTGTAAGATAATTCTAATATATCTGTCATTTTTGGTTTTTGCTTCCATTTATTGTCTTTTATTCTTTCAGTTTGAGATCTTGGTTCTTGGTATGAAAGTAATTTTCTATTCAAAGTTTGACATTTTTAATTTTTATATTACAAAATGAGTCTCTGGATCTTATTTAAATGCTGCTAGGTGGAGGTAGAAGTCCAGGTGCCCCACTTAGCCTCCACTGACACCCAAGGGGGTGGGGTCTCCTGGTTACTGCTAGGTGGGGTGGGAGTTCCCAGTTGCCTATGTGGTCTCCATTAACACCCTGGCTGGGGGTGGCCCATTACCTCTGGGTGGTGGTAAAAGTCCTGACTCTTCACTAGGCCTCCGCTGACCCAACCTAAGAGAGAGGAGGGAGGTGCTTTGCTACTGCTGGGTGAAGGTGAAAGCCAAGCCTCTCCATGTGATGTCTAGTGACATCATGTGTGGGAGTCTTATTACCTATAAGCTGTCCTGAAAGTCCTGGTTTCTACACCCTGTTTGCTCTTTCCACTGAGGCACCTTAATCCATTGTGAGATTTAACATTTAGTAAGAAGTCATAACTTTAGTTTGATCTTCTCTAACACTAAGTTTAGTGGAATTTTGATACTCAAAAATTTCCCCCTCCATTTCACCTTATATTATTTGGAATAAAGAAGCAGTTAGCTCTTTCAACTTTGCAAGAACTCAAATTTCTAAAATCTCTCTATTCCCCTTCATTTCTGCTTGTAAACTGGTTGTTTCTTTCTGAGCATCTCTTATTCATGTAATATTGTGCCCTATATAGTTAAAATTCTTTATACATACTATTAAAATTCTGTTTCCAGTTTCTTCCCTAGAGTTACATGTTCATTAGATACATAATCTGCCTCTAAGCCTTATCAACTTCACAGATATATATATATATATATATATATTCTCATTACTAAGCCATTGCCAAACCCCTTTGGGATACTTGTTCTAGCAGTTCTCAGCTCTTGCTGGCAATATTTTTGTCAGTCAGAATAAAGTTGGTAATGCTATAATACAAGCACCCTGAAATCTCGGTGGCTTAACACAACAAAAGTTTGTTTCCTCACACACATAGAATCTGCTTTGAGTATTTTGGTGACTTGAAGGCAGTGCTCCTTCACACATTGGCTCGGCTTTCAAGATGTTTTGATATATGACATCTCCACTTCATGATGAAGATGCTTCCATGACAAGCTCAGCAGGAGAACAGAGGGCATAGAGGAGTGTGCTCCAGCTCCTTAATGCTACAGCCCAGAATGTGTAAAGACATACATGATTTTATTTTTTAAATGGATCATTTGAGAGAACTATCCCTCACCCACATAGACCCAAGGGGTCTGGGAAGTGCACTTTTCCCTGCATCCCATGGGAGGGAAAGAGAACTGGAGGTGGTGGGCACTGAGAAGAACAAGCAGGACAATGACCATAGTAATGTCTGCCACAGACACTAGCATTATACTTAACTCAATTGTGAATCCAAGGTTGAACAAAATTTTCATCTTCAGTAACTGGAGTCATTTGCTCCAAAATTTAAAATAGTTATGCTGAGCAAATGAGGTCAATTTGAAATGTCTTTGAATCTCAGACACTCAAGATCACTCAAGGTCAATTACCATGGCACATAAAAGTTTTAAAGTGCCTTTGTACAACAGTTGCATGCTGTGTTAGGATACTAACTTCTAAATCTCTGGGCATTCTGAAAGAGCTGTCATGGAGACAAATCTTAGTAGTTATTTTATTATTGTCATCATTCCTTTTAGGGTATATGGTTTATTTAAGTTGATATAAAATATTTCATGGGATTATACTATTAATAAAATGAAATATTATCATATTAAGGAATATGAAAGACATTTGGTCTAAATTCATACACATCTGCACCCTGTAGTGTATACTAACTGAACACAGGAAAGTGTGGTTGGTACTCTAGGGAACCTGTCCAAGGAAATAAAATTGACCACTGATTATCTGTACCAGATCATCTTCAAACCCTGGAGAAAATGATGACATAAGTCCTTCTATGAAGATGTCACTGGTAACCAAAGAAAGAGTATTGTGTAATTTTGAGTTATGTAACCAGTAGTGGGGATGGATTGCTACGTTTATCTATATTATCTCATTTTATTATTTTATTAGTTATAGTCTACTTAGCTTCCAAATTATTTGAGGTGAGTTATAATAAACACAACCATGGTAGACTTCTACTTCTGCCAATTGAGAGAGTATGTGACATCCTCTTCCTATAAATATCTATAAAAGTGGATACTTATTTTCAAGGTTTTGGACAATGGCAATACAAGACTAATCTGAGGGAAGGGAAACACACAAGGAGAGCCTCTCACCCTACCATCATTTCCTCCAGGTCTCTGCCAAGGGCAATGTTCCCATAGCACCAGATGCAGGTGAGGCCAAGCAGAGTACCCCCGGGTCAGGAAGCAGAGACCTGACTGATGGCAGCACCCATAACACAAGAGAACACGCTCAGCAGATCCTACACAAGGGACCTCGGGCTTGTGCTGTCTCAAACAGATTTTCCCCAAAAACCACCTCCAAAATTTTGATTTCTTTTCTTATGTAGTTTATTTTTTAAATTATTTTAATTATTTTTATTTAATTTTTTTCTTATGCAGTTTAAATCTGTGAGACCTTAAAATGACATAGCTTTATTTCAAAGTTTTAGGTTTTTCTCTCCCTCAGCCTGCTGAGTAACACTTTAATTACATGTATTAATCATATCCCTGAAATTGTCTATCAGACACTACGTGTTCATTCAACTTCCAAATAAAAATTCACCTTTCCTGGGCAATATCCTTCCCTAGACACAGCTCTATAATTACAAGTTGCTGCTGTTCCAATATGCTAAAATACCTAATTTCTGATAGAAGTAAGGGATAAATGCTCCTTTTTAAAAAAAAGTTTTATTTTAAAAATGACATTTAAAAAGTCATTTATTTGTTCTATCAGATGTTGATATTTATCAGAACTTGTCTACTTATTTTTCTCTTCTTTCTTTATTCATATATTGTTATTTTTACAAGTTGTTACTCTTTTTTTCATATTTATTTATTCTTTCTCCTGCTTTTGTGCAGTTATTTCCTAATAACTACAGAAATGGAGCCATTTTGCCCTCTTGGCTGATTATTAAAATCATTTGCTATGCTTATAAAAATACAGATTCCTGGGATCTCTGCAGGTCCAATGAAACCGACTCCTCATGGAGAATCCCTGAAATATATTTTAAATAAGCCCATAGCTGAATCTTATCATCAGTCAAGTGTGGAAAACAGATACAAGTTGAAGTTGGTCTCTGGTAATTATTGGTTAAACATTGGCAAAACTTCCTTTACCTTCCCCAGTCATCATCAAGCTTGCCATGTGGACCCAGGAGGCATGGTATGATATCATCATAACAAAATATATCTACCTATACTCACTCAATCAATCTATCATCTATCAGATTTGAATTGAAATAAATTATAAACATCCACATTTATTTGCTTTATTACCTAAATGTTTGCTTTCCGGAAAATTATAATAAGAGCCTTTTTTGAGAGAATCTGTATTATTTTCTTATTTATGATATAATCTAATAGCATCTGATCATAATATCCAACTTCAGTATCTGCACTTGGAGAAAGATCTGTGCTATAGATGGACTATTTTTGTCCCTCCAAAATTTTTATGTGGAAACCTAATCCCCAATATGATGGTATTTGGATGTGGGGACTTTGGAAAGTGATTCTGATGGGATTAGTGCCCTTATAAAAAAGGTTCTAGAGAGATCCCCCACCCCTTCTTCCCTGTGAGGTTACAGCAAAAAACATTGATCTATGAACATGCAAGTGGGTTCCCACTAGACACCAAATCTATCAGAGCCTTGATCTTAGACTTCCCAGCCTCCAGAACTGTGAGGAATACATTTCTGTTGTTTCTAAGCCACACAATGTATGTATTTTGTTTTTTGTTTTATTTTATTTTATTATCTTATGTTAATCACCATACATTACGTCATTAGTTTTTGATGTAGTGTTCCATGATTCATTATTTGCATATAATACACAGTGCTCCATGCAGAACATGCCCTCTTTAATACCCATCACCAGGCTAACCCATCCCCCCACTGCTCTCCACTCTAGAACTCTCACTTTGTTTCTCAGAGTCCATAGTCTCTCATGGTTCGTCTCCCCCTCTGATTTCTGCCCTTCATTTTTCCCTTCCTGCAATCTTCTTCTTTTTTTCTTTAACATATAATGTATTATTTGTTTCTGAGGTACAGGTCTGTGATTCAACAGTCTTACACATTTCACAGCATTCACAAAAGCACATAACCTCTCCAATGTCTATCATCCAGCCTCCCCACCCCTCAAAACCCCCCCACCACTCCAGCAACCCTCAGTTTGTTTGCTGAGATTAAGAATTCCTCATATCAGTGAGATCATATGATACATGTCTTTCTCTGATTGACTTATTTCGCTCAACATAATACCCTCCAGTTCCATCCATGTCATTGCAAATGGCAAGATTTTGTCCTTTTGATGGCTGTATAATATTCCGTTGTGTGTGTGTATATATATATATATATATATATATATATATATATATATATACCACAACTTCTTTATCCATTCATCTGTTGATGGACATTTTGGCTTATTCCACAGTTTGGCTATTGTGGACATTGCTGCTATAAACGTCGGGGTGCACGTACCCCTTAGGGTCCCTACATTTGTATCTTTGAGGTAAATACGCAGTAGTGCAATTGCTGGGTTGTATGGTAGCTCTATTTTCAACTTTTTGAGGAACCTCCATACTGTTTTGCAGAGTGTCTGCACCATCTTGCATTCCCAAGAACAGTGTAGGAGGGTTCCCCTTTCTCCACATTCCCACCAACATCTGTCATTTCCTGACTTGTTAATTTTAGCCATTCTGACTGGTGTGAGGTGGTATCTCATTGAGGTCTTGATTTGGATTTCCCTGATGCTGAGCGATGTTGAACATATTTTCATGTCTGTTGGCCATTTGGATGTCTTCTTTGGAAAAATGTCTGTTCATGACTTCTGCCCATTTCTTAATTGGATCATTTGTTCTTTGGGTGTTGAGTTTAAGAAGTTCTTTATAGATTTTGGATACTAGCCCTTTATCTGATATGTCATTTGCAAATATCTTCTATCATTCTGTCGGTTGTCTTTTGGCTTTGTGGACTGTTTATTTTGCTGGGCAAAAGCTTTTTATCTTGATGAAATCCCAATAGTTCATTTTTGCCCTTCCTTGCCTTGCCTTTGGCAATGTTTCTAGGAAGAAGTTGCTGCGGCTGAGGTCGAAGAGGTTGCTGCCTGTGTTCTCCTTTAGGATTTTGATGGACTCCTGTCTCACGTTTAAGTCTTTCAACCATTTGGAGTCTATTTTTGTGTGTGGTGTAAGGCAATGGTCCAGTTTCTTTCTTCTGCATGTGGCTGTCCAATTTTCCCAACACCATTTGTTGAAAAGACTGTCTTTTTTCCATTGGACATTCTTTCCTGCTTTGTCGAAGATGAGTTGACCATAGAGTTGAGGGTCCATTTCTGGGCTCTCGATTCTATTCCATTGATCTGTGTCTGTTTTTGTGCCAGTACCATACTGTCTTGATGATTTTGTAATAGAGCTTGAAGTCCGGAATTGTGATGCCGCCAGCTTTGCTTTTCTTTTTCAACATTCCTCTGGCGATTTGGGGTCTTCTCTGGTCCCATACAAATTTTAGGATTATTTGTTCCATTTCTTTGGAAAAAACGATGGGATTTTGATAGAGATTGCATTGAATGTGTAGATTGCTCGAGGTAGCATTGACATCTTCACAATATTTGTTCTTCTGATCCATGAGCATGGAACGTTTTTCCATTTCTTCGTGTCTTCCTCAATTACTTTCATGAGTATTTTGTAGTTTTGAGTACAGATTCTTTGCCTCTTTGGTTAGATTTATTCCTAGGTATCTTATGGTTTTGGGTGAGATTCTAAATGAGATCGACTCCTTATTTTCTCTTTCTTCTGTCTTACTGTTGGTGTATAGGAATGCCACTGATTTCTGTGCATTGATTTTATATCCTGCCACTTTACTGAATTCCTGTATGAGTTCTAGCAGTTTTGGGGTGGAGTCTGTTGGGTTTTCCACATACAGTATCATATCATCTGCAAAGAGTGAGACTTTGACTTCTTCTTTGCCGGTTTGGATGCCTTTGAGTTCTTTTTGTTGTCTGATTGCTGTGGCTAGGACTTCTAATACTATGTTGAATAGCAGTGGTGATAGTGGACAAACCTGCTACATTCCTGACCTGAGGGGGAAAGCTCTCAGATTTTTTCCATTGAGATTGATATTCGTTGTGGGTTTTTCATAGATGGCTTTTATGATATTGAGGTATGTACCCTCTATCCCTATGCTCTGAAGAGTTTTGGTCAAGAAAGGATACTGTCCTTTGTCAAATGCTTTTTCTGCATCTATTGAGAGGATCATATGATTCTTGTTCTTTCTTTTATTAATGTATTGTATCACATTGATTGATTTGCAGATGTTAAACCATCCTTGCAGCCCAGGGATAAATCCCACTTGGTCATGGTGAATAATCCTTTTAATGTACTGTTGGATCCTATTGCCTAATATTTTGGTGAGAATTTTGAAATCCATGTTCATCAAGGATATTGGTCTGTAATTCTCCTTTTTGATGGGGTCTTTGTTTGGTTTTGGGATCAAGGTAATGGTGGCCTCATAAAACAAGTTTGGAAGTTTTCTTTCCATTTTTATTTTTTTGAACAGTTTCAGAAGAAGAGGTATTAATTCTTCTTTAAATGTTTGGTAGAATTCCCCTGGGAGGCCATCTCGCCCTGGGCTTTTGTTTGTTGGGAGATTTTTGATTACCCCTTCAATTTCCTTAGTGGTTATAGGTCTTCTATTGCTTCCTGGTTCAGTTTTGCTACTTTATACATCTCTAGGAATGCATCCATTTCTCCCAGATTATCTAATTTGCTGGCATAGACTTGTTCATAATATGTTCTTATAATTGTATTTCTTTGGTATTGGTTGTGATCTCTCCTCTTTCATTCACGATTTTATTTATTTGAGTCCTTTCTCTTTTCTTTTGGATAAGTCTGGCCAGGGATTTATCAATTTTGTTAATTCTTTCCAAGAACCAGCTTCTAAATTCGTTGATGTGTTCTACTGTTCTTTTGGTTTCTGTTTCATTGATTTCTGCTCTGATCTTTATTATTTCTCTTCTCCTGCTGGGTTTAGGCTCTATTTGTTGTTCTTTCTCCAGCTCCTTTAGGTGTACGGTTAGGTTGTGTATTTGAGAATTTTCTTGTTTCTTGAGAAAGGCTTGTATTGCTATATGCTTTCCCTTAGGACTGCCTTTGCTGCATCCCAAAGAGTTTGAACAGTTGTGTTTTCATTTTCATTTGTTTCCACGAGTTTTTCTAATTCTTCTTTAATTTCCTGGTTGACCCATTCATTCTTTAGTAGAATGCTCTTTAGCCTCCTTGTATTTGAGTTCTTTCTGACTTTCCTCTTGTTATTGAGTGCTAGTTTCAAAGCATTGTGGTCTGAAAATATGCAGGGAATGATCCCAATCTTCTGTACTGGTTGAGACCTGATTTGTGACCTAGGATGTGATCAATTCTGGAGAATGTTCCATGGGCACTAGAGAAGAATGTGTATTCTGTTGCTTTGGGATGGAATGTTCTGAATATGTCTGTGAAGTCCATTTGGTCCAGTGTGTCATTTAAAGTCTTTATTTCCTTGCTGATCTTTTGCTTAGATGATCTGTCCATTTCATTCAGAGGGGTGTTAAAGTCCCCCACTATTATTGTATTGTTGTCTATGTGTTTCTTTGCTTTTGTTATTAATTGGTTTATATAACTGGCTGCTCCCATGTTAGGGGCATAGATATTCACAATTGTTGGATCTTCTTGTTGGATAAACCCTTCAAGTAGGATATAATGTCCTTCTTCATCTCTTATTATAGTCTTTGGTTTAAAATCTAATTTGTCTGATATAAGGATTGCCAGCCCAGCTTTCTTTTGGTGTCCATTAGCATGGTAAATTGTTTTCCACCACCTCACTTTCAAGATGGTGGTGTCTTTGGGTCTAAAATGAGTCTCTTGCAGACAGCTATCGATGGGTCTTGTTTTTTTATCCAATCTAATAGCCTGTGTCTTTTGATTGGGGCATTTAGCCCATTTACATACAGGGTAACTATTGAAAGATATGAATTTAGTGCCATTGTGTTGTCTGTAAGGTTACTGTTACTGTTTCTTGTCTGTGTTCCTTTCGGTCTATGTTACTTTTAGGCTTTCTCTTTCCTGAGAGGACCCCTTTTAATATTTCTTTTTTTTTAAAGATTTTATTTATTTATTTGATAGAGAGAGACACAGCGAGAGAGGGAACACAAGCAGGGGGAGTGGGAGAGGGAGAAGCAGGCTTCCCGCCAAGCAGGGAGCCTGATGCGGGGCTCAATCCCAGGACCCTGGGATCATGAGCTGAGCTGAAGGCAGACGCTTAATGACTAAGCCACCCAGGCGCCTTTCAATATTTCTTGTACGGTTGGTTTTGTGTTTGCAAATTGCTTTAGTTTTTGTTTGTCCTGGAAGCTTTTTATCTCTCCTTCTATTTTCAATGACAGCCTAGCTGGATATAATATTCTTGGCTGCATATTTTTCTCATTTAGTGCTCTGAATATATCATGCCAGTCCTTTCTGGCCTGCCAGGTTCTGTGGATAGGACTGTTGCCAATCTAATGTTTCTACCATTGTAGGTTACAGATCTTACAGATCTCTTCTCCTGAGCTACTTTCAGGATTTTCTCTTAGTCTGTGAGACTCGTAAGTTTTGCTATTAGCTGTCGGGGTGTTGACCTATTTTTATTGATTTTGAGAGAGGTTCTCTGTGCTTCCTGGATTTGGATGCCTGTTTCCTTCCCCAAATTAGGGAAGTTTTGTGCTATAATTTGCTCTAATATACTTTTTGCTCCCCTCTTTCTTCTTCTTCTGGGATCCCAATTATTCTAATGTTGTTTTGTGTTATGGTATCACTTCTCTTTCGAATTCTGCCCTCATGATCCAGTAGTTGTTTATCTCTCTTTTTCTCAGCTTCTTTATTTTCCATCATTTGGTCTTCTATATCACTAATTCTCTCTTCTGCCTCATTTATCCTAGCAGTTAGAGCCCCCATTTTTTATTGCACCTAATCAATAGCCTTTTTGATTTCGACTTGGTTAGATTTTAGTTCTTTTATTTTTCCAGAAAGGATTTCTCTAATAACTTCCATGTTTTTTTCAAGCCCAGCTAGTATCTTTAAAATCATCATTCTGAACTCTATTTCCAACATCTTACTAATGTCCGCATTGATTAGGTCCCTGGCAGTCGGTACTGCCTCTTGTTCTTTTTTTTTTTTTTGAGGTGATTTTTTCCATCTTGTCATTTTGTCCAGAGGAGAATAGATGAATTTGAGAACAAAATGCTAATAGGGTAACAACGACTCCAGAAAAATATACACTAAAGACATCAGAAGAGACCTGAAACTAGGGGAAAAGAAAGCGAAAGAAAGAAAAAGAAAAAAAAAAAGCCCAAACCAGAATATGATCAGGCTGGTGCATAGATCAGTGCAACGCACTAGATTTTGGGTGTATTTTGGTGTTAGAAGAAAGTGCCTTCCAAAATTTTAAAGAAAAAAACTTATATATGTACAAAAATAAGGGTAAATACGATGATGGGAGGGACTATGACTGTAAAGATGAAAATTATAAAAGATTTTATAAAAGGAATTGATAAGAAGTTGGTTGAAAAAATAAAGGAGAGGATTAAAAAAAAAGGGAGATAATGTGATCAGGAAGAAGATTAAAATAAAGTCATACAATAGAGAATTTATGTATATATATATATATATATATATATATATATATATATAAAATAAGGTCAACTATTATGAAGGGAGAGAATATGACTCTAAAAATGAAAAATAAAAAAAAATTTAAAAGGGATTGATAAGATGTTGGTTGAAAAAGGAAAAAAATTAAAAAAAGAAAATAAAAAAATAACTTTGAAAGACTAAAAAATCATGGGGATAATGCCATGAATTCTATGTGCAGTATTCCCCTAGTTCCAGAGTTCTGCCTTTCTCAATAATAAGTAAACTTGGTCTTGGCTGAATGTTCTTGCTGATCTTCTGGGGGAGAGGCCTGTTGCCATGGTTCCCAGATGTCTTTGCTGGAGGCAGAATTGCCCCACCCTTGCTGAGGTCCCGGCTAAGTAATCTGCTCAGGTTTGCTCTTGGGAGCTTTTGTTCCCTGCAAGCTTTTGGTACAGCTTTGGAGGAAGAGAGTGAAAATGGCAGCCTCCCAATCTCCACCCCAGAGGAGCTGAGAACTCGGGGCCCCACTCCTCAGTGAGGCCCCAGGAAAAAGCAGTCAATCACTCCCATCTCCCCAGTCTCCAGCTGCACTCTGTGCTCACCCAGCCTGTGACTGAGCATTTCTATCTCTGGCACATGACCTAATTTGGAGTCTCCAAACCCCCAGATCCCTGTGGTGCATTCCTGGGGGGGAGGAAGGGGAGTCTCCCTGGATCTGCCGCTTGTTGGGTCCCTGCTGGAAGAGCAGTGGCCTGACTCTGCTGTGGATCATGGTTTTTGGCAACCCCCAGCTGAGAGTCCACTCCTCTCTGCAGCCAGCTTCCCTGCTCTGATACCTCGGAGCTCTGTCGCACTCAGGTACTCCCGGTCTTTCTTTGACCCCGAGGGTCCTAAGACCACACTGTCCCGTGAGGGTTCCATCCCCCACTTAGCCACTGGAGCGATGCCATCAGCAGAGCCAACTTCTCAAATTTCCGATTTTGTGCTCCGCTGCTCTTGCTCTATCACTTGCCGGGAGTGGCTGATGGAGGCCCCCTCCCCTGCTGTCTATCTTCCTGAATATTGCCTCGGATTCACTTCTCTGCACGTCCTACCTTCCAGAAAGTGGTCAATTTTCTGTTCAGAGAGTTGCTGCTATTCTTTTCTTCAATCTCCTGTTGAGTTCGTAGGTGTTCAGAATGGTTTGATCCCTATCTGGCTGAATTCCTGAGACCAGACAAACTTTAGGTCTCCTACTCCTCCTCCATCTTGCTCCTCCCCCACAATGTATGGTGTTTTTGTTTAAGCAGCCCAAATGGACTAAGACAATCTGCTTTGGTTGATTCATTCATTCAGAAGGAAATAATTGAACAACTACTAGCATTGTTCTAAGCCTTATGGTTACAATAGTGAATGAAAGAGGCAGAAGTCCCTGCCTTCAGACTGATCACACAGTTGTTCCATTTCTTACCTACTGAACTGTGTAACTCAAAGAGAAGAGTAAGCCCATTTTGAATTAGAAGTACATTTAATCAGTTTGCCTTTGAATAATTTTCTATTTCTTAAGTGACAAGAATAAATATAATTTAAAATATAATTGTAGTGAAAAATCAAGAGAAATTTGGCTGACATTTCATGAAGCAATTTAAGTAGATTTCAATTATTTTCCTGAGAATGAGGATTATTATACATCAAATAGGTAATAAAGAAATAAGATAAAATCTCCACTCACATATGCATTCATTTTGATAAGACATTTCAGGTAAAAGCCTAAAATTCTTCCTCCTATAATAGAGTATATGAAGTCAAATATTTTCACCAAAATTTTAATAAGACAAATCTTATTTTAAATCAGTAAATTAGTAGCTCTATTCATATGCACCATCTTATTCTCTAATTTTTTATTCACTCTATACTTTGTACACATTAAAAGTTATGTAGACTAAAAATTAAGTAAGAAATCTTAGAAGGTGTAATTATAGAAACTGTTCTCCAGATTAGTATCACAAGGAGAAAAGTTAAATTTGCCTTTAAAAATTGTGGATGTTAAAACAGCCATTTTCTTTGTGAACCTGAAGGTAAAAAATTTTGCAGCAACTACATGGATGCATAATAAACCAGAAGCCTTGCTTCTGTTTTATTTCAAGCCTTGCTTGAAAATCTTTGCAGTTGCCTGATTAGGTTTAAAGAATACTGTGTAGCATTGGAATTATTTTCTCAGAGAGTAATCTACGTACATTAAAGAGCTGCCATTTCCAAAACTTCTTCATTAAAATTCCCATAATATTTTCTTATGGTAATTTTAGTGTATGGACAAAATTAAATATATGTAATATTTATAAATATATAATAAAAATGTATTTTATATTGTTAGAGGTACCTTGTATTATAGTGCATTTTTTTGTATGACTTGGAAATGGGAGAAAGCATACATTAAAAAAAAAACTGTTTGATACTAGTGAGATAAAATAGTAATTTAAGAAGAAAAAAAGAAGGTAGAGAATGGAAGGCTTTTTTTCCCCCCCAAATATTTTGGCATTTGGAACATGTGAAAATTTCTATGAGATTTGGGGCTGTTAAATTTTGTTAATTTCACTTAATTGAAGTTTTAATAGTAGAATGCAGACAGGGAACAGTTGGATTTTATTCTGTCATATTCTTTATACATATTCTAATTGGTATACAATAATAAAGAGAACCATAATACTGAGTGTAATAGTTTTCTCATAATTGCTGAGGGCTTTTTATACAATTACATTCACATCGATTGAGTACTTAGTGCAGACAATGCACAAAGTGATAGGCAAAGTACCCTTTTTCTTGGAAGCTTTTCATCACCAAGGTTTCAGAACTGTCCTCATTTCAGGCTGATTAGGAGACGGTATACATGGACTTGGCTAATTTGTGCATAATGGGAGTAGGTGAAGGGAAAAGGGCAAAAAATATCTTACTTTATGACAAATCATTTCAAATCTTTCATAATAACATGTTAATGCTATTTTAAGTGTGAAAAGATTCCTTTAGGTAAATATGATGATTTATGAACTAAACTCTGTTTTTAAGTTAGTTCATACCATAAATATGCTGAACTGAATATATCCTAAAGTTTTCAAAAGAACATGTATTTTAGAGTCCCATTATCAGTGATCAGGTAATATGTATATTTTGTCTAGTGAGTAATCTTTTTTTATGGTACTATCTAAGCATACAATCGTATCATTCATAGATAATTTATAATTCCCTAGGTATGTGACCTTTGTTTTTATAAAATAGAATTAAATGAATATAAATTCCTTCATTGCTGTTTGAGAAGGGCCTGAAGAGCACTGAGTCTAGGTTTAAAAAATTAAAAATGTAAAATGAAAACAAATGGTATGAAGTGAAAAATTGTAAAGAACATAAACATTGTTTATTTCATTCAAGTAGCCCATAATTTCTTAACGCTGGCTATTACTTTATGCCTGATCAGTATAAATATACAAAATATTATGACATGCAATTTAGGGAAGAAAAATATAATTGTTTAGATAATGACACTGTAGAACTACTTTTTGTTTATCATCTTTTTGACTGTAAGGATACTAATAAATTTATTATCATTGTGACATTGGAAAGTAAAGTGGAAATTGGTAGAAAGATGCAGGAGAATAGAGGACATAACATGCCTGAACCCTCTTTCAGCCCATCTTCAAAGCTAGTTTACAACATTAATTTTTAAATAAGGATTCTAGTTATTTTTTCTTCTAATAGAAATAGAAAGACTGGCTCAGAATCTTTTTGTCTAGAATGCTTCTTCACTCTCATGAGTATGGTCTATTTTTGACTGAGCCTGGATATTGGCAATTTTCTGTATATATTACTTAATAATGGATGTATTACCCAGACAACTTTGAAATTTATTTAAGAATTGCACAAATTATCACTATATTAGTTTGCCAGTGGTAGTTTAGTTAAGGACCAAATAATTATAGTTCCTTTTGGAATTAGTTTTATCGTCTATGTCACCTACGCTCTTCAAGGAAGAAAGATCTTCCTTTAAGAACCCGAAACAGAAAACTGAATATTTAGGAATATCTTATGTAACAAGATAAATTACCCCAGTTAGGGGTACCCCTGTGTAGATAGCTTAGATAATTGTCAACATGGGGTCCTTTCTCTGATACTTGTAAAATTTACTTCTAGCCCCAGTGCCAACTAGGAAATGTTAAAATGACCTGCCTACTCAACAATAGCAGTTGGTTGGATCCTCCTGGATTCAAGCATATATGGGTCCTTCAAAGATGTGCACTAATCTCATTACCATCAAAATATTCACTTATATTTTATTCTGGTTTCTCTATGATCTTGGTGTTTATATTTACTCTCCAATCTTTTAAAAATACAATTCACAAAATATTTATTGAGGTTAAAATGACAAATAGTACCATTTAGACATTTGTGTTTTAATTTTCTTGGTTATGCATATAGATACAACTTAATTGAGTATAAAATTCCTGGATAACAAATATTTTTCTCAATATTCTTTAAATCATGATACATTTTCTTTTGAATTTAGCGTTGATGAAAAATGTGCAGTCAAATTGATCATTTCATCTCTTTTATCTGCCTGGATGTAAAATTTTATATATTTTTGAAGCAACAATAAATGTTAACAAGACAAGATAGATCTAGATGTTAGTCTCTTTCATTGATTTTTCTTTATGCGTGGTGAGAACTTTTGACCTGTAAACTAAGATATTTTGAGTTTGATAATTGCTTTTCTAATCTAGAATTGTGTGATAGATGGAGTGAGGTAAGGATCCAACTTTTTTGAGGGAATTGAGAGGGTCAAAACAATGTATAGTAAACATTATTCATGTTTATAACAATAAAGATGGGCATGAAAATATGTGAAACATATATGTTTACTAATGGTAAACATAAACAAACAAGCATCATATATGATAATATGGGTTTGGTGTTATTTTGCTGTCAGTCTATTTCTATTAAGGATCTCTTCAGCCACTGGTACTTAACAATATAGGTCTTTGTGCTATTTCTGCTTTGAAGCTCAATACTGTACTTTTATTAGTAGCTCTCTCACTTCCTTTGTACCAACCAGCTCACTATACAGAGCAAGTATTTCCTGTGTAGATAGCTTGGATAATTGTCAACATGAGGTCTGCTAAACTGTTGGCAGTTATTGCTGTAATTCCTGCTTTATTAATTAAAAGACATGAACTGAGTTCCTTATGTGCTCTTAAGAGGATATGTTACTTGCTCTCAAGGAATTTACAGTCTGGTCTGAAAGCCAGACATGTAAACAAGTAACATTACATACAATCAAGGGCGTCAGAGAAGAAGCAGTGGGAGACAGATCAGGACCTATTCCTGCTAGAACAGTAACATCTTAGGTCTTACATTTTTATGTGTTGTACTATCCAGTCCATTCAATTGTTCATTTATCATTTATTCAGCCCATGGTTTTCAGGAAATGTCGTGGGAAAATTATACTTTAGAAACAACAGGCATATTTCTCATTTTACACATGCATCTTACCTTCTTCTAACATGTATTTCAAATGTTGCCTGTGCTACTTTAAACTATTTTGGTATTTTCACTCATAATTTGGGAAAAGTACAGTATTAGCATAATTATTTAGGTATAGCAAACAAAATATTTTGATACCTGTTTTTCAAATATTTCAGCCTAAAATTTGTAGAATTATCTTAATTTCAAAGCAAAAGGAAGTTAGAAGAAAACAAGGGAGGGAGACAAACCATAAGAAACTCTTAATAATAGGAAACTAACTAAGGGTTTTTGGAGGGGAGGGGAGGGGGTGGAGGGATGGGGTAACTGGGTGATAGACATTAAGGAGGGCATGTTTTATAATGAGCACTGGGTATTATATAAGACTGATGAATCAGCTGTACCTCTTTATATCTATGTAATACATCTTGAAAACTGTATATTGGGTAAACAAACACTAATGGTAATGGGAAAATAACATGTACAATATGGGATCATCTTTTGTAAATCTTGAAAGCATACAAATCAATGTTATATATTATTTATGGCTACAAATGAATGAGTTAAGGTATAAAGCATGGATAGCAAAGATATACACCAACTTCATGAATTAGATGACTTCAGGGATGAAGAGAAAGAAATGGGTATGGACAAAGGGGTTTCATTGCAATATTAAATGTTTATTTTTGCAGAAGAAGAAAATGTGACAAAATGTTAACATTTGTTGGGGTGTCTGGGTGCCTCAGTCAGTTGAGCCTCTGATTCTTGATTTCAGATCACGTCATGAACTCGGGGTCCGGGGATCCAGTCCCCAGAAGGGCTTTCTGCTCAGTGCAGGGTCTGCTGGACTTCTCTCCCTCTCCCTTCTCTCGCTCAAGCTTTCTCTTTCTCCTTCTCTTTCTTTCTCTCTTTCTCTTTCTCATAAATAAATAAATAAATAAATAAATAAATAAATAAATAACATTTAAAAAATTTTAACCTTTGTAGGGCACCTGGGTGACTCAGACAGTTAAGCCTCTGCCTTGGGTTCAGGTCATGATCCCAGGGTCCTCGGATGGAGCCTGAAGGGGGGTCCCTGTTCAGTGAGAAGTCTGCTTCCCAATCTCCCTCTGTCCCCCCACCTCTGCCCCGATCGTGTTCTCTCTCTCTCTCTGAACTAAATAAAATCTTTTTTTTAAATGTTAAAATAAAAAAAAGGAAATTAGAAGAGAAAAAATGAAGAAAATCCAAGAGATTATTATATTAATTTTCTCAACTAAATTTTGAATGGCCATGTTTCCTGAGACTCTTGAGATTCCTGTAGCATAAAGAGAACAGAAATTCCATGCAATATCTTCTGCTCATCTCCTCAGACCCCCATCCCACCTTCTCCTCTTCTGCTACAGGGTGTCTGGGCCCAGGAGACTAACTAAGGGCTGTACTCCCACCTTCCTTCCTCTCTGGCTTCCCACTCAATTTGGCCAATGGGATGCTCTACAGAAGGTCAGAGGACAGGAGGGAGTGAGGGGTGTCTGTACACCTCACTCTGTAGTGAGTACAGTACTCTGTAGTACTCACTGTACACTACAGGCTCCTCCCTGTAGTGAAAGGAAATCCCAGCATCTTTCTACCAAGCATGTTCTTGTCACATAGCCCTGACCACAAGGGTCCTCTATGTTCCAGGAACTGTTCTCTTATTTCATTTTGTTTCAGGCCATTTGGAGGAAATGCCTCCCCCTTCTCCACTGCTGCTAGCTGCATGATACACTTTTTCTTAATTCTTACTTATTTTTATATGTTTCATTGTCTTTCTATTAAAACTTCTCAAATTGAGTGTGCTATTTCAAAAATCCCTGATGGGGACTGTCTAAAGTATAACTTGAACAAAGTTGAAGTATAGACAGCAGCATTTCTTAGATTTAAAGGGTTTCAAGTTTACAGAATAGACTAATTATAATGAAGAAACTTTAGTTCCTAAGGTCTCACTACAAATTCATGTACCAGAGTTTATGTCTTAACTTCATTTTAATTTGAAATAAATTTAATTATTTAGAAGATTTCCTAGAAAGATCATAAAATATTAATGTAAAACTATGGCTGACCCATATCAGAATATCTGACACTCAATAAATTCTTATTAAACAAATGAATCATTTGTATTATAAAAGTGCATATTCCAACTTTTAAGTGAATGTGTCTACAAAAGAAAAAAATCTTCAGAAAATTAAATTTCCTCACAGAATTGAAAATTAACATAAGTTTTTAGACAAGCTGACTTACACCTGCAAATCAGCAGTTATCTCTGCCTGATAAGTGAAAATTGGGAAAGGAGAGAAATAGAATACCCCCACAGCTTTCTGTGTTATCCCTTGGTTTATCACAAAATGGCTTGAAGCAATCTGGATTCAAGATCATTACTATGTTACTGACATACTATCAAGAACTTTCAAAGCACTATCAAGAACTGAAATTTTAAGTAATGTCTTAGTTGATAAACAGAAGTGTTTGCAGTTTGGAAAAGTACTAGGCAAACTATCCAGTTCTATTGACTCTAATTCCTATGCTTTGTTACATAATCAATACTTTTTTTCATTGCAAAAGTTTCCCTTTGTGTTACTTATTAATAAGGATCTCTGGATATCACATTTTGTTTCCTGGTCTTTTATGGCAATAACTTAAGGGGAAATGAAGTTTAGAAGAGTGGTTAGGAGCAAGGGTTCTGCACCAAAAGGTCTGAGTCTGAACTCAACCTGATCTGCTTACCACTTTGTGACCTTCAACAGGTGATTCATTCTCCATACCTTAGTTTTCTCATCTGGAGGATAGGGATGGCAATAACAGCACCAACCTGAGAATCAGACAAGTTGAGATGGGTATACCACTTAAAACAGCACCTTCACAAACATTCAATAATATAAGTTATCTTTCCTACAAGTGATTTTTCTGTTGGCTTACCTCCAAGCTTGGCCACTTTCCTTCTGGCTGTAACAGGAAGTGAAATAAAAGTATGCATCTCAGCTTCAGCAGTCAAAAATGTAAGACTTCTTGACCATTTTCTTCACGTTCTGCATGGAGCCCTGGGTGTTATGCACAAACAATGAATCATGGAACACTACATCAAAAACTAATGATGTAATATATGGTGATTAACATAACAATAAAAAACTTAAAAAAATACTATTGAAATCGCTTTGGTTTTTCAGAGTACTCTTACATACTTCTAGTACAGTGTTGTCTTATGACAACATGCTGTGGTGCTCAGGTGTCTTTAGGGGGCAGCCAAGGTCTTGTGTGCCTGGCACCATCTTTGATTCTTTGATGCAATATTTTAAAAGGTCAGAGTTGTCTGAGGACAGCCTATAGCACAGCCCCATAACTCTTTCTAATCACAGCAAAGAGGGAGGGGAAAAATCCCATTTTTAGAGATGGTAAATTCTGTTTCATAAATTACCATATATATATAACAATGGTTTTTATGCCATCTTCTACCTTTCCAGTTGTACATTCCAGTATTATATTCTAAGTACCTAAATAAGAACCTCACGAATTACCAATATTACCTCTGTGTTTCTCACATAGAGCCATAAAAGAAACCAGATGAATGATAATAGTCTTTAGTTTTTTTATTAAAGTTCTGTGACCTTTAAGTTGTAGGAACTTGGGCTATACATAAATTTCCTGCAAGCCAAGCTGACAGAGTTAAGTTATAAAAATGGTCAATTGTACAGACAACCTCACAAATTACTAGGCTGGACAAGAATAATGATGGAAAAACCATAAATAATGATGCACAGCTAAGACTACTTCTAAGTGTATGCAATAAAGATAGCACATAGTGGCTTGATTTGAGAGCCAACAGAGGCATCCTTGTAGCAAATAGTCCTCAACTAGCCCCCTCAATAACTGAAAATCTGAAGACTTTCCTTGGGTTGAAATATCTTTTTTGAAATACTTAAAACGACAAGCATTACCTGAGAAGGTTCATGATTAACTCAGAAGTATCTTTTAGTATAGTAACTTGAGTTTATTGTTTCATTCATTAAACATTTATTGAGCACCTATCATGTGCTTGGCATTGAAAATACAGAGGAAGGCAACTACACCCACCTCCTTCAGTCAGCACCCAGTCTAGTCAGAAATGTGAAAGAGTAATCAAACATCAGAGTCTAGGGTGCAGAAGGCTATGGAGAAGATGTTAAAATGCCATGGGGACACAGAGGAGGGACCCCTAAACTTGTAAGGAGTTAAGTATGGATGATGGGTTAAGGTGTTTGAATTCTCTCTTACAGTAATCAATTCAACTGAAAGATTTTCACATTTGGGTTTGAGAACTGTTACCCAAGCAACATATAAAATAGTGATTAGGGCCCTGGGGCTGGTGAAGTAGAAATAAGGAATCCAGGAAGTTACTGTGATTCTCTGTGTAAGATATGATAAAGGCCTGAAACTGCACTAGGTTAGTAAAAAATTAAAAGGGATTGGATTCAGGAGGTATTTAGGAGTTAGGATCAGCAGGAGTTCTGATTTGATATTTAGATAAGAGAAAAGGTTTCTGGCTAGTGTGACTGGATATGCATGTTGGTGCCATCATAGAGAATTTGATGATCATGTTTGAGGGATGGGGAAGGGGATCAGTAAGGCTGTGGAAAGCTGAGTTGAAGTTACCTACGGATACGCCAAAGGAGGTAGACACCAGGCACTTGGATGTAGATGCATGGACTTGGCAAAAGAGATCTGGGCTGAAGGGCAGAGCTAGGTGCATCACCAATATGGAGAAGTAGCCAGAGCCATGAGTATTAAGTCCTTTTAATGTTATATTACCAAAAAAGGTGACAAAGTCTGGATAGCAAATAACATGTGCTACAAATGCAGTTACAAACATCATTTTATGAAAATATGAACACATTTTCTTATAATATAGAATTTATGGGAAATTATTTTTTCTATTTTTTAAAGAAAAACTGTGATAACTTAAAAACAAATAAAATGTAAGAGTTTGGAAAAAGAATATAGGCATATTCCCCACAGTTTAACCATAGTGTTTTCTGATGATTTTGTTAATGCCATCTAGGACTCTTGAAGCTTAACGCTACATTATAAAACTCCATGTTTCTCTATATTTACTATCTTTACTTCTAACTATTCTAAAGGATTCTAACTTAGTTAATCCTTTAAAATTTACTATCTATTCATTCACATTGTAAGCAGTCAAGGTATATGATTCAGCTATGATGACTTCCAATAGAAACAGCCATTTCTACTTCAAGACTATGTGTATAATTACATGATTCATTGAAAATATGTCTCTTTTCCTCCTGGAAAGAAGTCCTCTTTCTTAGGGCTCCATGTTAAAAAGGGACAAGTGCTATTTTACAGAATATTGTAAGTGCAGAAGTTACAGATTATAACTTTTAGTTATTTTTGTATGTTTCTTAAGTATAACCCTGAAGCAAAATATACAACCAGTGTGCCCTGAAAAGACAATTTGCTTGTACTTATAAGGTTCATTTACTAAAATTTAGTTGGTTATATCAGGATCTTAACCAGTACAAAAATATATATATAATTTAAAAGGCATAAATCAGAAAATAAAGTTTCTAAAACTATTTTTATTAAAAATATTCTTATTTTGACAATTTTTGGTGGGCCCACCAAGTTAAAATTTGATATGGATTATTTTCATTGATATTCTCATTGTTAGGCATACAAATGTGCTCTTTCTTGTTTTCTCTGTGAAGACATGGAATTTCATATAATTCCCAGAATAATTCTAAGGGACTTTTGGAAAGCATCCTCAAGGTTGGATTTAGATTGGCTTTTGTTAGTTGCTGTATGTTAATGCTCTCACCCTTGAAAAAATATCACCATATATAAAAATTACATATTCATAAAAAGCTGGAGGAGATCAATGAAATTATTCTAGTTGAAATATTATAGATAAAAAATCATAAGATAAAAACATTAAAAACTGTCTATAATTAGACAATTAGAATTCACTATCTCTTATCCTTATTCATAAAACATATGGCTGAATTTTTTGAAACATTAGACAGCAGAAAAATGAATAGTTAATAATTATTTGTACATATTTATTTTCTTCTATGTTATAAATGTATTGAGTAAAATGGTACCAAGAAATCCTATAAAATCACACATTTATCCAAAAAATATCTATTGAAGGCCTATTCCAAGCATTCTTCTGGCTAGATGTCCAGGACAAGTCCCTGCCCTCCTGGGGCTTACATTCTAATACATCAGCCAGACAATAAACTCAAAACAAACAATATAGTATAATGTTAGGTGGAAAAAAAGAGTAGGCTAAGGAGAGAGAGAGATGTAGAGAAGTTTAATATAGATAGAATGTCCAGAGAAGGCCTCTTTTGGGAGAAGATATTGGAGTCAAATTTGAATAAAACCCACTGAAAGAATTTGGGAAAGGCATCATAGGGAGAGAAAATACCAAACCCAAGTACCAAGAGAAGGGCTAAGCTTGGGTGTCTGAGGAATATCAAGAAGACCTACAATGTAGTGGAGTGAAACAGATGAAGTAGGTGATTAAAGATGAAGGTGTGGAGGGACAGAGGCCAGACCATAGAAGGTCTTATTGGTCTTGCAGAGGAATATATCTTTTAGTTCCATTATAAAAGGAACACTTCAGAAGCTTTTGAGTGAGGGAAGACTTTATATGATTTATATTTTTATTTTATTTTATTTTTTTATTATGTTCAGTTAGCCACTGTATAGTACATCATTAGTTTTTGATGTAGTGGTTCAATGATTCGTTAGTTAAAGGGTCACACTAGCTGCTATAAAATGCAGACTCAAGAGCAGTGATTCTCAATGGTGTGTGTGTGTGTGTGTGTGTGTGTGTGTGTGTGTGTGATTTTGTCCCAAAGAGATATTAAGCTATACCAGGACTTTGTCTGGGATGTTTTTGGCTCTCACAAATGCAGGGGTGGGGGGATGCTACCAGCATCTATTGAATAGAGTCCAGGGATGCTGATAAACATCCTACAAATTACAAGACAGTTCCCCATGACAAGGAATTATCTGGCCCAAAATGTCAAATGTGCTGCTGTTGAGAAACCCTGCTCTAGAAAGACAAAGGCAAGGTGAGGAGATCAATTACAAAGCTATTGTAATAACAAAGGTGTAAAGTGATGATGGCTTAGCTGAAAAAGTGAAGGATCGTGGGATTTACATTATATTTTGAGAGTAGAATCATTAGGACTGGCTTATAATATGTATATGTGCTGAGAAGACAAGAGTGTCCTTAGATTTTGGCTTGAGAAATTGGTCAAGTGGTGCTCTTATTTACTAAGATGTGTCCAGATGGGCTAGAAGCAAATTTGGGGCTAGAGAGAATCAAATCAAGACTTGATTTTGTAAATGTTAAATTTGAAGGACCTCTTGTAAGGTAAGGGTGTTGAGGCTGACCAGAGATTCTCAAACCCAAGAGGGAAACACTGGAGATGTAAAAGCCATCAGGGTAGAGGTGACACTGGAAACCATGAGACTGGATAATGTCACATAGCAAGTGAGTATAGATGAGGAAGAATGACAACTGGGAGGTGAGAGAATCCAACACCAAGGCTCAGGAAAGGAAGAGCCAGGAAATATGGCCAAAGACATGCAGCCAGTGAGGCAGGAGGAGAACTAACACAGCAGGGTGGTACACAATCCAAGAGAAGAAAATATTTCAAGAAGGCAGTAGGAGTCAACAGTGTTAAATTGCTATGGAAACGTGCATGCTAAAAGCAGTCTGATCACATTTCTTTTTTATATCAGTTCTGAAAATCAAATGCATAAGCATTAGAAGATGTGTTTCTCTACATTTTAAAGTAAGTATTACTATTAAATCAGGAAGGTCATGAAGTGGAGTAAATTACATGTGGGGCTACTGAACCATAGAGATACAGAAATGTAGGGGAATGGGGGAAAAAAGAAATATAGTTCAACTAAATACAATAGGACTCTATGACAAATGGTAATGAATAGTGTCATTTAAAGTGGAAGCCAGTCATCAGTTTTTAACAGCAAAAGCGTTTATTAAAAACCAGCTTTGCATATAGCATTGCAAGTAAAATGGAAAACTTACATTATATTGTGGTTAGATAATATTGGTCATTGACTTTATCTTCTCTTTTATTCTCCAGATTTTTTGGTGCATTGATCTAAACTTCAAGGGTTGTCTATTTCAGCGTGTGTGTGTGGACAGGGAGGGTGGTATATGTTGTAGTCTAGGAAGTTCTCAGGAAGGCTTAATTTGGTCCTCATGAATTAGGCAGGTACTATGGAAGAATCTCTATGATTAAGTTTTATTTTTTTTGTGTTTTTTTTGTAGCCATATTCTCTCTCTCTATTTTTTTTAAATTTTATTTTACTATGTTATGTTAGTCACCATACAATACATCATTAGTTTTTGATGTAGTGATCCACGATTCATTGTTTTCATATGATACCCAGTGCTCCATGCAGTACGTGCCCTCCTTAATACCCATCACTGGGCTAACCCATCCCCCCAACCCCTCCCCTCTAAAACCCTGTTTGTTTCTCAAAGTCCATAGTCTCTCATGGTTTATCTCTCCCTCCAATTCCCCCCCCTCATTTTTCCCTTCCTTCTCCTAATGTCCTCCATACTATTCCTCATGTTCCACAAATAAGTGAAACCATATGATAATTGACTTTCTCTGCTTGACTTATTTCACTTAGCATAATCTCCTCCAGTCCCATCCATGTTGATGTAAAAGTTGGGTATTCAACCTTTCTGATGGCTGAGTAATATTCCATTGTATATATGGACCACATCTTCTTTATCCATTCATCTGTTGAAGGGCATCTCGGCTCTTTCCAAAGTTTCGCTATTGTGGACATTGCTGCTATGAACATTGGGGTGCATATGGCCCCTCTTTTCACTACATCTGTGTCTTTGGGGTAAATACCCAGTAGTGCGATTGCTAGGTCATAGGGCAGCTCTATTTTTAAATTTTTGAGGAACATCCACACTGTTTTCCAAAGTGGTTGTACCAACTTGCATTCCCACCAACAGTGTAAGAGGGTTCCCCTTTCTCCACAACCTCTCCAACATTTGTTGTTTCTTGCTCTGTCAATTTTTGCCATTCTAACTGGTTTAAGGTGGTATCCTAATGTGGTTTTAATTTGAATTTCCCTGATGGCTAATGATGATGAACATTTTTTCATGTCTGTTAGCCATTTGTATGTCTTCAGAGAAGTGTCCGTTCATGTCTTCTGCCCATTTTTTGACTTATTTGTTTTTGGGGTGTTGAGTTTGAGAAACTCTTTATAGATCTTGGATACCAGCCCTTAATCTGTAGTGTCATTTGCAAATATCTTCTCCCATTCTGTGGGTTGCCTCTTTGTTTTATTGACTGTTTCCTTTGCTGTGCAGACGCTTTTTATCTTGATGAAGTCTCAAAAGTTCATTTTTGCTTTTGTTTCACTAGCCTTTGGAGATGTATCTTGAAAGAAGTTGCTGTGGCTGATGTCAAAGAGGTTATTGCCTATGTTCTCCTCTAGGATTTTGATGGATTCCTGTCTCACATTGAGGTCTTCCATCCATTTTGAACTTATCTTTGTGTGTGGTGTAAGAAGATAGATCTGGATATATGATTAAGTTTTTACTATTTGTTTTAGCATCCATGAATTTGCAAGATTCTGGATTTAACCCAATTTTCCCCTTGATATCTCAAATAAATCCATTCTCTTCAGTGAAGAGTTAAAATGCCTCTCTTCTTTTCTGATTCTCTCCAACACTCATCAAAGTACCTTCTATCACTTTGTAAAATCTCCAGTAAGATATTTAAAAAAACAAACAATCAAGGAAGGAGTTTAACTAAATTATGGATTCTTTCAAATGGAATATGATAGATATTAAAATTATACAATGAAAAATATATAGCAACATAGAAAAACATCTATTATATATTATTAAGAGAAAAAAGCAGAATAGAAAATTCAATCTGTATCATTATATGTGACTGTTCTTTTTGTTTCAATGCAGGTTTATAAAGTGAAAATTTCTTTGTATGAGGTAAATAAATGGGGGGATAAAATTATGAAAATGCAAAATCTGTTAACTCATACATGATTTTTCATGGGGTGATTATACTCTATGCTATCAAGTAACAATAGTATATGCATAATACGCTATAATATATGGTATAATGAAACAATTATAATTATACATTATAATTATATTACATATTAGTTATAATTATATATATTATATATAATATAATAAAAAATAAATGCAAAAAATACTAACCATAGGAATGAAGGACTCTAAGAAACAGCATATCAAATGTACCCTCCTCCTTCTTCCTTTTCTATCCCACCTTATCTACATGAGATGTTCTATGAATGAGCATTGTAGGGTTATTCTCTTGAATTTTACTTTTCTTGGTAAAAATATTTGTATAGCATACCAAACATAAGTAGCCATGTAATAAGACTCTAATTGGAGAATGAAAAAGCAAAGATTAAATATTGAGAAGCTTTGTATCAATCATTGTGCAATCAGAAACAGAAACCACAGCAATAATTTGGTGTGGGGAACATCAACATTAAGATTTATTAACTAGAGATAGGTGGTTAACTACTAAAGGAGGTTTAAAAAAAAAAAAAACCTAAGGAATGCAGCAATAGAAACTGAATGAAGCAGGCCTAAGAAAATAATGAATGAATGATAACTTGAAAAAGGGCCCTCCCTGAGGTTGAATTCAGACCTCATCAGAGAGGCTAGTGGCTGCCACAAGTATATGCAGCCTTCACGGGGTGAAGAAGTGTACTCGGAGGACACAGGCTGCAGGTCTCCACAAAAAGTGAACCGCTGCTGGCAGAGAAACTCAGTGGAGGGTGCTGGTTGGCCAGGATGGTCTGGTAGTGTCACTGAAGTGGGGCTGGCAGCCACACCACAGGAAAAGGCTCGCCGAAACCAGGAAAAATCCTCCATGTTGCTTTGTCCAGGTAGAAGCTCTTTGGTACCTTCTATTGACAAAGCCTATCATTATATCTGCTGGCACAGAAGAAATTTTATAAGATCCAACTAAAATATCACAATAGATGGCAAAGAAGGGTTGGTCTGATATCTAGAAAGAATGAATTGACAAGTGGCTCTGTCCATCCCTTTGGTTCCTCAGATTCCATATGTTCCCTTCCTCATACATTTAAACTTCCAGATAGCAGTAAAACCACTTATGTTTCCACCTAACAAGATGCTGCTGTCCTTACTACAAGTGATATTCTTACCCTTTCCCCCAAATGAGGAGAAACACATTTCCAGCAGTGATTGTATCTGTCACCGACCCTTTTAACGACTCCTTGAATTCAGTCATCTTCCACTGAAAGTTCTGCTACCCAAAGACTGATTTGTAAAGTTAACATCCAATGAGGATAAATCAATGCCTCTTTCATGATGGAATAGATCCTAGATACAACTAGGTAGCTGGTTGTTCCTCCTGGAGAATTGTTCCATATTTGAGGCTAAAGTGTTTTTCTCTGCTATTGGCAGATTATATAGCAGTGGTAGCCAGGTCAGTTATTGTAACAAGTGTGTGTTATTGAGCCCAGGAATAGTCTCCATCCATATCACCATGGACACTGGGGGAAGATGGAGCACACCATTGTCCACCTGATTATTGAAGGCCTCCTGTGTGGTGGGTGTCCATTAATGAGTCTTTACATGAAATGCTATGGTACACAGTCTCCCAAAATAGGTCCTCATGACATTTGGATATTTATGTCCTTGTGTAAACCCCTCTCCTTGAGTGTGGGCTGGATCTAGTGACTTACTTCTAGGAATTGAAATATAGCAAAAGTGATGATATACCACTTGAAGAGTAGGTGATAAAGACTGTGACTTCTCTCTTGCTGGCATTCTCTCTCTCATTCTTGTCTTGATGGAGAGGGCTGCTTGTTAAGCAATGAAGGGTGGCCTCTCTCCAAAATTCAGTGAGGAATTGAGGCCTTCAGATTCAGATTCAGCCACCACGTGAGTGAAACTGGAAGTGGATCCTTTTCTGATTGAGACTTCATTGAGACTGCAGCCCTGGCTGACACCTTGTTTGCAACCTTATGAGACCATGAAGCAGGGGACTTAGTTAAGCCATTACTGGGTTATTGTTTTAAGCCACTAAATTTGGGGGAGTCTTTAACTACATAGAAATAGATAACTAGTACGGAAGCAAACTTCACAGTCCATGCTCATTTTGAGAGATCTATCCACACATCTTTTTCCCTGACTTCCTTGTCACTAGACTTTCAATCCTGTCCTTTCCATATCCCTTACCGTTCAACCAATCCATTAGCTACTGCTTGTGAAATAATGTAGATTGATACTTCTAGTCATCTGTCAGTCCAGAGAAGGTAGACCTGTTTTCTTTCAAATACCATGAAAGATGGCTAAGAAATAAGAGATTAGGATTAAATTTTACTATAATTTTTGAGGGTGCACCACTTGACCATGCTACATGTTCTATGATATAAACAGAGTCATTTCATCTTTAAGAAGCTTACATACATGAGGCTCAGAAATCTCATCCTCTGTCATATAAAGATGGACATGATTTTGATATCTTTATCAAGTAATTTGCTCTCTGAAATGTAAGGAGTCTTGTCACCAATGGCTGATCTCCAATAGGCTACTTTATTCTCATATTTTGGGATATTGCTTATAGGAGAAGATCCCACCAATCTTTATTATCTCAGGGCTCTCTTCTAATCTGCAGGATCAGATTACCAATTTTCTCTCAAAAGCTTCATCAAGAACTTCATCACACATTTAACAAGTCCAAAAGAACTCCTGACATCTATCTTCTGCATACCACTCCCTTCATCTTCCAGCTTTTTCTGATCAAATGTTCATTTTTCTTCTTTTCCATCATTGGTAAATGGCTCCATCATTCTCCAAATCTTTTTGGACTGAAATGTCAAAATCACTCTTTTGAAAAAAAATGCACTTTCATGTCTTCATTTTTTTTCTTATGCTTTCTCTTTGACCAGAGATATCCTCATCCTCATTTTACCCATAGGATATCCTTCAAAAACTAGTTATAATGTCACATTCTCAAGAAAGCCTTCCCTAATTTCCCCCTTATGTAAAGTACAGTCCCTTTCTATGGACTTCCACATCAGTTGGCCTGAATACTACTTTGCCTTTATTCCACTTTATTTTGCACTGCCTTTTCTAAAGTGTGTTCTGAAGAATGCTTATCCCTTGGAAGCATCCACGTGAAGGTAATGTAAGTCTAGAGAATTTTGCCTACTGTTATTTGTCTTGGAGTTTCCTGATTGATGTTAGCCTGCTGAAGATTCTGAGAGCACCTGCAATAAAGAAGCTGATCCAACCTCAACTTACCCTGTTTTACTTTTTTACTTATTACTTACTATTCTCTTGCAGAACACTTTTGCGCTGTACATCTGTGTGCTTTCTCATTCTCATCTTTCTTAGCATTATGCATTATGGTTACTTGTTGATTGTTGGAAGTGCTGTACATACATCCACACTCTGAGGCAGATACATATCAGACATGTTGGTGATATTTTCTTCTAGGCAACTCCACTACAACTTTAACCAGTCCATCAGGAAGTAAAGGAAATAAATGATTAAACTACCACCAGAAGGAGCTGACTGAGAAATCAGAACCGCTCAAGGCTACTGTTAGTGAAAAAAGTAAGGAAGATGAATAAACTACATCACAGGATTTTAAATGGAACAGTTATAAACTCTTGGAAATATTATCACTGATTTGATGAAAGCGGATGTAAAAATGGTGAGATCCACTATTCAAATTAAATATTACAGCATTGGATTATATGTTAAGAAAAAAAAAAGAAGAAGATAGCAAGAGGGGAAGAATGAAGGGGGGTAAATCGGAGGGGGAGACAAACCATGAGAGATAATGGACTCTGAAAAACAAACTGAGGGTTCTAGAGGGGAGGGGGGCGGGGGGATGGGTTAGCCTGGTGATGGGTATTAAAGAGGGCATGTTCTGTGTAGAGCACTGGATGTTATGCACAAACAATGAATCATGGAACACTACATCAAAAACTAATGATGTAATGCATGGTGATTAACATAACAATAAAAAATTTAAAGAAAAAAAATTACAGCATTGGTTGTGTTGAATAAAGTTCTGATGAGTCAGCCCAGTCAGAGAAGCATCAACCTCCTACAGATGGTCCATTCATATGCCATCTTGTGATGACACACAATTTGCCACCACTTGTCTGGTAGTGGTATAAGACCATGTAGGTACTGTATTATAAGAAATTAAATCTATTGTTACATGAGTCAGTATTGTTACACGAGTCAGAGGAATAATTTTTCCTGAGATTTGATTAATAAACTTAGTGACCACTTTGCTGTGATCACTCTTTCCTTTAGTGCATCCCTCAGAAACAAAATGCAGAGAAACTGAAAGTGCTGTCATCTGTTTAGTGTCATCAAAAGCATTTCATTTCGAAATAGTCATAACCGAGCAGCTCTAAGCAGCTTTATTCCAAAAAAAAAAAAAAAACCAAACACAGATAAATGTTGCAACTTATTTTATTATGTGAAATGTCTTCCAAGGAACATCTGTGTAAACAAAGCAGAATTATGCATACGCTTTTGCCCTCAGACTTGAGGCTGACAGTACCTTCATTGTCCATTATTCAGTCCTAATGATGTTCTAGGCACACAGGGTTCCAATATGAAGACATATTTTGTGGTGTTTTAACCAATTTGTGTTCATCATCTTATCTTTCTAAGCTGTAAAAACAAACTGATGTCAGAGTGATTTCTTGCATCTGTTTCAGCCTCAAACTTCAATCCTGTAAGTAAACAATGATCTATTAACATTAGTAAAAAGTAACCTTTGACAATGGGACTAATACCTCCAAAATATCAAAAGCAGAAATTTGTTTGCAGAGATTGAAAAAGATCATTTCCTTACACATGAGAACTTCCTCCATCCTGAAGCTATTTGTCAGAAGTGTGACTAGGTTTAAACATTAAAGTGAAATAGGAGATCAGCCATCAATGGACTGACTGCTAAATTTCTTAAGGAAAATGTTTAACCTAAGATTGATTGGCTGGTTACAAATTACACTTCTCTTTCCTTTGGCTCTCATGAAAGAAATGGATGAAACCCTAATTACAATTCTAAAAACTAGATAGATGTATTTCACATTTGAATCTGAATGTTGGCTTGGCACTGAAATGGAATATAATAAAGCAGTTAGCAAGATTTAACTTTGACAATTCTTGATTGATCATCCAATTTAAATCATCTTTCTTGGAATTTATTCCTTCACTTATAATTTTAGTGTTCACAAAATCAAAATCAATGAAAACATGACAAATGATATGGCCTGTGTCATATATATAAATATAAGTTCACTATGTTTTGTAACAACTCATTAACTCAAATACATTTACAGTTTTCTGGAAAGGGTTTTCTTTCTCTTTCTTTTTAATAGTCTTATTTTTTAGACCAGAAAAATTGAGCACAAAGTACAGAGAATTGCCATGTATTCCACTGCCACCATAGTTTAACCTATTATTCATATCTTGAATTAGTGTGGTATGTTTGTTATAATTGATTAACCAATACTAATAAATTATCAGCAACTAAAGCCAATAGTTTAGATTAGGGTTCATCTTTTGTGTTTTACATTTCTTTGGGTCTTGACATATACATAAGGTCATGTATACACAGTTATAGTATCATACAGAATAGTTTTACTGCCTTAAACATTTGCTGCACCTCTCCTATTCATCACTCTCAGCCCCTCTCTCTCTAAACCCTCCTGGAGATCCCTCACCCTTTTACTATTTCTATTGTTTTGCCTTTTCCAGAACATCATATAGTTGGAATCATATATTATGGAGCATTTCCAGCCAGCCTCTTTTATTAAAGAATATTCATAATTTTCCTCCATGTCTTTTCATGGCTTGATACCTCATTTCTTTTTAACACTGAATAATATTCCATTGTCTAGATGTACCACAGCTTATTTATCCACTCACCTATTGCAGGACATCTTGGTTGCTGCCAAGGTTTGGCAATTATAAGTAAAATTATTATAAACATTGTGTAGGCTTTTGTGTAGATATAAATTTTCAACTTATTTGGCTAAATACCTAGAAGTGTGATTGCTGGATTGTATAGTAAGATTATATTTAAATTTGTAAGAAACTGCCAAACTGTTTTCCAGTGTTTGTATCATTTTGCATCCTCCTCAGCAAGGAATGAGAGTTCCTGTGGCTCTACCTTCTCTCCAACTTTTGGTGCTGTCAGTGTTTTACATTTTAGCTATTCTAATAGGTGTGTAGTGATATCACTGGTATTTTACTCTGTAGCAAATACACTGATATTTTACTCCCTGATAACTTACAGTGTTGAACATCTTTCCATATGCTTATTTGCCATCTGTATGTCTTCTTTGGTGAGATTTCTGTTTAGATCTTTTGTCCATTTTTTTAGTGGTTTGTTCTTATTTTTGAATTTTAAGGGTTCTTTGTACATTTTAGATACAAGTCCTTTATCGAGTATGTGCTTTGCAAATATACTCTCCCAGTGTGTGGCTTATATTTTCATTCTCTTAACACTGTCCTTTGTAGAACAGAAGTTTTCCATTTTAATCAAGTCCAACTTATCAATTTTTTCTTTCTTGAATCTTGTGTAATGTACCACATCAACAAACTAAAGAAGAAAAATCACCTGATTATATCAATATATGCAGCAAAAGCATTTGACAAAATCCAACACCCATTCATGATAAAAATCTCAGCAGGAATAGGGTGTAACTTCATCAACTTGATAAGGAAGATTAACCAAAAAACCCTCCAGTTAACATCAGAGTTAATGATAAGCTACATGCTTTCCCTTTAAGTTTAGAAACAAAGCAAGGATGTCCTCTCTCACCACTCTTGTTTTAATATCATACTAGAAATCCTAGTTAATGCAATAAGAAAGGGAAATAAAAAAGTATATAGATTGGTAAGGAAGATTTAAAACTGTCTTGTTTCACAGATGACATGATGGCCTATGTATAAAATCCCAAATAATCAACAGTAAAGTGATTATAGCAAGGTTGTATCCAAGGTTAGTATTAAAAATTTAATTTATTTCCTATATACTAGCAATGAAACATTAGCATTTGAAATTAAAAACAGCATCATTTATATTAGCATCAAAAATAAAATAACATGGAATTAAAAATTAGGCAAAAATCTAATACAGTATATATAAGATCTATATGAGGAAAACTATAAAACTCTGATTAAATAAACCAAAGATCTAAATAAATGGATAGGAAGACTCAATATTGTTAAGATGTCAGTTCTTTCCAACTTAATCTATAGATTCAACTTAATCTATAGATTCATTTCAATCCTAGGAGTAAAATCCCAGCAAGTTATTTTGTAGATATCAACAAAGTGATTCTAAAGGTCATATAGAAAGCCAAGACCCAAAATAGCAAACACAATATAGAAAAACAAAGTCAGAGGATTGACACTTCCTGACTTCAATATTTACTATGAAGCTACAGTAAAAAAGATAGTGTGGTATTGGCAGAAGAACAAGTAGATCAACAGAACAGAATAAAGAGCCCAGAAATAGACTTACACAAATATAATTGGATGATCTTTGACAAAGGAGCAAAGACAATTCAATTGGGAAAGGATCATCTTTTCAACAAATCGTGCTTGAGTGACTAGACATCCACATGCAAAAAAAGGAAAAAAGAAGAAAAAAAGAAATTTTTAAGATCATCTGGAGTTTCTCCTATATAAATTGCTAGAAATTTTATGGTTTTACATTTTACATTCAGGTCTATGATCCATTTGAGTTCGTTTTGTGAAGGGTTATAAAATCTGTGTCTGTGTCTAGATTCATTTCTGTTTTCTTTTTTCTTCATTAATTCTGTTCACAATGTAGTGCAACTGTCACCACAATTTCCAAAACTTTTTTTTGTAGTCATGGTTTTTAATTTTTCCTACTTTATTGAGGTATAATTGACATACACATTTTATAATTTAAATGTGTACAATGTGTTAATTTGATATACTTATATAGTGCAATATGATCACCATTAGCAGTGTTAGCTAATATCTCCAAAATGTTACATAATTATCCTTTTTAGTTATGAGAACATTTAAGATTTACTCTCAGCAACTTTCAAGTGTATAGTACAGTATTATTATCTGTAACAATACTATCTATCCCCAGAACTTATTCCAACTTATTCTAACTGGAAGTTTGTACTTTTTAACTAATATCTTCCCATTTCCCCCATACCACAGCCCCTGGTAACCACTGTTTTACTGTTTCTGAGATTTGGGCTTTTTCAGATTCTACATGTGAGAAAAATGCAGTATTTGATTTTGTCTGATTTATTTCATTTAGCACAGTGCCCTCAAGATCTACCCACTTTGTCAAAAATGGCAAGATTTCTTTCTTTTTCATGGCTGATTAGTATTCCATTGTGTGTGTGTGTATACATACATGTACGTATCACACTGTGTGTATATATACATATGCATATCACATCTTCTTTATCTATTTGTGCCACAATTTGTGCACATTTTATCTATCCTCTATCATCTATCTATCATCTATATCTATCTATCTATCTATCTATCTATCTATCTATCTATCTATCTATCTATCTATCTATCTATCATCATCTATCATCATCTACCTATCCATCCCACATCTTCTTTATCCATTTATCATTGATGGGCCCTTAGTTTGTTTCCATGTCTTGGCAATTGTAAATAATGCTGCAATGAACATGGGGGTGCAGTTGTACCTTGGACATATAGATTTTATTTCCTTTGGATATGTATCTAGACATGGGAATGCTGGATCATATGGTAGTTGATTTTTAATTTTTCAAGGCATCTCCATATTATTTTCCATATCAGTACGTACAGTGACTGTACTAATTTACAATTCCACCTACAGTGCTCAAATGTTCCTTCTTCTCTAGATCCTTATCAGCATTTATTATTTCATCTTTCTGATGATAGCCATTTTAACATGCATGAGGTAATATCTCATTGTAGTTTCAATTTGCATTTTCCTAATGATATAATATTGAGCACTTTTTCATGTATCTGTTGGCCATTTAAATATCCTCTTTGGAAAAATGTCTCCTCATGTCCTTTGCCCATTTTTAATTGGATTATCTGTGTGAGTTTTTTTCTCTTGAGTTGTATCAGTTCTTTTATGTTATGGATATTAATCCCTTATCAAATAAGCAATTTGCAAATATTTTCTCCCATTTTATAGTTTGCCATTTTATTTTGTTGGTTGTATCTTTTTCTGTGCAAAGTTTTTTGTTTGATCTACTTCCACTTGTTTATTTTTTATTTTTATGGCTTGTGTTTTAGGTGTCATATCCAAAAACTCATTGACTCATTGCAAAAACCTATGTCCAGAAATTTTGTCCTATATTTTATTCCAAATATGTTATGGTCTCAGGTCTTACATTAAAGTCTTTAATCCATTTTGAGTTGGTTTTTGTGAGTGGTGTAAGATAGGAGTGTGGCTTCATTCTCTAACATGTGGATACCCTGTTTTCCCAGCACCACTTATTGAAAAGACTATCTTTTTCTCAATTGATTAATTTTGGCTTGGGTATTATTTGACTGTACACATGTCAGTTTATTTCTAGGCTCTTGATTCTGTTCTATTGGCCTATGTGTCCACTTTTTATGCCAGTGACATACTGTTTTGATTACTAGAGCTTTGTAATATAGCTTAAAATCAAGAAGTATGTTGCCTCCTGCTGTATTTTTCTTTCTCAGGATTGTTTTGAATATTTGAGGCCTTTTGTGGTTCCATGTAAATTTTAAGATTGCTTTTTCTACTGTAAAAAAATTGGTATTGGAATCTTGTAAGGATTGCATCAAACTTATAGATGGTTTTGAGTAGTATGACCGTTTCAACAATATTAATTATACCAATTGATAAATATGGGATATCTTTCCATTTATTTCTGTCTTCTTCAATTCCTTCATCAATATCTTGTAGTTTACAGCACAGAGATCTTTTACCTCCTTGGTTAAAATCTTTAAGGTTTGACAGTTTTATTGTAATGTGTCTTGGAGAAAATCATTTCAAATTAAAATAATGGAAGATGTAGCTTCACAGACTGGGATTTCCAAATCTCTCCCCAAGTTTGGGAAGTTCTCAGTCATTATTTCTCTAAATAAGGTTTCTGCCCTCTTCTGGAACTCCAGTGATATGGATACTGGTTTTCCTGATGGTGTCCTATAGATGATGTAGACTTTCTTCACTCTTTTTCACCTTTCTTTTCTCTTTTCTTCTCAGACTGGATTATTTCAAAGTTTCTACCCTCTATTTCTCTAATTCTTTCCTCTATTTGGTCTACTCTGCTATTTATTATCTCTATTGCATTTTTCATTTTACTTATTGAATTCTTCAGCTCTAGGATTTCTGTTGGTTCCTTTTTGTAGTTTCTATTTCTATTAAATTTTAACTTTTTTGTTAAATTTTGATGTGCCTTGTTTATCTGATTTTGTTCACTTGTTTCTGTTGCCTTTTTGCTTACTGAGTTTCCTTAAAATAGTATTTTGAATTATCTATGGAAAAAAATCACAGAATTTCTTTTTTTTTAATTTATTATGGTATGTTAGTCACCATACAATACATCATTAGTCTTGATGTGGTGATCCACGATCCATTGTTTTCATATAATACCCAGTGCTCCATGCAGTACGTGCCCTCCTTAATACCCATCACTGGGCTAACCAATACCCCCAACCCCTACCCTCTAAAACCCTGTTTGTTTCTCAAAGTCCATAGTCTCTCATGGTTTATCTCTCCCTCCAATTCCCCCCCTCATTTTTCCCTTCCTTCTCCTAATGTCCTCCATGCTATTCCTTATGTTCCACAAATAAGTGAAACCATATGATAATTGACTTTCTCTGCTTGACTTATTTCACTTAGCATAATCTCCTCCAGTCCCATCCATGTTGATGTAAAAGTTGGGTATTCAGGGCGCCCGGGTGGTTCAGTCATTAGACGGCTGCCTTCAGCTCGGGTCATGCTCCCAGGGCCCTGGGATCGAGTCCCACATCGGGCTCCCTGCTCAGCAGGAAGCCTGCTTCTCCCTCTCCCACTCCCTCTGCTTGTGTTCCCTCTCTCACTGTCTCTTTCTGTCAAATAAATAAATAAAATCTTTAAAAAAAAAGTTGGGTATTCATCTTTTCTGATGGCTGAGTAATATTCCATTGTATATGTGGACCACATCTTCTTTATCCATTCATCTGTTGAAGGGCATCTCGGCTCTTTCCAAAGTTTGGCTATTGTGGACATTGCTGCTATGAACATTGGGGTGCATATGGCCCTTCTTTTCACTACATCTGTGTCTTTGGGGTGAATACCCAGGAGTGCAATAGCTGGGTCATAAGGTATCTCTATTTTTAATTTTTTGAGGAACCTCCACACTGTTTTCCAGAGTGCCTGTACCAACTTGCATTCCCACCAACAGTGTAAGAGGGTTCCCCTTTCTCCACAACCTCTCCAATGTTTGTTGTTTCTTTCTCTGTCCATTTTTGCCATTCTAACTGGTATAAGGTGGTATCTCAATGTAGTTTTGATTTGAATTTCCACGATGGCTAATGATGATGAACACTTTTTCATGTATCTGTTAGCCATTTGTATGTCTTCTTCAGAGAAGTGTCTTTTCATATCTTCTGCTCACTTTTTGACTTGATTATTTGTTTTTTGGGTGTTGAGTTTGAGAAGTTCTTTATAGATCTTGGATACCAGCCCTTAATCTGTAATGTCATTTGCAAATATCTTCTCCCATTCTGTGGGTTGCCTCTTTGTTTTATTGACTGTTTCCTTTGCTATGCAGAAGCTTTTTATCTTGATGAAGTCCCAAAAGTTCATTTTTGCTTTTGTTTCACTAGCCTTTGGAGATGTATCTTGAAAGAAGTTGCTGTGGCCGATGTCAAAGAGGTTATTGCCTATGTTCTCCTCTAGGATTTTGATGGAGTCCTGTCTCACATTGAGGTCTTTCATCCACTTTGAGTCCATCTTTGTGAATGGTGTTAGAGAATGGTCGAGTTTCATTCTTCTGCATGTGACTGTCCAATTTTCCCAGCATCATTTATTGAAGGGACTGTCTTTTTTCCATTGCATGTTTTTTCCTGCTTTGTCAAAGATTATTTGACCATAGAGTTGAGGGTCCATATCTGGGTTCTCTATTCTGTTCCATTGGTCTATATGTCTGTTTTTGTGCCAGTACCATGCTGTCTTGGTGATCACGGCTTTGTAATATAGCTTGAAATCGGGCAACGTGATGCCCCCAGCTTTGTTTTTCTTTTTCAACATTTCCTTGGCGATTCGGGGTCTTTTCTGATTCCATACAAATTTTAGGATTGTTTGTTCCATTGCTTTGAAAAACGTCGTTGGAATTTTGATCGGGATGGCAATGAAGGTATAGATTGCTCTGGGTAGCATAGACATTTTAACAATGTTTATTCTTCCGATCCATGAGCATGGAATATTTTTCCATCTTTTTGTGTCTACTTCAATTTCTTTCATGAGTGTTCTGTATTTCCTAGAGTATAGATCTTTACCTCTTTGGTTAGGTTTATTGCAAGGTATCTTATGGGTTTTGGTGCTATTGTAAATAGAATCGTTTCTCTAATTTCTCCTTCTACAGTTGCGTTGTTAGTGTATAAGAAAGCAACTAATTTCTGTGCATTGATTTTTTATCCTGCCACATTATTGAACTGCTGTATGAGTTCTAGTAATTTGGGGGTGGAGTCTTTTGGGTTTTCCACATAAAGTATCGTGTCGTCTGCGAAAAGAGAGAGTTTGACTTCTTCTTTGCCAATTTGAATACATTTTATTTCTTTTTGTTGTCTGATTGCCATTGCTAGGACTTCTAGTACTATGTTGAACAATAGTGGTGAGAGTGGGCATCCTTGACGTGTTCCTGATCTTAAGGGAAATGCTCTCAGCTCTTCCCCATTGAGGATGATATTCGCTGTGGGTTTTTCATAGATGGATTTTATGAACTTGAGGAATGTTCCCTCTATCCCTATACTCTGAAGAGTTTTAATCAGGAAAGGATGTTGTATTTTGTCAAATGCTTTTTCTGCATCAATTGAGAGGACCATATGGTTCTTCTCCCTCCTCTTATTAATGTGTTCTAGCACATTGATTGATTTGTGAATGTTGAACCACCCTTGCATCCCGGGGATAAATCCCACTTGGTCGTGGTGGATGATCCTTTTAATGTATTGTTGGATCCTATTAGCTAGGATTTTGTTGAGGATTTTGGGATCCATATTCATCAGAGATATCGGTCTGAAATTCTCCTTTTTGATGGGGTCTTTGCCTGCTTTGGGGATTAAGGTAATGCTGGCCTCATAGGATGAGTTTGGAAGTTTTCCTTCTGTTTCTATTTTTTGAAACAGCTTCAGTAGAATGGGTATTATTTCTTATTTGAATGTTTGGTAGAATTCCCCAGGGAATCCATCAGGCCCTAGACTCTTCTTTTTTGGGAGGTTTTTGATCACTGCTTCAATCTCGTTACTGGTTATTGGCCTATTCATGTTGTCAGTTTCTTCCTGTTTCAGTCTTGGCAGCTTATAGGTTTCCAAGAAGGCCTCCATTTTATCCAGATTGCTCAGATTGTTGGCATATAGTTGTTGATAATAATTTCTAATAATTGTTTCTATTTCTTTGGTGTTAGTCGTGATCTCTCCCCTTTCACTCATAATTTTATTAATTTGGGTCCTTTCTCTTTTCTTTTGAGTAAGTCTGGCCAGTGGTTTATCTATCTTATTAATTCTGTCAAAGAACCAACTTATAGTTTCATTGATTTGATCTACTGTGTTTCTGGTTTCTAATTCATTGATTTCTGCTCTAATTTTAATTATTTCTCTTCTAATGTGTGGCTTAGGCATCGTTTGTTGCTTTTTCTCTAGTTCTTTAAGGTGTAGAGTTAGTTAGTGAATTCGGGATTTTTCTGTTTTTTGATTGAGGCTTGGATGGCTATGTATTTCCACTTTAGGACCAGCTTTGCAGTATCCCATAGGTTTTGGACCGACGTGTTTTCATTCTCATTGATTTCCATGAATTGTTTAAGTTCTTCTTTGATTTCCTGGTTGACCCAAACATTCTTGAGCAGAGTGGTCTTTAGCTTCCAAGTGTTTGAATTTCTGCCAAATTTTTTCTTGTGATTGAGTTCCAGTTTTAAAGCATTGTGGCCTGAGAATAAGCAGGGAATAATCTCAATCTTTTGGTATCAGTTGAGACCTGATTTGTGACCCAGTATGTGGTCTATTCTGGAGAAAGTTCCATGTGCAATCAAGAATAATGAGTATTCTGTTGTTTTAGGGTGGAATGTTCTGTCTATATCTATGAGGTCCATCTGGTCCAGTGTATCATTCAAAGCTCTGGTTTCCTTGTTGATTTTCTGCTTAGATTATCTGTCCATTGCTGAGAGTGGAGTATTGAGGTCTCCTACAATTAACGTATTGTTATCAATATGACTCTTTATTTTGGTAAACAGTTGGCTTATGTAGATGGCTGCTCCCATGTTGGGGGCATAGATATTTACAATTGTTAGATCTTCTTGTTGGATAGACCTTTTAAGAATGATATAGTGTCCTTCTGTGTCTCTAACTACAGACTTTAGTTTAAAATCTAATTTGTCTGATATAAGAATTGCTACCCCAGCTTTCTTTTGAGGTCTGCTGGTATGGAAGATGGATCTCCATCCCTTCACTTTCAGTCTTGATGTATCTTTAGGTTCAAAATGAGTCTCTTGTAGGCAGCATATGGATGGGTCCTGTCTTTTTATCCAATCTGCAACCCTGTGCCGTTTTATGGGAGCATTTAGGCCATTCATGTTGAGAGTGATTATTGAAAGATATGAATTAATTGTCATCATGTTGCCTATGAAGATGTTGTTTTTATAGGTTGTCCCTGTAAATTTCTGTTATGTATCATATTTGGGGTCTTTCTCCTTTTATAGAACCCCCCTTAATATTTCTTGCAGGGCCAGCTTAGTGGTCACATATTCTTTCAGTTTCTTCCAGTCGTGGAAGCTCTGCATCTCTCCATCCATTCTAAATGACAGCCTTGCTGGATAAAGTATTCGCGGCTGCATGTTCTCATTTAGTACCCTGAATATGTCTTTTTTTTTTTTTAAGATTTTATTTATTTATTTGACAGAGAAAGACACAGCGAGAGAGGGAACACAAGCAGGGGGAGTGGGAGAGGGAGAAGCAGGCTTCCCGCGGAGCAAGGAGCCTGATGCGGAACTTGATCCCAGGACTCTGGGATCAAGACCTGAGCTGAAGGCAGACGCTCAACAACTGAGCCACCCAGGCGCCCCTACCCTGAATATGTCTTGCCAGGCCTTTCTGGCTTGCCAGATCTCTGTGGATAGGTCTGACGTTATTCTGATGTTCCTCCCTCTGTACGTAAGGAATCTCTTCCCCTAACTGCCCTTAAGATGGTTTCCTTGGTTCTAAGATTTGCAAGTTTTACTATTACATGCCGGGGTGTTGGCCTGTTTTCCTTGACCTTGGGAGGGGTCTTCTCTGCCTCTAGGACGCGAATGTTTGTTTCATTCCCCAGATTAGGGAAGTTCTCAGCTACGATTTGCTCAAATACATCTTCTAGTCCTCTCTCTCTCTCCACTCCCTCCGGGATTCCAATTATTCTGACATTGGAATGCTTCATGGTGTCACTTATTTCTCTGATTCTATTTTCATGGATTCTGAGTTATTTTTCCCTGGCCTCCTCTTTTCCCTTTTTATCTATTATATTGTCTTCCAGGTCGCTCATTCATTCTTCTGTCTCAATTACCCTAGCTGTTAGATTATCTAGATTGGATTGGATCTCATTGATAGCATTTTTAAGTTCTGCCAATTCGGCTTTCATTTCTGCCCATAGAGACTCTTTTGTCATTAATTGATTTCTCCATTCTAGCCATTGTCTTCACAATTGCTAGCCTGAATTCCATCTCCAATGTCTTGGTTATATCTTCATCCATTTGTAAATCTGCAGCATAAGTCATAATCTCTGAGTCTTTTCTATTTTGGGGGTTCCTCCTCCTAGTCATTCTGTTGATGGGTGTTTGAGGGAATGTATAGAGTCCAAATTATTGGCTAGAACCCAAGCAAGATGCACCTGTTTTCTTGGGACCTTAGGGTTGCTGGTCTCTTGTTTTCCCAGCCTGTCTTCTGGGGGAGGGGCCTGCTGCACTGTTACTCAGGCAACCCAGTTTGGGCAGAGTTGCCCTGCCCCCCTGTGGCAGGGGATGGGCTCAGCGGGAATCAGTTTTTGGGGCCTTTGTTCTCTGGCGGCTTACCCTGGCAGCTTTCTGTGTCTCTTCTGCGAGTCAGAGCTGAAGAGACCTTTCCAACCCTTTGCCTCAGAGCAGAGAGACCACAGTCTGTTCTTCAGTGAGCTCTCCAGGCCACACTGTCTCCATTTCTGTCTGTGCTGCTATAAACTGCAGGTCCTGTGTTGTACGCCCTCTGCAGCACCCCCAGTCCTGCCTCCAGGTCCAGGCACTTCTCTGCCCTTTGTGCTTCTAAAACCGCCAGCCTCTCCCAGTCGCGCGTGCAACCCCGCGACTCCGGGTTTCTGCCCCAGGGGCTGCCCTAATGTCCTTTCCCCGCAACTAATGGTCTGTGAGTCTGTGCCCCGTCCCCAGCGCACGAGGCTGTCGCTCACCAACGGTGTACGATCCCCACGGCCAGGCACCCTCCCATTGCGGTTTATTGTCCAATATCTGTCCACAGAATCAGGGGTCCCTGCTTCCTACCTCAAAACCAACTGCCTGTGATATTCTGTTTGTAACGATCCAGATCTTCTTACATCTCAAGCTGGTTTCGTGGTGCTCAGAGTGGTCTGGTAGATATCCAGCTCAATTCCGGGAACCAGTTGAAATAGGGTCCCCTACTCCTCCGCCATATTTACTTCTCCCCCACAGAATTTCATGTTTGCATTCAGTTACTGGGTGATTGTCATGTTTTCTTTCTGTGATATAATGTTTCTTTGATTTTTCATGTTCTTTGGAGTTTTGCATTGTTGTATTCAAAGATTTAGTTATCTCCTCCAACTTTTACTAACTGCCTTCAGGATAGAAATACCTTTCGTCAGTTGTGCTATGGATCCTTTTATTATTATTATTATTATTGTTATGTTAATCACCACACATTACATCATTAGTTTTTGATATAGTGTTCCACGATTCATTGTTTGCATATAACACCCAGTGTTCCAGCAGAACATGCCCTCCTTAATGCCCATCACCAGGTTAACACATCACCCCATCCCCCTCCCCTCTAGAACCCTCAGTGTGTTTTTCAGAGTCCATAGTCTCTCATGGTTCATCTCCTCCTCCAATATCCTCCCCTTCATTCTTCCCCTCCTGCTATTTTCTTCCTTTTTCTTTTTAACATATAATGTGTCATTTGTTTCAGAGGTACAGGTCTGTTATTCAGCAGTCTTACAGAATTCACAGCGCTCACCATAGCACATACCCTCCCCAATGTCTATCACCCAGCTGCCCTATCCCTCCCACCTCCCACCACTCCAGCAACCCTCAGGTGTTTCCTGAGATTAAAAATTCCTCATATCAGTGAGGTCATTATGATACATGCGTGTCGTTCTCTGATTGACTTTTTTCGCTCAGTATAATACCCTCCAGTTCCATTCACATCATTGCAAATGGCAAGATTTCATTCTTTTTGATGGCTGCATAATATCCCATTGTGTGTATATATATATATATATATACCACAAATTCTTAACCATTCATCTGTCGATGGACATCTTGGCTCTTTCCACAGTTTGGTTATTGTGGATATTGTGGCTATAAACATCGGGGTGCATGTACCCCTTCGAATCCCTATGTTTGTATCTGTGGGGTAAATACACAGAACTGCATTTGCTGGATTGTAGAGTAGCTCTATTTTCAATTTTTTTGAGGAACCTCCATACTGGTTTCCAGAGTGGCTGCACCAGCTTGCATTCCCACCAACAGTGTAGAAGGGTTTCCCTTTCTCTGCATCCCCACCAATATCTGTCGTTTCCTGACTTGTTAATTTTAGCCATTCTGACTGGTGTGAAGTGGTATCTCATTGAGGTTTTGATTTGGATTTCCCTGATGCCGAGCGATGTTGAGCACTTTTTCATGTGTCTGTTGGCCATTTGGATGTCTTCTTTGGAAAAATGTCTGTTCATGTCTTCTGCCCATTTCTTGATTGTATTCTTTGTTCTTTGGGTGTTGAGTTTGATAAGTTCCTTATAGATTTTGGATACTAGTCCTTTATCTGATATGTCATTTGCAAATATCTTCTCCCATTCTGTCAGTTGTCTTTTGGTTTTGTGGACTGTTTCTTTTGCTTGGCAAAAGCTTCTTATCTTGATGAAATCCCAATAGTTCATTTTTGCCCTGGCTTCCCTTGCCTTTGGCAATGTTTCTAGGAAGAAGTTGTTGCGGTTGAGGTCGAAGAGGTTGCTGCCTGTGTTCTCCTTTAGGATTTTGATGGACTCTTGTCTCACATTTATGTCTTTCAAACATTTTGAGTCTATTTTTGTGTGTGGTGTAAGGAAATTGTCCAGTTTTATTCTTCTGCATGCGGCTGTCCAATTTTCCCAACACCATTTGTTGAAGAGACTGTCTTTTTTCCACTGGACATTCTTTCCTGCTTTGTCCAATATTAGTTGACTACAGAATTGAGGGTCCATTTCTGGGCTCTCTATTCTGTTCCATTGATCTGTGTCTGTTTTTGTGCCAGTATCATAGTGTCTTGATGATGACAGCTTTGTAATAGAGCTGGAAGTCCGGAATTGTGATGCCGCCAGGTTTGCTTTTCTTTTTCAACAATCCTCTGGCTTTTCGGGGTCTTTTCTGGTTCCATACAAATTTTAGGATTATTTGCTCCATTTCTTTGAAAAAAGTTGGTGGTATTTTGATAGGGATTGCATTAAATGTGTAGATTGCTCTAGGGAGCATTGACATCTTCACAATATTTGTTCTTCCAATCCATGAGCATGGAACGTTTTTTCATTTCTTTGTGTCTTCCTCAATTTCTTTCCTGAGTATTTTATAGTTTTATGAGTATAGATTCTTTGCCTCTTTGGTTAGATTTATTCTTAGGTATCTTATGGTTTTGGGTGAGATTGTAAATGGGATCAACTTCTTAATTTCTCTCTCTTCTGTCTTGTTGTTGGTGTATAGGAATGCCACTGATTTTTGTGCATTGATTTTATATCCTGCTACTTTACTGAATTCCTGTTTGAGTTCTAGGAGTTTTGGGGTGGAGTCTTTGGGTTTTCCACATAAAGTATTATATCGTCTGCAAAGAGTGAGAGTTTGATTTCTTCTTTGCTCATTTGAATGCCTTTGATTTCTTTTTGTTGTCTGATTGCTGTGGCTAGGACTTCTAATACTATTTTGAATAGCAGTGGTGATAGTGGACATCCCTGCCATGTTCCTGACCTTAGGGGGAAAGCTCTCAGATTTTCCCCATTGAGAATGATATTCGCTATGGGTTTTTCATAGATGGCTTTTATGATATTGAGGTATGTACATCTATCCCTATACTCTGAAGAGTTTTGATCAAGAAAGGATGCTGTCCTTTGTCAAATACTTTTTCTGCATCTATTAAGAGGATCATATAGTTCTTGTTCTTTCTTTGATTAATGTATTGTATCACATTGATTGATTTGCTGATGTTGAACTAACCTTGCAGCCTAGGGATAAATCCCACTTGGTCGTAGTGAATAATCCTTTTAATGTACTGTTGGATCCTATTGGTTAGTATTTTGGTGAGACTTTGGCATCCATGTTCATCAAGAATATTGGCCTATAATTCTCCTTTTTGATGGGGTCTTTTTCTGGTTTGGGGATCAAGGTAATGGTGGCCTCATAAAACGTGTTTGGAACTTTTCCTTCCATTTCTATTTTTTTGAACAATTTCAGAAGAAGAGGTATTAATTTTTCTTTAAATGTTTGGTTGAATTCCTCTGGGAAGCCATCAGGCCCTGGGCTTTTGTTTGTTGGGAGATTTTTGATTACCCCTTCAATATCCTTAGTGGTTATGGTCTGTTCAGGTTTTCTATTGCTTTCTGGTTCAGTTTTGCTAGTTTGTACATCTCTAGGAATGCATCCATTTCTTCCAGTTTATCTAATTTGCTGGCATAGAGTTGCTCATAATATGTTCTTATAATTATTTGTATTTCTTTGGTGTTGGTTGTAATCTCTCCTCTTTCATTCATGATTTTATTTATTTGAGTCCATTCTCTTTTCTTTTGGATAAGTCTGGCCAGGGGTTTATCAATCTTGTTAATTCTTTCAAAGAACCAGCTCCTAGTTTTGTTGATGTGTTCTACTGTTCTTTTGGTTTCTATTTCATTGATTTCTGCTCTGATCTTTATTATTTCTCTTCTCCTGCTGGGTTTAGGTTTTATTTGCTGTTCTTTCTCCAGCTCCCTAGGTGTAGGGTTAGGCTGTGTATTTGAGACCTTTCTTGTTTCTTGAGAAAGGCTTGTATTGCTATATACTTTCCTCTCAGGACTGCCTTTGCTGCATCCCAAAGATTTTGAACAGCTGTGTTTTCATTTTCATTTGTTTCCATGAATTTTTCTAATTCTTCTTTAATTTCCTGGTTGACCCATTTATTCTTTAGTAGGATGTTCTTTAGCCTCCATGTACTTGAGTTCTTTCCGACTTTCCTCTTGTGATTGATTTCTAGTTCAAAGCATTGTGTTCTGAAAATATGCAGGGAATGATCCCAATCTTTTGGTACCGGTTGAGACCTGATTTGTGACCTAAGATGTGATCTATTCTGGAGAATGTTCCATGGGCACTAGAAAAGAATGTGTATTCTGTCGCTTTGGGATGGAATGTTCTGAATATATCTGTGAAGTTCATTTGGTCCAGTATGTCATTTGAATTCTTTTTTTTAAAATTTTATTTATTTATTTGAGAGAGAAAATGAAAGAGAGAGAAAGAATGAGAAGGGGGAGGGTCAGAGGGAGAAGCAGGCTCCCTGCTCAGCAGGGAGTCAGATCTGGGACTCGATCCCGGGACTCCAGGATCACCTGAGCTGAAGGCAGTCACTTAACCAACTGAGCCACCCAGGTGCCCCCAGTGTGTCATTTGAAGTCTTTATTTCCTTGTTGTTCTTTTGCTTAGATGATCTGTCCATTTCAGTGAGGGTGTGTTAAAGTCCCCCACCTTTACTGTATCATGGTCAATGTGTTTCTTTGCTTTTGTTATTAATTGGCTTATATAAGTGGCCGCTCCCGTGTTAGGGGCACAGTTATTTACAATTTGTAGATCTTCTTGTTGTATAGACCCTTTAAGTAGGATATAGTGTCCTTCCTCATTTCTTATTACAGTCTTTGGTTTAAAATCTAATTTGTCTGATATAAGGATTGCCACCCCAGCTTTCTTTTGGTGTCCATTAACATGGTAAATTGTTTTTCACCCCCTCACTTTCAATCTGGGGGTGTCTTTGGGTCTAAAATGAGTCTCTTGTAGACAGCATATCAACGGGTCTTGTTTTTTTTTATCTAATCTGATAGTCTGTGTCTTTTGATTGGGGCATTTAGCCCATTTACATTCAGGGTTACTATTGAAAGATATGAATTTAGTGCCATTGTATTGCCTGTAAGGTGACTGTTACTGTATATTGTCTGTGTTTCTTTCTGGTCTATGTTACTTTTAGGCTCTCTCTTTGCTTAGAGGACCCCTTTCAATATTTCTTGTAGGGCTGGTTTTGTGTTTGCAAATTCCGTTAGTTTTTGTTTGTCCTGGAAGCTTTTTATCTCTCCTTCTATTTTCAGTGACATCCTAGCTGGATACAGTATTCTTGGCTGCATATTTTTCTCATTTAGTGCTCTGAATATATCATGCCAGTCCTTTCTGTCCTGCCAGGTCTCTGTGGATAGGTCTGTTGCCAATCTAATGTTTCCACCTTTGTAGGTTGCTAATCTCCTCTCCTGAGCTGCTTTCAGGATTTTCTCTTTGTCTCTGAGACTCGTAAGTTTTACTATTAGATGTTGGGGTGTTGATCTATTGTTATTGATTTTGAGAGGTGTTCTCTGTGCTTCTTTGATTTTGATGCCCGTTTTCTTCCCCAAATTAGGGACGTTCTCTGCTATAATTTGCTCCAATATATCTTCTGCTCCTCTCTGTCTTTCTTCTTCTTCTGGGATCCCAATTATTCTAATGTTGTTTCATGTTATGGTATCACTTAACTCTCGAATTCTGCCCTCATGATCCAGTAGTTGTTTATCTCTCTTTTTCTCAGCTTCTTGATTTTCCATCATTTGGTCTTCTATATCACTAATTCTCTCTTCTGCCTCATTTATCCTAGCAGTTAGAGCCTCCATTTTTGATTGCACCTCATTAATAACCTTTTTGATTTTGACTTGGTTAGATTTTAGTTCTTTTATTTCTCCAGAAAGGGTTTCTCTAATAACTTCCATACTTTTTTCAAGCCCAGCTAGTATCTTTAAAATCATCATTCTGAACTCTATTTCTGACATCTTACCAATGTCAATATTGATTAGGTCCCTGGCAGTCTTTACTGCCTCTTGTTCTTTTAGTTGAGGCGATTTTTACATGAATGAGAGAACAAAATGCTAACAGGTTAACGAAATCCCCAGAAAATACACACTAAACAAATCAGAAGAGACCTGAAACTGGGGGAAAAGAAAGGGAAAGAAAGAAAAAAGAAAAGAAAAAAAAAGAGAAAAACAAAGAAAACAGAATATGATTAAATATGATCAGGCTGGTGCATAGTAGATTTTGGGTGTATTTTGGTCTGTTAGAAGAAATTGCCTCCCAATATTTTAAAGAAAGGAAAACATATATGTACAAAAATAAGGGTTAATATGATTAAGAGATGGAATATGACTGTAAAAACTAAAGAATCATGGGGGGAAAGCCATGAATTCTATTTGCAGTATTCCCCTAGCCCTGGAGTTCTGCCATTCTCATTGATTGGTTAACTCGATCTTGGCTGACTCTTCTTGCTGATCTTCTGGTGGAGAGGCCTGTTGCTGTGGTTCCCAGATGTCTTTGCCTGAGGTGGAATTGCCCCACCCTTGCTGGGGTCCGGGCTAAGTAATCTGCTCAGGTTTGCTCTTGGGAGCCTTTGTTCCCTGCAAGCTTTCTGTACAGCTTTGGAGGACAAGAGTGAAAATGGCAGCCTCCCAATCTCTGCCCCAGAGGAGCCGAGAACCCGGGGCCCCACTCCTCAGTGAGCCCCCAGAGAAGAGCAGCCAGTCACTCCCGTCTCCCCGGTCTCTGGCTGCACTCCGTGCTCGCCTGGCCTGTGACTGAGCATTTCTCTTTCTGGCACACTACCCCATGTGGCATCTCCAAACCCAGCAGATCCCTGAAGTGTGCTCCTGCGCCGCTTCTCCCAGGGGAGGGAGGGGAGTCTCCCCGATCTGCCGCTTGTTGGGTCCCTGCTGGAGGCGCAGTGGCCTGACTGTGCCGTGGATCATGGTTTATGGCAACCCTGAGCTGAGGGCCCACTCCTCTGCTCTGTCTCTGCAGCCAGCTTCCCTGCTCTGATACCTGGGAGCTTTGCTGCACTCAGGCACCCCTGGTCTTTCTATGACCCCGAGGGTCCTGAGACCACACTATCCCAGCGAGGGTTCCATCCCCTGCTTAGCCACTGGAGTGACGTCCCTCAGCAGAGCTGACTTCTAAAATTTCTGATTTTTTGCTCTGCTGCTCTGTCACTTGCCAGTAGTGGCTGATGGAGGCCCCCTCCCCCACCATCTATCCTCCCAAATATCGCCTCAGATTCACTTCTCCACACGTCCTACCTTCCAGAAAGTGGTCGCTTTTCTGTTCAGAGCGTTGTTGCTATTCTTTTCTTTGATCTCCTTTTGAGTTCATCGGTGTTCAGAATGCTTTGATCCCTCTCCAGCTGAATTCCTGGGACCAGATGAAATCCAGGTCTCCTAGTCCTCCTCCATCTTGCTCCTCCACCCCAGTTCTGCTATGGATTCTGAGGCATTCTCTGACCTTGTATGGATACACCTACTCTTCATTTCCTTATCTGTCTTATGGAAGAATTATTAATGTTGTACATCTTTTCTGGATCCTACAAAACATCATACTGGGTGCTAACTTCTGTTATGTTTTCCTGAAGGTGACACTGTAGCTCAAGTGTGTGGTTTCTCCTTTGCTCACAGACCTTGGCCTGCTTTCTGCCTGTGCTCCTTGCCTGCCAGAGCTTGCTCACCTTGCATCCCTCAGGGGTATGCACAGGGAGCCAGCCAAAGAGCGGGAGGAAGTGTGTGTTTGGCATGCAGTGAGCTGGGGGTGCTTGCAGGACAGTTGGGGGGATCTGCAGGTGAGATTTTTCCCTGTGTCTTGTGAAGCTTTCTGATTGAGTCTAGAATGTCATCATCAGGAACCATATCCTTTTAATGCCTTCTGAGAATCCTACATGCCATGCTGCTCTTCCTATCTGCTCCCTCCCCTATCACAGAGCTTCTTTTTAATGCTCTGGATGCTGCATGAGAAAAAGTAGTCTCCTAAGCATTATCCCAGATAGTTCAGGAAGTTGGATGTTCATTCATTGGTTTTCAGTTTCCCCTGTGAGAGAAATCACAGGTCATCTAGTTTAGCTGTAAGCTGTACTGCCTTGGGTGAGGAGTGATGCCAGCAAAGACAAGTTGTTCCTCTTACCTATTCCAGTAAGTCCAAAATTTACTCCAACAAAATACTGGACTTTTCCTTTGGAAACCTATACTGCTGGACTTCCACAAAAATTCTCTTGTCCTAAGGCCACCACCCAAGTCAGTGTGGTGTAGACACTCCCAGATGGTGGCCAAGAGGGGCAGAACAAGTTCATGGTTTCTTGTAGTTCCATAGCTAGTGCTGCCCTCCATTTGCCTATTAATTAATGCACCAATGGGCAAGACTCCTCCCAAGGCCCTTGGTGTATGGTCCCACAAATCCCACAGAAGCACTTCTGTTTGTGGATGGATGCCAAATTTTTGATGTCAAATGAAGGAAACAAAAAATGAGGGACATTTTTTGTCACCCCCATGATGCTAATGTCACTCTCTGTTCCTTTACTTTTACTCTATCTGTGCCTTTATGTTTAAAATGAGTTTCTTATAAATCACATATAGTTGGGTCTTTTTTGTTTATCCATTCTGACAGTTTCTGTCTTTTTATTGATATATTTAGACCATTCTCATTTAGAGTAATTATTGGTATAGATGGATTAATATCTACCATATTTGTAGTGGTTTTCTATTTATTGCCTTTGTTTTTTATTTATTTCTTGTTTAGTCTTCCACTTTATTTCTGCCACTTCTGATTTTAATTGTACATTTTATATTATCTCATTTTCTCTCCTCTTTTAGCATATTATGGTTCTTTAATTTTTTTTTTGTAGTTGCCTTAGAGTTTACAATTAAGTCTATTTTCAAATTGTACTATAGCCACTTATGGGTAGTATAGGTACCTTATAACAGAATACTCCTAATTCCTCCCTCCCATTCTTTATATTTCTGTCATTAATTTTACTTATCTCTAAGCTATTATCATTGAATACAATGTTGCTAGAATTGCTTTGAACAACCAATTATTGCCAGCCAAAACTCATATGATCTTAAATTTTAAAATTTTGTAAAAATTTCCAAATAATTTTCGGTTGAAAAAAAGTCATGGAAATGACAAAATACTTATATATGACTGATGCTAGCAGTACATATGAGAACTTGTAGGATGGAGGTTGATTGGTACAATGATATATCATCTCACACCTGTTACAATGCTTGTTGTTGGGGTGCCTGTGTGGCTCAGATGGTTGAGTCTGCCTTTGGGTCAGGTCATGATCCTGGGGCCATGGGATCAAGCACCGTGTCAGGCTACCTGCTCAGCAGGGAGCCTACTTCTCCCTCTCCTTCTGCTCATCACCCATCCCCACCCCCCACTCATGCCCTCTCTCTCTCTCAAATGAATAAATAAAATCTTAAAAAAAAGAATGCTTGTCAAAAAAACAGCAGTGGATGAGTATTGGCAGCAGTGCGGAGAAAAGGGAATTCTATGCACTGCTGTAAATTATAATTGTAAAATGTAAATTAGTGCACCACTATGGGAAAAAATATATATAATGGAGTAATATTTGGCCATGAGAAAGAAGAAAATCCTGCCATTTGCAACAACAAAGAAAGACCTTAGGAGCATTATGCCTAGTGAAACAAATTAGAAAGAAAAAGACAAATACTGTATGATCTCACTTATATGTTTTAAAAAATATAAAGTTTACATTTAAAAGTTAGAAAGACAACTGAACCCATACATACAGGGGACAGATTGCTGGTTGCCAGAGGTGGGGGGTGAGGGGTGAGCAAAATAGGTGAAGGTAGTAAAAAGGTACAAAATTTCAGTTATAAGATAAATAAGTCCTATGATATAATGTAACATACCGGATGGTTACTATAGTTAGTAATACTGTTACGTATTTGAAAGTTGTCCAGAGAGTAAAACTTAAAACTTCTTGTCACAAGAAAAAAATTTGTAACTATATGAGGTGAGATGAATGTTAACTAAGCCTACTGTGATAGTCATTTTGTATTATATACATATATTAAATCATTATGTTGTACACCTCAAATTAATACAATGTTATATGTCAATTATATCTCAATTTAAAAAAAGAGAAAGAATAGGATGAATAACAAAAAGCTGAACCTTGGAAAATAGTCTAGCAAAATTCTTAAGAAAAAATAAAGTACAAATAAGGATATTAGGAGTAAAAGTAATGAAATTAGGAATGGGAAGGATGAAAGGAATATAAGGAATAAAGGAGGGTCAGGGATAGAGATAAAATGCATTTTTAAGACAAGCTATGGCATTTGCATGTAAGAAAATACTATAAAGGATTAAAACTGTAGCTAAATAATAATGTATCAAATAGGGAAATCTGGATAAAAGCATAGTGAAGAAATATACCTAGATGAAAGAATTTATGTAAATGTTTAAGATATTCAAAGCAATATAAGATGCATTTTGAGTACAAAAAATGTACAAAAAAGTATGAAAACATGGATGAAAAAGACATGCATCAGCTTCAGAATTATGGCTACTATTTTGGATGGAGAGCAGAATTCATACTGATTTCAATGCATAGAGATTGTTGGAAATGGTTAGGGCAAATCTGGACTCCAGATCCATTTGAAATAAGGGTTGGAGTATACTGTTTGGGGTAGGTTTTTGTTTCCTTCAACTAAGTTAAAAACAATTTTCCTTTCCTGTCTTCTGAATTGCTGGGTGGAGTTTTTGAGAGCCCTCTGCAGGGGTTGTATGTGTGCAGGGGTCTCAGTTTCAACTTCTTGCCCTAGATGACCAAGTCCCATCTCCTGTCTTCCCATATGTTATTTTCTTTTAAAAAATATTTTATTTATTTGTTACAGAGAGAGAGAGAGCATGCACATGAGAGAGAGAGAGAGAGAGAGGGAGGGTGCAAGCAAGGGCAAGGGGAGAGGGAGAAGCAGACTCCCCATTGAGCAGGGAGCCCAATATGGGGCTCAATCCCAGGACGCTGAAATCATGACCTGAAACAAAGGCAGATGCTTAACTGACTGGGCCACCCAGGCACTTCCCCATATGTTATTTCGTAATTAGTTTTATTAAGGTATTATAATTGACACACAATAAATTTCCCTGCATTCCTTTGTAATCCTGCTCTCTTGTCCCTCCCTGCCCAGCACTTTCCATCTCTTTCCTCAAGCAAAAACTTATCTGATTTCTGTCACAATAGAGTGCTTGAATTTTCTAGAGTTTTAATAAATACAATCATATAGAATGTACTTTTTTTTTTTTTTGGCCTGGGCTCTGTCACTTAGCATACTCATTTTTAAATTTATCCATGTTGTGGGCGCCTGGGTGGCTCAGTTGGTTAAGCAACTGCCTTCGGCTCAGGTCATGATCCTGGAGTTCCGGGATCAAGTCCCGCATCGGGCTCCCTGGTCAGCAGGGAGTCTGCTTCTCCCTCTGACCCTCTTCCCTCTCATGCTCTCTCTATCTCATTCTCTCTCTCAAATAAATAAATAAAATCTTAAAAAAAATTTATCCATGTTGTAGTGTGTGCATCTTTACTTTATTCCTTTTTATTGTTGAATAGTATTCCATTGTATGGTTATATTATAGTTTGTTCATCCATTAACATGTTGTTGGGCATTTGCATTGTGTCCAGTTTTTGGCTATTTTAGGTAAAGCTACCATGAACATTTATGTGCAAGGCTTTGTATGAACATACAGTTCCTTTTCTTTTTAATAAATACCCAGGAGTAGAATGGCTCAATTACATGATAATAAGTATTGAAATCAAATAGTTTTGGCCTTCTGAATTTGTTTTTCTTTTTCAGAATTGCTTTAGCAATTATCCTAGATAATTTATTTACAAATGAATTTAAAATCAGTTTATCAACTATATAATTTGTTAATTTATACATTCCTTCTCCACCAAACAACAATAGTAAGAAAGCTGATAAGATTTTGAGTGGGATTGCATTGATCTAAAGATCAATTTAGGGAGGACTGACATCTTAACAATACTGAGTCTTTTGACCTATGAACATGGACTATCTCTCCATTTTTTTAGGTCTTTAATTTCTTTAAGCAATGTGTTGTAACTTTCAGTGTATAAGTCTTTCACATCTTTTGTAAGATTAATCCCTAGGTACTGTTTGATACTATGGTAAATGGTTAAGGAGTGCATGTGTTGGGATAAGCACTGGATGTTATACACAGCTAATGAATCGTTCAACACTACAATAAAAACTTATGATGTACTATATGTTGGCTAACTCAACATAATGAAAAATTAAAAAAAAATAAAAGAAAACCCTGCCCTCCTGATGCTTGTATTAAAATTAAAATTAACAGAAATCTTTGTATATTACCCTCTACCCAAATAAAACACAACCCTACCCTAATATATATATATATAAATTCACAGAATACAATCACTTTACATTGCCTAACTCTCTCCATGTACCCTGCCTGCATTGTCCTCACTTGCACTCTCCTTCCCATCACTTTCCATCTGATATATTCCTAGGTCCTCATCTAGGAATGACCACTTGTCCCAGCTTTCTCTGACACTTCTGGGCTGATTCTTTATATCTACTGCATACATTGTATATTCACTGTTGGTATTAAAGCACAAATCACATTAAAAAAATTAAATAATTTTAAACTTCTGATCATATTAGTATATAAAAATGCAATAGGCCTTTTTAATGGTACCCTGTATTCTTACTAAACTCATTTTAGTTTTATTGGTGTTTTTGTAGATTCCATGGGATTTTCTTAATAGACAATTATAGTATCTTCATATAATGATAGTTTTATTTCTTTGTCCCCAATCTGAATGTTTTTTATTTTTCTTTCCTCATTATACTGGCTAGAACCTGCCATATAAAGTTGAATAGAAGTGTGGAGAGAAGACATCCTTGTCTTATTGCTGATTTTAGGAACAAAACATTCAGTCTTTCACCATGACAAGTTCTATGAGTTTGATGTTTCCACCTTTTCATTTCTGCCTTGAATACCCTTCTTTTTCTGGGCTGAGGAAAAACAATTTTGAAAGTTTTAGTAACACTAAACTAGGACACTGTGATTATACTAGATATTAATATTCTTAGTACTCATGATTCAAATATTTAATTGCATACTTTTTAAAATAAGAGGTTGGAATTTAACATTTTCTTATTAATAAGGAAATTGCTTCAAGCAGTACAAATTGCTATTGGAAATCTCTTTTGGGTTAATGTGAACTTCAGAGTATATAAGGTATGTTTCTAAATAAAAATATATTTTATAAATCTGTTTATTCACTGCTTGTGTGTGTATGTGTGTTTATAGTAATTTCACAAGTGCTGGAAGAAATATCTTCCCTATATATTCTTAATTTATTCTCAATACTCAGTATTTTATGACCACAAAGTACTACTGTGGTGATTTTTACAAATATTATTTTCTTACTAATATAAAAGTAATATGTCTTCACTATAAAAAGATGTTTGGGAAATTCACAAAAGTGCAAAGAAAATAAAAAATCACTGCCAAATTTATATTCTACCAAAATATCTTTTAACATTTTAATGTATATGCTTTCATAATTACACATATCTACACATAATTATGTATATGAAAACACACATACACATATACTTTTTAATTTGGTATTATGCTGTATAGAAAACTTTAGATATTAACTTCTACTTTTAGCTATGATGAATTAGCTGTATCATACAAACCCTCCTGTTATGAGCTACCATAAAAATTGAGGAACAAAACTGACAGCCATTTGAAGACACTGGGGAACGATCAAGAAAGCCAGGATTTAAGGGACCAGATTGAAGTAGAGAGGGGGAGAAGGGTAGGAAATGCAGAAAAGAGCATGAAGATCTAACACACATGTAATTGGAGTCCCAGTAGGAGGGAAGAAGACAAAGCAGTAACTTGAAGAGAGAATGCTAAGGATTTTCCAAAATTGAATACAAAAAAAGATCAAGTTACAGATTTAGAAACCTTAAAAATCCAAACCTACATAAATGGAAAGAAAATCACTCCTAGCTCATCTTATTTGCCTGCCAAAAGACAAAATCAGAGACATAATTTAAGAACAGTTATAGAAAAAAGGAAAAATACCTTCAAAAAAGCTACAGTAAGACTGGAAACCACTTTTCCAATAGAAACAATGGAGGCAAAAAGAAAATGGAATGTCATTTAAACTGCTGAAATAAAAATACTGAAAATCTAGAATTTCATATCCAATTTTTATTTCAACCATTTGAATAAAGGAATGTAGGAGTGGGAAACTGAATAATGAAACAGTAAATCTTAATCCAGAAAAAATAAGAGAGGAAAAAAAGGGTGAAAACAAGATAGGAGAAACAGAGAACAAAGAATAACATAGTAGGTATACCCTAATATTATCTATGACTACATTAAATACATTATGAGCTAAATACTCCAACTCAAAGACAAATATTGTCAGATTGGATCAAAAAAACCTGTATCATGTTTACATGGGACATGTTTTAAACATAAGGACAAAGAGAAGTTTAAAGTAAAAAGATTTAAGAAAGGATATTCCATGATAATACTAAGAGAAATAGCTTTAATAATACCAAACAAAAGAGACTACATACAAGTAGTAACCCAGTTAAAGAAGGATATTTTATAATGAGAAAAGAGTTCAGTCCACAAAAAAATATAACAATCTTAAATTTGTGTGCATCTAATAAAACACCATCAAATTATGCAATAAAAAATTAACAAATTTAAAAAATAGAGAAATCTAATTATTGATTGGTATTTTTTAACAATATCTCTCAGTAACTCATAAAACAATCAGATAAAGATACCAATAGAGAGAGAGGATTTAAGGAACATAATAGTAAATTTGACTAGTTGACATAACCTAGAGTTTGGCACCCAACAAATACAGAACACACATTATTTTAAAGTATACATGAACTAATTAGAAAAATAACTACTGTAGGGCAGTGTTTCCACAAATACCAATGAATTGAAATCATATTGATTATGTATTCTGTTCACAGTGTAATTAAGCATTAAGCTAGAAATCAATAATTTAAAAAACTGGAAAATCTCCAAATATTTGAAAACTAAGCAACGATATAACTATATACATATATATGTATGCATACACATACATACATACCCACAGATATACATCCATGTTTATCTGTATGTATTATATATACATTTTATATATTTTATGTATAAGCTTTCTTTTTTGTTTCACTTAACATTATATGATGCTTTCTCACATATTTTACCTCATGGACATAGCCTGACTTTCCTGTCATTTTCTTTATACAAAGTGCGAAACTGCAAGGGAGCCAATTTATGCAGATCCCAGTAAAAAGAGAATGAGTGGGTAAAGAAAAGCATTTGTATTTCTGCCCCCAGAGGCTTCTTCTACTGGCTACTTCCAGTCTCCTTCTGAGTATCTTAGGACCACTGCTCTAAAAATGCTTCATAAAGACCAAAAAATGCACTTTATTTGAACTTTTGCCTGCTTTTGTGGGAAAGAAATTTGTTTGAGGGAAGTAGATTAGAATCCTGTGTTTTGATTTGCTGCTCTCCCAAAGGGAAGGTGGAGGAAGAAAACAGGAACGGGAGAACCAATATTGAGTTAATTTCATTCTGTCCTCAAAGGTGAGGTGCCTTCGGTGAGTTCCCCTTTCTGTAGTGGAAGGACTCCAGCTCTGCCAGATGGGAAGATTGCAGCCCAGATCTGCCCCATATCTGCCCTGCTCTGCCTCGCTTGGCCACTGCTACTACTGCAGAGTAGTTCTCTTACCGGGAGAATCAGGAATTTGTGTATAAGACTCAGGGCAGTGTGTTGAACAACCTGAACATTTTACAAAATATGCATTAAGTCGTAGTACACTAAAAGGCTTTCAGAAGCAGTTTGTCTTGGTTAATAATCATTATTTATATGTATATTTATAGACTAAAGTATCTCAAATTGTCCACCATTATTTGTTATTAACGATTTTATAATCCTGAGAAGACCAGAGTATTAGAAAACGGGTGATTTCCATTTTTAAAATTACATTCACTTCTCCCTTCTGTATAGCTATGTAGAATAAATGTAACTTAAAATTTAAAATTACATTAGCCCATTTGGGCTATGGTGTTTTAAAAAACAGAATGGGAGGGGCGCCTGGGTGGCTCAGTGGTTGAGCGTCTGCCTTTGGCTCAGGTCATGATCCCAGATTCCTGGGATCGAGCCCCACGACCGGCTTCCTGCTCAGCAGAGAGCCTGCTTCTCCCCTTCCCTCTGCCTGCCGCTCTGCCCACTTGTGCTCTGTCTCTCTGTCAAAAAAATAAATGAATAAATAAATCTAAAAAAAAATAGAATGGGAGCCTCAACTACATTGCTCTATTAAAAGAGACCACCACCAATACCCCCATTTTGTTTCTCTTAAATTTAATTCTTAACAGGAGAGCTTTTTATTAATTCAAATGGAGTGACGTTCATATGGAAGGAAAAAAGGATTTATGAGTAATGCGGTTCTCTGTCCCATCTCTGGGGTGGGGGTGGTGGGGGAGGCGGTCGGGTCAGCGGAGAACAGTTGCGGCTGCGCCATCCCTAAGCTTCCAGGCGCGCAGGCTGGACCCGCGGAGACGCAAACTGCCGCCTGGGGCAGAAGCAGGAAGGGGGACTTCAGGCTGGCTGCCGCCGCAGCGGTCCCCGCAGCCGGCGGCCTCCTCTCCTGACCGCTCCAGAAAAGGAGCCCCTTCCCTGGGCCAGCTAGGTGAGAGAGAGACTGCTACTGAACTTGCTACTAGGGAGGGACCACCGAACCAAGGGAGACCCTTGTCGGCCAGGGGCGTCTTAAAGAAGAGGACACGGGTTTGTAGTTTTCCTATAAAGGGTAAGGACTCTTTTTCTCTGTAGCACTTTGTTCGATGTATTCATCTGGTTAGAATAAGATTTCAACAGGTAGCAGAGAACGATCACGTGGGGGCAGATTTGGGGCGCCGCGCCACCCCTCCCCACCCCTCGGACCCGCACCTCTGGATATAGTTGCACGTCGATCATGGTAACCCGTGCTTTCAATTCTGTTTTGCAGCCCGGGAGTGCGCGGCGACGGTGGGCTAAAAAGACTGCCAGGAACAAGCCTCCCGCGGAGAAGTCACAGAAGGACTTGGAGCGCAGGTCAGCGCAGACGCCGGCTGGGGAAACTGCGAGCCTCGCAGGGCGTTGGTGGAGGAAACAGGGTCGCCGGCCCCACTGCCCTCGCCGACATGCACAACGCATCATTCTCGGAGCTAGGGCCCGCCAACACGTCGTGCTTGGGCCCTGCGCTGGGCTGCCCCAACGCGTCGAGCCCGCCGCCGCCGCCGCTGCCACTGCCGCCGCCGCTGGCGGTGGCGGTGCCCGTCGTCTACGCGGTGATCTGCGCAGTGGGGCTGGCTGGCAACTCGGCCGTGTTGTACGTGCTGCTGCGGGCGCCCCGCATGAAGACCGTCACCAACCTGTTTATCCTCAACCTGGCTATCGCCGACGAGCTCTTCACGCTTGTGCTGCCCATCAACATCGCTGACTTCTTGCTGCAGCAATGGCCCTTCGGGGAGCTCATGTGCAAGCTCATCGTGGCCATCGACCAGTACAACACATTCTCCAGCCTTTACTTCCTCACGGTCATGAGCGCCGACCGCTACCTGGTAGTGCTGGCCACAGCCGAGTCGCGCCGGGTGGCTGGCCGCACGTATAGCGCCGCACGCGCTGTGAGCCTGGCCGTGTGGGGGCTCGTGACGCTGGTCGTGCTGCCCTTCGCGGTGTTCGCCCGGCTCGACGACGAGCAGGGCCGGCGCCAGTGCGTGCTGGTCTTCCCGCAGCCGGAAGCCTTCTGGTGGCGGGCGAGCCGCCTCTACACGCTTGTGCTCGGCTTCGCCATCCCCGTGTCCACCATCTGCGTCCTCTACAGCATCCTGCTGTGCCGGCTGCGCGCCATACGGCTGGACAGCAACGCCAAGGCTCTGGACCGCGCTAAGAAGCGGGTGACTCTCTTGGTGGTGGCGATCCTGGCCGTGTGCCTCCTCTGCTGGACGCCCTACCACCTGAGCACCGTGGTGGCGCTCACCACTGACCTCCCGCAGACGCCGCTTGTCATCGCGCTCTCCTACTTCATCACCAGCCTGAGCTACGCCAACAGCTGCCTCAACCCCTTTCTCTATGCCTTCCTAGACGACAGCTTCCGCAGGAGCCTCCGCCAGCTGCTGGCCTGCCGCGCTGCCGCCTGACATCCTCCCGCCCCCCCTTCCGCGCGCCCTGCGCCCCAGTCCTGCCCGCTCTAGCCCCGGCCGGTGCAGAGGGAGCGGGCGCCCGCGGCGCTCTGGAGGCTTCCCTGAGCTGCAGTCTCCTGTCCCCAACCCCGAAAACTTGCTAAAGATGCAGATTCTTGGGCTCCGGTTCAGACATAGGGAATCGGACGCGCTAGGGCTGCGCCCTCAGTTTGAATTTGCCAAGCCCTCCAGATGATGCAAGAGCACACTAAGTATAAGGACTGTTGAGTCTGAGAACCCAGGCGGAACTCTCCCTAATGCCAAAGGGCACCGAGTTGACCCCCGAATTTGACAGGGGAGGGCAGGAAGAGGGGAGGAGGGCGGCAGTGGTCCTGGGAACCCCCTGCCGGTCCCCCCCCCTCCACCCGCCCAGAGCCTTCGCAACCCAGGCTCTAGGTGGAGCCCTCTGCGCTATCCCGGAATGCGGGGAGGCGGGGATGGGGGTGGTGTCTAGAAGAGGCTCGAGGATACCCCCAGGCGGCGGCTCCGCGCTCGCCCTGCACCTTGCTACTTCGGTTTCCGGCAGCGACTGCCCGCGCCTTTGCTCAAAACTGGCGAGCAGCCTGGTCAGGACCTTTAGCCCCTCTCCGCTCGTCCTAATCGCTGGGGAAAAGGGTCAAGGCTCCTGGGTTCGGCGCCCAGCGCTCTAAGGTGCAGGGGGTCTCGTGGAGGGCGCGGGAGTGTATGTGCATGCGTGTGTATCTAGCGGGATTGGGTGAAGGTGGTTGGAGCTTGGCTGTGACTACCTACAATGGTGATGAGAACAGTGATAATCCCCCCTTCCTGTTTTAGCTCCTTTTCTCTCTGCTTTTCCTTTTCCCTACTCCTACTTTTTGTTGAAAATGCTCCACCACTCTCAGAGTTTGGGGGAACCCAGCTCGCACTGCTGGGAAAGGCCTGGAACCGGGAGTCTCCCAGGAGCGCGGTTGTGGCGCCCCCTTGCGGGGCCTGCTGCCCGGCCCCGAGCCTCCGAAAATAGAGCTCTGCACATGCTAAATGGCATCTTAACACCTCTGGGTTACCAGTCCTCGCCGCTTTCCACAATTGACCAGTACTGCTATGTCCCTTTGCCCCAGGTGACCTCTCATACGGCTTGGACCAGTTCGTTGCAAATCTTCGTGCATTGTTTTTCGGACTGAGAGCTTTATAAATATATATATGTCCTAATCTCACAAGTTTCTTTGAGGACCACATGAAATTGAAAAGTGAAATGTGTATCCGTTCCTTCTATCCCTTTCTCCTCATATTCTTCATACCTTTCGCCTGAAGGAGAGCCGGGAAGCTGAAATGACTGACACCTTCATATTTTCCTCTATTGGGTTCCTTTCCACAGGAAGCTATTCCTTAGTGCTAGTCCGGTGAATCTGGTAAATAATCTAGTTCTGTAATCACAAGGGAGCCTGGCCAGCACCCTATCTTTATTTTTATCTTCACTTAAGGGAGACAAAAATGGATTAAGAGAGGACTGAGGCTTAGGTTTACCCAACCATCTGCAGTTTACACCTCAGACATGAGAGCAGAGCCTTAACCAGACTATAGCCCTTGATTACAGTGTTTCAAAGGGTTAGTTTTTCTTTGGGATTAATTCCAAACAGGAATGAAAATTTATAGAAATGCTTGTTTCTTATAGTGCAGTGTGAGGTGCGAAAAAGAGTGTGAATGTTCCCGGCAGGTTTTGCTTGCTTTGTTTGATGTGCGTGACTCAATTTCTCAATTATTTAGGTACAAAATATCTTTTAAAGTCTATAGAAGGAACTGAATGGAGCACCGGGTGTTATACGCAAACAATGAATCATGGAACACTACATCAAAAACTAATGATGTAATGTGTGGTGATTAACATAACATAATAAAATAAAAAAATAAAAAATAAAAATAAAGTCTGTAGAAGGGAAAAAGTCTCCTTTGGGTGGGAGAAAGCAAACTCCCTCTCTGATTTTGGTGAATGAGAATTGATTCCTTAGCCCTCAGAGTTATTAGTAATAGTAATTCATAGCTATCAGTTAAAAAAATGTAAATTTAGAAACCTTCTACCTCTAGTAATCAATAATAGTAAATTGTCCAAAATACAGCTTTGTTTTTTTATGTCTCCATTGCATTTTGAATGTTGTACCTTTGAGCAGTCCTTTGCTGGTGGGCTTCAGAGACCTCTTGGAATTCATTGCAGTATCTTTCAAATTTCTTGGAAACATTTTATTGATTTTCTTTATGATTCACAAAATTCTTTTATGAATCAGTGCTTTTTTTAAAATTAAAGTTTTAAGCTTAGAGTAACTGCCACATTATCTAAGGTGATGGACAAAGAGTCAAGTGGATATTTGGCCACAAACACAGCCAGTTGCAATCATGAGGATTTGAAACCTCATCTGTTTTCATAAACAGATAGCTGTACTTTGATATTCTCTGGACACAGAGTAGGGGACAGCTGAGTGATCCATCTGTCTACTGTGTCATCCTGGCCACAGATTCACCTGAGGGCTGTCTCAGAATCTTGGAGAGGACTGTTGGAAAAGATGGACTGACATCACTGTGTTGGCTACAGCGAGGCATGGGTAGGGGTCCTAGTATGGTATGTGGGGGATTAGGACTCAGTTCAGTTTCACCCCGGCTTTCTAAGTCATTGTATAAACTATTGTGTTGTCATTTCTAGGTTGTTGCCTTCATATTAGCATGTAGAAATCCAAACTGTATGTCTCAGCCTTCCTTTTTATGCCTTAGGTACTAGGTAGAATAAAAAACAGCCATGTACAAATAGATTTTACTTACATCATTCTATTGCAAATGATGTCTTAACTCTGTGTGGAATTCTTGCAGTCTTTGTGTAAACTATGTTGTTTGGTTATACTATTTCTGATGTTTAAAAATGTTTATTTGGTTTTAGTTATCTTTTACTAAGATATGTAACTACTTTACTAGTTATGTAATGTGTGTGCTTCATCTTTCGCTTGAGAAATGCAAACATGCTGCTAGTCCATACTGAGAGAAGCTCAGTTTAAAATAAAAGCTGAAACATTCTGGGGAAAAAAGCTGAAGTGTTCTGTGTGATAAGTGAATATTCTATTGCTTGAGAACATGGGATCCATAATTTAGTCACCTTAGTGCCTTTGAGGAAAAGTTATCTCATGGGTAAGCAATGAATAAATAGAAGTATTCGACAGGGAAAGATTAAGAATGAACTCTCCCCCACACACACTGATTTTAGTTGAGTGTGACTATGGTGTTTAACTGCTGATTAGCACAAAAACTCTGCGACATATGCCGGCAGAAAAAGCATGATAAGCTTTTACGTATAATCATAAACCTCGTTTGTTTAATATTTGAGCAACTTATATAGAGAGTGAAATGGGAGAGAAATTGCTTATGTTATTAGCACACCGTTACTATTTCAGTTAACAGTAAGCACAGACATGGTTCACATGTGTGTAAGGTGAAGGGGGCTAACCAGAAAACCTCTCACATTTAGGGAAAGCTTTCGTGGGTGACTCGGTTGAGCATCTGCCTTCAGCTCAGGTCACAATCCCGGAGTCCTGGGGTCGAACCCCACATGGGGCCCCTGTCTTGGCAGAAAGCCTGCTTCTCCCTCTCCCTCTGCGCCGCTTCCCCAGCTTGTGCTTGCTCTCTCTCTGTCAAATAAATAAATAAATAAAATCTTAAAAAAAGAGAGAGAGAGAGAGAGAGAGAGAAAGCTTCCCTTCCCTCAGTAACAGGCTTGAAAAACAAGAAACAATATCCCACCACGGATGGCACTCATCTATGCTTATCCAGAGTAAGGAAGGAATCAGAGAATGCTTCACATAGTGGTCTTTACTAGGATAGCTTTGGGTCTGGCATTTTAGTCCCATTTTATATAGAGAAAAACTGAGATGCAAGGAATTGGGTCCATTTGGCTAGGCACACAAAGACTAATCAAGACCAATCAGAGCCATCTGTTTCCTCTTTTAGGCATTGTCTCATCCTGTTCCAGCAGAGATGAAATTGGTTGCAGTGTGTAATTCAGAATTATTAGACCATAGAAAACATAGATGTCTTTGAAATATTTAATGGATTAAACAAGATATACCTACTATTTCATCATGTGATACAAAGGGAGGATAAGGGATAGGATTTACTAATAGAACTTCAATCCTAATTCAGAATCTTGAAGGTGCATGGTGTTGCTTAAAGGTTATATAAGAATAAAAATTTCTGGACCAGGGCTGGCTGCATTCTTCCCTCAACTGACTGTAATCTGCATGCTTTATACATATGGACTTGTGCTCTAGGATGCACCATTTATGAAAAATAGAATGTCAATAGTACTTCTGTTTATATAGAATAGAGTTTTGCAATGGATGACACTGTCCTTCAGTTTAGGGCAAGGTGCATTTATTTATTTATATCATATCTTATAAGGTTACATGAAAATATATCACATCAATTTAAAAAATGGGGAAAGGGAACAAAAGATAAAATGATATCTCTGAGAAACTGTTAAAATGGATGAACTGCATGCTTCCCACAATCCAGCACAGGCTTTCTCTTTTGACAAATACCTACTGGCAGCAAGAGTAGTTTGCATTCCCAGCAAATGCCTCAAATGCCATCTTTGACCAGATGTCCCATTGCACCATGGCCTGGGGAGTCAGCTCAGCATGTTTTTGTGCACAAAGCATCTTTTTCTCTCTAACAAAGACTGGATTATCAGCAGAGGTGTTCAGGTGTTTTTGTTTGTTTGTTTGTTTGTTTGTTTTGTTTTGTTTTTGAACGGTATCTACCGTTCTCCCATCCACCTCCCCTCTGGTAGCCAACAGTTTGTTCTCTATATTTAAGAGTCTGGTTTATGTTTGCCTCTTTTTTCTTTGTTTCTTAAATTCTACGTATGAGTGAAATCACATGGTGTTTGTCTTTCTCTGACTGACTTATTTCACTTAGCATTATACCCTCATGTTGTTGCAATTGGCAAGATTTCATTCTTTCTTATGGCTCAGTAATATCCCATCACATATATATCACTTCTTTATCCATTCATCTATGGATAGACATGGGTTGTTTTCATATCTTTGCTATTATAAATAATGCTGCAATAAATATAGGGGTACATATATCTTTAAAGTAAAGCTTGAAATCAGGAAGGGTCATGCCTCCCAGTTTGTTTTTTCTCATGATTGCTTTGGCTATTTGGGGTCTTTTGTGGTTCCATTTAAATTATAGGATTGTTTTTTCTACTATAAAAATGGCATTGGATCTTGATAGGGATTGCATTGAATCTACAGATGACTTTTGGGTACTATTGACATTTTAACAATATTAATTTCCAATCCATGAATATGGGATACCTTTCCATTTATTTGTACCTTCTTTGATTTCTTTCATCAATGTCTTGTAGTTTTCAGAGTAGAGATCTTTCACTTCCTTGGTTAAGTTTATTCCTAAGCATTATATTGTTTCTGATGCTATTGTAAGTGGGATCATTTTCTTTATTTCTTTCTCAGATAATTCAGTGTTAGTATATAGAAATGCTACTGATTTTTGTCTGTTAACTTTGTATCCTGCCACTTTACTGCATTTGTTGATTATATCTAACAGTTTTTGATGAACTCTTTAGGATTTTCTACATATAAAATCATGCATATACAAATAGGACAATTTGACTTCTTTCTTTTTGAATTGGAATTCTGATTCCTTTTAATTCTTTTCTTGCCTGATTTCCCTGGCAAGGACTTCCAGCTCTATGATGAAGAGTAGTGGTGAGGGTAAGCCCACTTGTCTTGTTTCTGATCTTACAGAAAAACCTTTCAACCTTCCATCATTGAGTATGGTATTAGCTGTGGGCTTATCATATATGGCTTTCATTATTTTGAGGTGCATTTCTTCTGCACCTAATTTGTTAGAAGTTTTTATCATGAACAGATTTTGAATTTTGTCAGATACTTCTTAAGTGTCTATTGAGATGATCATTTTTTTTCATTCTATTAATATGATGTATCACATTGATTGATTTACATATGTTGAGCCATCCTTACATTCCAGGTATCAATCCCACTTGATCATTGTAAATAATCCTCTTAATGTGCTACTGAATTTGGCTTGTTAGTATTTTGTTGAGAATTCTTGCAACTATATTCACCAGGAATGTTGGTCTGTATTTTTATTTTCTGGTAGTATCCTTTTCTGGCTTTGGTGTCACGGTAATGCTGGCCTCATAAAATGAGTTTGGGAGTTCCATACTCTTCAACTATTTTGGAAGAGTTTGAGGAGAGTTGGTGTTAATTCTTTAAATGTTTGGTAAAATTCACCAGTGAAGCAGTTTGGCTCTGGACTTTTCTTCATTGGAAGATATTAAATTACTTATTGAATCTCCTTACTAGTAATTATTTTGTTCAGACTTTCTATTTCTTCATCTCTCCTTTCTTTATAGTTTGCATGTTTCTAAAATTTTTTTCATTTCTTCTAGATTTTCCCGTTTGTTGGCATATAGTATAATTGTTCATAGTAGCCTCTTATGATCCTTTCTATTTCTCTAGTTTTGTGTGTAATGTTCTCTTTTTCATTTATAATTTTTTGGGGGGGTTCTGTGTCTTTCTTGCAGTCTAGCTGAACGTTTGTCAATTTTGTTTTTTTCTAAGAACCAGCTTTTAGTTTGGTTAATCTTTTCTATTGTTTTCCTGTTTCTTATTTCATTTATCACTGCTGTAATCTTTATTAGATTACTTTGCTAACTTTGGGCTCAGTATCTTCTTCTTTGTCTAGTTCCTTAAGGTATAAAGTTAGGTTGTTTATTTAGATATCTTTGTTGCTTCTTAATACAAGCATTTATTGCTATGAACTTCCCTCCTAGAACTGCTGTTGCTGCATCTCATAAGTTTTGGTATGTTGTGTTTCCATTTTTATTTGTCTCAAGATGCTTTTTGATTTCCTCTTTAATATCTTCTTTGATCCATATGTTGTTCAGAAGAGTGTTGTTTAATTTTAATGTATTTGTAATTTTTCCAGTTTTCCTCTTGTCATTAATTCTGGTTTCATACCATTGTAGTTAGAAAAGATACTTGGTATGAATTCAATATTCTTGAATTTGCTAAGACTTGTTTTCTGCCCTAACATATGGTCTATCCTAGAAAATGTTTCTCATGCACTTGAAAAGAATGTGCATTCTGTTGTTGTTGAATAGAATGTTCTATGTATGTCTGTTAGGTCCATTTGGTCTATATCATTCAAGTGTGCTGTTTCCTCATTGATTCTCTTTCTGGATGATTTATCTGTTGTTAAGAGTGAGGTATTAAAATCCCCAACTATTATAGTATTGCTGTTTATTTTTCCTTTTAGCTCTGGTTAGTTTTGCTTTCTATATATAGGTGCTCTGATGTTGAGACCGTAAATATTTCCAATTGTTATATCTTCTTGATGGAATGACAACTTTATCATTAAATAATGACATTCCTTGTCTCGTTTTGCCATTTTTAAAGTCTATTTTGTCTGATATAAGTATAGCTACCCTTTTGTAGTTGTTGTGTTGTTGTTACCATTTGCTTCAAATATTTTTTTCTCTTAATCTTTATGTGTCTTTAAGGCTAAGTGAATCTCTTGTAGGCAACATTATCACTGGGTCTTGTGTTTTTATTCTTTCAAACATTCTATGTCTTTTGATTGATAAATTTAATCTCTTTACATTTTAAGTAATTATTGATAAGTAAAGACTTAACTATTGCCATTTTGTTCCTTGTTTTCTGGTTGTTTTGTGATCCATTGTTTCTTATTTCTTATCTTGCTGTCGTGTGTGTGTGTGTGTGTGTGTGTGTGTGTGTGTGTGTTGTGATGTCTTTTGAAATCAGTATGGTTTGATTTCTTTGTCATGTTCTTTTGTGCAATACTACAGATTTTTCCTTGTGGTTACCATGAGACTTATACAAATATTTTCACATTATAGCACCTCATTTAAATTAATAACTTAACTTCAATGACATTCTTATCCACTTTACACCTTTCCTTCTCCCCACCTCACATTTAAGGTTATTGGTGTTTCAGTTTACTTATATTTTATATTGTGTAATTAACAACAGGTTTTTTTGTTGTCATTATTATTTTTACTACATTTGTTTTTTTTTTAATTTTAAGCTAGAGTTGTAAGTGAATAATGTGTCATCATTACCGTATTACAGAATCTAACTTTGACTTTATGTTTGCCATTATCAGTGAGTTTTACACTGCCTTCTTATGTTTTTCTGTTGCCAATTAACATTCTTTTATTTTCACTCAGAGACTCTAGAATTTCTTGTAAGGCAGGTCTAGTGGCAATAAATTCCCCCAGCTTTTTTTGGTCAGGAAAGTCTTTATCTCTACTTCATTTCTGAAGAATTGCTTTGCTAAGTATAGAATTCTTGGTTGACAGTTTTTTTTTCTTTCAATATTTTATAGATCTCATCACATTCTATCCTGAAATCTTTCTGTTGCAAAATTCACTGATAGTCTCATGAATGTCACTTTTCTCTTTTGCTGCTTTCAAAATTCTTTCTTTGTTTTTTGACAATTTAATTATAACATACCTTGGTGTTTGGTTAGCTCTATGCAGATTTAAACCATTTGGGATCCTTTGGGTCTTTTGGATCTGGATGTCTATTTCTTTTCTCAGGTTTGGGCAGTCTTCAACCATTATTGATTTAAATATACTTTCTGTCCCTTTTGCTTTCTCTTCTCCTTCTGGAATTTCCATAATAAGAATATAGTTTCCTTTCACTGTGTCCCATAAGTCCAGTGGGCTTTTTCCATTCTTTTTCATTCTTCTTTTTGGTCCTCTGACTGACTAATTTCCAGTGTCCTATTTTCCAGGTCACTGATTCTTCTGCATAGTAGAGCCTGCTTTTGAAATTATCTATTGAATTCTTCAGTTCAGTTATTGTATTTCTTAGCTCTAAGATTTTCGGTTGTATTTTTTGATAGTTTCTATTTCTTTGTTGAACTTCTTGTTTTATTTTGTTTCTTTTTTCATTCATTGTTTTCCTAATTTTATTTAAATGTCTCTCTGTGTGTTCCTGTAATTCACCAAATTTCCTTAAGGGGATTAGTCTGAATTCTTTGACAGTATATAAATCTCTATTTCTTTAGGGCCAGTTATTAGAACTTTATTAGTGTGTGTGTGTGTGTGTGTGTGTGTGTGTGTGTGGTGTGGTGTGTGGTGTGTGACATTTACCTGATTTTTTTGTTATTCTTGATTTCTTACATTGGTATCTGAATATTTGAGTAAGTGGTCTCCTCTTCCAGACTTTGCAGTTTTGTTTCAGTGGAGACAGTTTTTCACCAGGCAGTTAAGTTTGGGTTTCTGGATGTGTCTGCTGGCATCATCTTTGTGCAAGAGGGCCTGCTATTAGGGTCTATTTTTGGGCAAGGCAACTGTTCAAGCTCTGAGGTTGGAGGTGGGAGAGTGTGCCACTAGTTGAAAACAGCTGGATAGAATTGCTGATTTGGTTCCCTGCCCAAGTGAAGCTGTAGGATGGGCTCCATGGTGGCATGGATTCTCTGGTCTGGCTCTATCCAGTTGGGACTCAGTGGTAGGTGGGGCTATGAATTAGCTTCCCTTCCCTGGCAGGGCAGCAGGATGGGACCCAGGGTCTATACAGCTTGTTGTTTGGTGACCCACATCAGGCAAGAGTGTGCACTGAATACCATGATCAGGTAAAGCTACTGGGTTTGCCCTGCAGAAAAGGAAAGCTATGGGCTGTGCTCTCTATTCTGACGCTATTGTAAACAGCTTTGTTGGATGGGCTATACAGTTTCCTGTGTGTTCTGGTAAGGTTCCCTGGTTGGACAGGCTGAAACTGTATTCAGCAACAAGTGGGACTACAAATTAGTTTCCCTTCCCAGTGCAGCAAGAGAAGCATCTCCAAAACCACTAAGCCTCTCTGTGGTCTTTAGTCAAGCTGACCCATGCCACAAGTTCCCTGGCCAAACAGGGCCATTGGCTTTGCTCTGAGGATGATCAGCTCTGCCTGCTGACTTTTCAGATGGAATGTTGCTGGATTATACAGCAGCTTCCAGGTATTCTTGTCAGCCCTTCTTATCAGCTGGAGCCAGGACCATACTCTGCAGCTAGTGGAGCTATGACTCAGCTCTCTTGCCTTCTCAGTGCTGGAATAGCCTACTTCAGGCAACTCCCAAGTTTTCTTAAACAGAATTTCTGGCTGGGAGGGGCTGGGAACCATCTCCACTGAGGTGGACTATGAATTAACTCTTTTACCTGGGCATAGCAGGGAAACCTCTATGCCTGTTCCTAGTTTTGCTCTGAAGGAGATCATCTTTACCTGCTCACATTTTGGCTCTAACACCACTGTGTTATTCAGCTTTCATGTGTCCTTGTCAGCCTTTCCTGTCAGATGGGGCTGGGGCCCACACTCCACAGCAGGTAGGGCTATGACTTAGCTCTTCTGCCTGGGCATGGGCAAACCTGGACCCAGGACTGGTAAAATCCCTCCTTTGAGGACCCAAATCAGGCAGACCTGCACTCCCACTCAGTTCCCTGGTCAGACTGCACCACTGACTTGGTTTTGTAGATGAACGAAGCTGCTGGTTGGGACTACTACTTGGGCTCTGCAAGTATGAACTTCATCTGCTAAGATATGAGTGCTGGTAGTAGGAAGTCCCTTCTCCATTCACAGACACAGTCAGATTCCCAATGATCGACCTTACAGATCCCCCTTAGATCCCAGGGGGCAAGACCAGAGTAGAGGCACCACAAAGCAACCCACAATGCTGATTTTTCCCTCTGGTTTCTCTTTTCCCTCTGGAGGAGCCATAGACTGAGACCTTTCTGTGTGGAGCTACAAAGCCTATGGGAGGGAGGGGCAATGCAGTCAGCTTGTAGCCATTTCTCTTACCTTCCAATGTGGTTTGTCTTGGTCTCTATGGTGCAGGGGGTGCCTCAGCCTCACCCCCATGTGCTAGGATTGTCTCAGTGGTGTCTTGTCCAGGAATAGCTGTTAGTTCTTCTTGTGAGGAGGTGCAAAGTCACAAATGACCTGTGTCACCATCTTTGTGACATCATACTCCCATGTAACAGACTTGATGAAATTTTAGTGAATCTTCTTATTGACCTGAAGAATTCAGTAAGAAATCAGTAACTTGGGAAAAGCTCAGTGTATAAAAGTAGATACATCATCTAAAATGTCATAAAATGTCTGGGAATGCTATGATAAATTCAAGTAATATAAAATATTAGGTATCTCTGACAACAAGCATCCTGCTATTTGAAGATACCTACATGCAGTCTTGTAAACAAACACCAACCCCTGAGACCAAGTGGGATTTATTCCTGGGCTGCAAGTTTGCTTCAATGTTTCCAAATCAATCAATGTGATACAATACATTAATAAAAGAAAAAACAAGAACCATATGATCCTCTCAATAGATGCAGAAAAAGAATTTGACAAAGTACAGCATTCTTTTTTGATTAAAACTCTTCACAGTGTAGGGATAGAAGGTACATACCTCAATATCATAAAAACCATCTATGAAAAACCCACAGTGAATATCATTCTCAATAGGGAAAAACAAAGCTTTTGCCCTAAGGGCAGGAACATGGCAGGGATGTCCACTGTCATCACTGCTATTCAATATAGTATTAGAAGTCCTAGCCTCAGCAATAAAACAACAAAAAGAAATAAAGGCATCCGAATCAGCAAAGAAGAAATCAAACTCTCACTCTCTGCAGACGATATGATACTTTATGTGGACTCCACCCCAAAACTGCTAGAACTCATACAGGAATTAAGTGAAGTAGCTGGATATAAAATTAATGCACAGAAATCAGTTGCATTTCTATACACCAATGAGACAGAAGAAAGAGAAATTAAGGAGTCAATCCCATTTATAATTGCACCCAAAACCATAAAATACCTAGAAATAAATCTAACCAAAGAGGCAAAGAATCTGTACTCAGAAAACTATAGAATACTCATGAAAGAAATTGAGGAAGACACAAAAAAAATGGAAAACGTTCCATGCTCATGGATTGGAAGAACAAATATTGTGAAAATGTCTATGCTACCTAGAGCAACCTACACATTTAATGCAATCCCTATCAAAATACCATTCACTTTTTTCAAAGAAATGGAACAAATAATCCTAAAATTTGTATGGAACACGAAAAGACCCTGAATAGCCAGAAGAATATTGAAAAAGAAAAGCAAAGCTGGTGGCATCACAATTCCGGACTTCCAGCTCTATTACGAAGCTGTAATCATCAAGACAGTATGGTACTGGCACAAAAACAGACACATAGATCAGTAGAACAGAATAGAGAGCCCAGAAATGGACCCTCAACTCTATGGTCAACTAATCTTGGACAAAGCAGGAAAGAATGTCCAATGGAAAAAAGACAGTCTCTTCAACAAATGGTGTTGGGAAAATTGGACAGCCACATGCAGAAGAATGAAACTGGATCATTTCCTTATACCACACACGAAAAAAGACACAAAATGGATGAACGACCTAAATGTTAGACAGGAATCCACCAAAATCCTTGAGAATAATACAGGCAGCAACCTCTTCGACCTCAGCCATAGCAACTTCTTCCTAGACATATCGCCAAAGGCAAGGGAAGCAAGGGCAAAAATGAACTATTTGGACTTCATCAAGATAAAAAGCTTTTGCACAGCAAAGGAAACAGGCAACAAAACCAAAAGACAACGAACAGAATGGGAGAAGATACTTGCAAATTACATATCAGATAAAGGGCTAGTATCCAAAATCTAGAAAGACTTATCAAACTCAACACCCAAAGAACAAAGAATATAATCAAGAAATGGGCAGAAGACATGAACAGACATTTCTCCAAAGAAGACTCCAAATGGCCAACAGAAACATGAAAAAGTGCTCAACATCACTTGGCATCAGGGAAATCCACATCAAATCCTCAAAGAGATACCACCTCACACCTGTCAGAATGGCTAAAATTAACAAGTCAGGAAATGACAGATGTTGGTGAGGATGCGGAGAACGGGGAACCCTCCTACACTGTTGGTGGGAATGGAAGCTGGTGCGGCCACTCTGGAAAACAGTATGGAGGTTCCTCAAAAAATTGAAAATAGAACTACCCTGTGACCCAGCAATTGCTCTACTGAGCATTTACCCCAAAGATACAAATGTAGTGATCTGAAGGGGCATGTGCACCCCAATGTTTATAGCAGCAATGTCCACAATAGCCAAACTATGGAAAGAGCCTAGATGTTCATCAACACATGAATGGATAAAGATGTGGTGTGTATACACACACACACACACACACACACACTGGAATATTATGCAGCCATCAAAAAATGAAATCTTGCCATTTGCAATGATGTGGATGGAACTAGAGTATATTATGCTAAGCAAAATAAGTCAATCAAAGAAAGAAAATTATCATATAATCTCACTGATATGTGGAATTTGAGAAATAAGGTAGAGGATTGTAGGGGAAGGGAAGGAAAAATAAAACAAGATGAAACCAGAGAGGGAGACAAACCATAAGAGACTCTTAATCTCAGGAAACAAACAGGGTTGCTAGAGTGTAGGGGGGTGGAAGGGATGGGGTGGCTGGGTGATGGACATTGGGGAGGGTATGTGCTATGGTGAGCACTGTGAATTGTGTAAGATTGATGAATCACAGATCTGTACCCCTGAAACAAATAATACATTATGTGTTAGTAAAAAAAATAATAATAATAAAATAAATTTAAAAAAACCCACCAACCCACTTGAAGCAGAACTGCATCTCTATAATAATTCAGTGCTTCCCACATGCTGAGTCACGGCTGACCTAGACAGTTTTATTCAGACACTCCCAGGCGGCCTCTGAGACCTGCCAAATCAGGTTCTCTGCAAGTGTCAGCATCTTTAAAACTCTCTGAGTGGATTTCATAATGAGACATGTGGAGCAGAGCTACTCAGGTGACATCTCTCTGGAGAACGAATGCTTGTCATGTATGCCATTGAGCTGTGTGACATTAGTAGTAAAACTGAGGTGCTGGACAAGAGTTTATATTCTTACCTATCATTATGTAAGTCTTTTTCAGAAGCTTTCACTTTTTCTTGCCTGATCATTGTTTAAGTTCTGTTTTATAATAATACAGTAGGATCATTTGAATAACCAATAATAGTGTCTAAAATATCAAAATATTGACTGTTTAGACTTCCCAGAGCAGAGGCATCTCTTGATTGTAGAGATTAAAAAAAATCATTTGAGAATTATTCCTTTGGCCTGCTGGCATGCTTCAAAGGTCTATTCTCCCCCGGTATTAATATATTGAAATAGAAATAACCTTAAAAATAATATTCTCTTTGTATTGAATAATAGTTTATGCTCAGTAAGTGAAAAAGTAAACTGGTTCTATTAATTTTATTTGTTATTCTCAATAGGAGGAGCCACACTGATAAAATAAACCTACAAGAGTTTTCCTCTCTAGTTGTTTAAGGTGCTTGTGCAAAGTGGACTTGCCTGCCACCTTCAGGATGATTTATGCAGAAAAAAAATCCACTGTGTTAAAAAATTGTAGCTTATTTTTTAAAATGAGAATGTACTCATCAGAAAACTTCAGAAAAAATATTGTTTTTTTTTTCACTTGCTGGGTTCCTATCTTTCTGACAGATTTTTAATTATTATTTTTTAACCTTTTTAAAAATTTATTATGTTATTTTAATCACAATACATTACATCATTAGTTTTTGATGTAGTGTTCCATGATTCATTGTTTGCGTATAACACCCAGTGCTCCATGCAGAACGTGCCCTCTTTAATACCCATCACCAGGCTAACCTGTCCCCCCCACCCCCTCCCCTCCAGAACCCTCAGTTTGTTTCTCAGAATCCACAGGCTCTCATGGTTCGTCTCCCCCTCCAATTTACCCCCCTTCATTTTTCCCTTCCTACTATCTGTTTCTTCTTCTTCTTCTTCTTCTTCTTCTTCTTCTTCTTCTTCTTCTCCTTCTTTTTAACATATAATATATTATTTGTTTCAAAGGTACAGGTCTGTGATTCATCAGTCTTACACAATTCACAGCGCTCACCATAGCATAATATTTCATAGGCAGTGAAAATATAAGAGCTTCTACTGTTTCTTTATTGTTGTTCCTTTACTATTCTTATTTTTAAAAAGATTTATTTATTTATTTGAGAGAGAGGGAAAGAGAGAGAGTGAGTGGGGAGAGGGTCAGAGGGAGAGGCAGAGAAAGTCTCCTCAAGCAGACTCCCCACTCTGACATGGGGCTGGATCCAGCCCTCTGAGATCATGACCTGAGTGAAAATCGAGTCAGCCGCTTTAGCTACAGAGCCACCCAGGTGCCCCTACTATTCTTATTTTAAATATTTTTTTCTTATTATTACAATGGGCATCAACTTCATGCATGTTTTATATTTTTTAAAAAATTGTTTCCTTACAGTATGGCTAGAAGTAGAATTACTCTCTTACTTTTTCACATCTAAGCTCTACACTCCTACCTCCTCTTCTTCCTGCCACATGAAGGGGGTGTCTCCTCCATCAAACACCACCACCTGCATTGTGTGCACTCTTGAATCCTTTCTTTCTCACCTTGTCAAGTCATTACTTTTGGCTATCTCCAGCCTCTTCTAAATTACCTACATCCACCTTCTACTACACAACGCTTATTGGTGTTTAAAGATTCTAGTAACGTCAACACTTAAAAAAATGTTTTCCTTAAATTTTTCTTTGTAGATGAATGCCATCTAATAGATGTAGAAAGAATGACAGAATTAGAAAAGTCACCATTTTGCAGTTAGACTATCAACCACTTTGCAATAATTGATTCAGGCAAGGCTTATGAATAAATACCAAAACCGCTGGGTAAAAGATTTATTGGAAACAAGGATATTTGCATAGTACCAAGACAGCACTCCAAAGATTACTTGTTAATTGTGAAGGATGTGTCTTTCTAAAGGAGAGATCTGATTGGATTATCAAGTAACCAAATTAGCATGACTAATGACATGACAGCCTAATATTAAGTGCTGTCCGATACCATGGATTGTAATGTATCCATGTACATACAGACACATACACATGTACATATTCCAGGCACTAAAATGTATACCATGTAACTGAAGGATGTGACTAACTCCTGGTTAACAGAGAAAAACTAGGGATAAGGGAAAAGGAAAAAGATTATCATGAAGAAATAATCACACAAATCTAGGATGTGGGGCATTTCTATAAGTCTTGCTGAATTCTCTAAAAAAGTCAATGTAACACACACCCAAAAAAGATGGGGGAATGTTCCAGGTTAAAAGAAACTGAAGAAAAATAATAACCAAAGGCAATGCATGCACCTCAACCAGATCATGATTTGGAGTACCAGCTCTAAAGAAGCATTCACAAACAACTGGGAAAACTAAATATGGACTAGATATTAGAAATTATCAGGGATTTTTTTGTAATTTCTTTTGTTGTGGTAATAATATTGTGGTTTTAGAGGAGAATTTGTCTATCCTTAGGCTATGAAGATGTAAACATTTCAGGATGAAGTGTCATGATATCTGTCATTTACTTTCAAATTATTTGGCACAATATCTATGTATATGTACATGTATCTATACAAACAAAGCAAATACATCAAAATATTTACTGTTTTTTTAAAAGATTTTATTTATTTATTTGAGAGAGAGAGAATGAGAGAGAGAGAAAGCACAAGATGGGGGAGGGTCAGAGGGAGAAGCAGACTCCCTGCTGAGCAGGGAGCCTGATGTGGGACTCGATCCCGGGACTCCAGGATCATGACCTGAGCTGAAGGCAGTCGCTTAACCAACTGAGCCACCCAGGCGCCCTCAAAATATTTACTGTTAGAGGGAAAACAGGTACTTGTACTCTTCTTTCAACTTTTCTGTAAATTTAAACACTTCCATAAGCCTTTCTGTATGTCTACTTTTCATATTTTGCATGTTTAAACACTTTTTTTTTTGGAAAGAGAATACAAACTTATGAAGAAATAGTCTTTGACCATGCTTCCTCTGAATCTATTGACCCTTTATATGCATCCCTCTACAGCCAGTCTTGAAAGAGTTGCACCCCGTTTTGTCTGCACTTCCTCCCCTCAGCGGCTCTGCAGGCCCCTCTAAACTTATCTACCTATTCTGCCAATCCACTCAAACGAGCTCTGTATGTCCTCCTGGATGAAAACTGTCCTCCTCTTACCCAATTTTTCAGCAGTCCATCTTGAAACAGTATCTTTCACCCTAACAATTTCCTCCTAGCTTACTCACCCTTCCTTGTTAGTGTAGATTCCTGGGTCTTTCTATCTTATTTGACAGAGTATTGCCGTTCCTCTGTTCTAGCTTCTCATTCTTTATACCCCTCTGCCAGTGATCTGAATGAATCTGTCAAGTACCTCAGTTCACTGATTCTGCTCAGATTTCCTGTCCAGCAAACATTTCCCCTGATCTTTAGACTTGTATGTCTGACATCTACCTAACATCTTACTCAGATGCCTCAAAACAATCTTCTGTGTAACAAGCGCCCTAACAGAACATTTGTCTCCACTCCAACCCCATCCTAAACCCGTGTGCTTCTGCTTTCCCCACATCTATATGTAGCTCTATCTGGACATTTAGTTTCAGTTTCTTGCCCTTTTTCTGCCCCTATATCCAGTTTATCAGCAGGGGGTTTTGATTCTATCTTTAAACTAGATCTTGAATGAGTGCTCAGCTCTCTCTCTCTGTCTCTCTCTGTCCCTCTCTCTCTCTCCCCACCCTCTCCCTCTTAATGGAAATCACTGGAGCACAACCTACTGCCATGTCTTGCCAGCACTACAAAAATAATCTTGTAACTGAGATCCTGACTTACACTCTTGCTTCTCTCCCATCCACTCTCCATGTAACAGCAAGAGTGAACTGTTAAAACAGAAATTGTTTCATTTGTTGCCCTGTATAGTCTCTTAAGTCACAGTTTGACTGAAATTCAAATTCCTTACTATGTCCCAGAAGGAACTGCAGGATTCCACTCTACTTCATGAGCTGGCCACTTTTCACCTTAGCACACTCCAGCAGCTGTGACCTTCACCATGACCATGCCCAGCACCTCCCCACTGCTGTGTCTGCCACCTGCTCTTTGCTCTGCCAGGGAAGCCTCCTCAGCTCTCACATGGGAGGACACAAACCTTCTGAAGAGCAGAAGGGAAAAGCTCACTTGATCTTGATTTTCAGTACAAATACAGACCGTGAAATCAGGGCCTCACGGTCCTTCTGACTTTTTGGGTTTGGCCAATTTTTTTTCTTATCCTTGAAGTCGACTTAAATTTCATCTCCTTAGAAAGAAGATCTTGCCATAATAGTTGTTCCTATTCTCTATTTTGACTCCTTGCTTTTTTCTATTACAATTTCTAGGTATTTTGTTTCTTCATTTACTCAACTTTTGTCTGTCATTCCCACCAGCATGTGAGCCCTCTGAGGGTCGGTATTGCACTTTCCAGATTACCACTGAATCCTGACACCTAAAATAGAATCTGAGGCATAGTGGTGCTCAATTAATTAAGCAAAGAGGCCGTTAGACTGAGGTGCTTATAATGCCTTAATAGCCTAAGTGAGCAAGCAAATCAAAACCTCAGCCTGTTAATGCCTCAAAGTTAAGAAGTCAAAACAATCACAAACAGCCAAACAGGCTTTCCCAAATAGAGTAATTGCTTAAGCTATACCCAATCAAATGATTTCCTTGCTTTACTTCTACCTCTTCTCCATATGAGTTTTCCCCCTACCTCCTCTTGGTGGAGTGCTCTTGACCACCTCCAGGTTGGTACTGCCTGATTTAAGAATCTACTTAAATTTGTGTTTCTCACATAAGCTCTTAAACTTTTTATTTATTTATTTTAAAGATTTTTAAAATTTACTTATTTGACACACAGAGAGAGCACAAGCTGTGGGAGCAGCAGAGGGAGAGGGAGAAGCAGACTCCCCACTGAGCAGGGAGCCCAATGCGGGACTCGATCCCAGGACCCCAGGATCATGGCCTGAGGCAAAGGCAGACACTTAATGACTGAGCCACCCAGGTTCCCCTCTTAAACTTTTTAATATGCCCCAGTTTATCTTTCAACAATAGGTACCCACTGACTGCTTTTGAATAAAGGACTGAATATCTTAAAATCCAGACATTAAGGGTTAAGGCAGCTTCCCTGCATGCTTTGTCATTCATACCAAGAATTTAAAGTTTTGGTAAATTTTCTTTGAAATTTTAAGAAGTCCTGAAAATGATTTAAATTCAGAGTAGATAAAAGTCTGTTTTTGAGAGTAACCACCAGAGGGAGCACGGAGACAATTTTTCTAAGAAAAAGTACTCCATTATTAATTATTCCAGCCGGTTGGGTCTTTTATATAAGTACACAAGGTTTCCTTCAGAAGAGAAAATTTTCTCATGATTGTGTAGCTATGTCCGATTTATTAAAGCCAAAATTACAAAGCTAAATTAACCCCACCAAAATCAAAACATTGATAGTCATAGATAGACTCTTAACCCAGATATCTGTAATTAAGATAATTCTGACCTGTAACAATTCCAGTAATTATGTTAATATTCTCTATTGTTTCAAATTTGATATATGTTTGGATACAATTGTTAGGAAACTTAAATGTTAGTTCTATACTTATGTCCACATGATTAAAACATCAGGACTTAAATTTATCAACAGCTTTATTTAGATGTTATTTTTACATTACCTCAAACATTTGGACTTATCCAAATACAATCAATTTAAAGATAACCTCCTTTTAATTATGTTATGTGAATGTTGATAAACCTGGGTGATTAACTACAAGATAAATTCGCCTATTAGTAACTGATAAATGGTAAACCAAGTGGGTAATGTTATTCTCCGCAGAACTCCTTTTATGGATGGGAATTTTTCTCACAGGTCTGGAGGCTGGCAGCTCAGAGTTGATGCAATGGCTCTGTGATGTTGTGAATGTTCCAGGTCCTTTAAACTCTTCCCTCCCTATCATATGCCCTTTGTCTTGCCATGTCATCATCTCAAGATGGCTGCCGCAAATCCAGCCTGTTTTCTATATTCCCTTCAGGAAGAAAGGAAAACGAGGATGAGGTCATACTCATAGAAAAAAATCACAGTTTTCCTGGAGATCTCCAGTGGATTTGTACATATGTCTCGGGACCATTTCCCATGGTATCCTTAACTGCGAGGGAGTCTGGGAAGGTGCATGCTTTAGCTATGCACATCTTTACCTGGAATAAAATCAGTGCCATGAAAAAGGAAGAGGGAATTGACATGTGGGGGCAGCCAGCAGCTTCTGCCATGTTTTTGTATGACTGAACACCGTACCAGACATTAGGGACACAGAGATGGTTAAGACTGGCTCTTTGCTTCTGGTATGCTTTCACAGAGTATATGAAATAATCAAGATTCAGTAAACTGCATCAGGCAAACCAATAATTAGCATGTGTTATGTCCTTACCTAGGAGTTTTACATGCATATATCTTTTTTCCCCATATAATATCCCTATGCAGATAGTTTTACTAGACCTGTTTTAGAAAGGATAAAACCAAGGCTTCAAGTTAGAATACCTTATTAACCAAGGTTACACAGGAGGTAAGACCCGGCGATCATTTGCCTTTAGATTGGCACAATTACCATCCATGGACTCCCCCAGGTGAGTATTCAGTCGCACCTGGAAATCCGTTTGTGTGATCACAGTCACCCCACTTCCATTGGCTTCAGGGGATTTTCTACACCTTTATTTTTATTTTATTCAACAAGTGTCTACTAAGTCCTAACTACGTGCTGGCACTGTGCACTGTGCTGGGATGCAGTAGTAGTAGGTTGACGTCATTCCTGCTATCTGGGATCACATTCAGAGTATAGCAGATAATCACATTTTTGAGTTGATAATTATAATCTGAAAAGGGTTATAAAAAAAAAGTCTAGCTCTATTCCCAACAAACAAACAAATCCTGATCCAACATCTCATCCCTTCTACCTGTAACTAATGGTCTTTCCTCTAATTTCCATTAAATTGTGACCATTACGTGGGGATTCTTTCAATGTCTCACTCTCCCACAGCACTCCTCCATTTCAGCTTTGGTGTGCTTGTCGATGCCATTTCCTTTCCCTGAGCTGACCCTGGTGCCGGTGCTATCGTCCCATGTCCATCATGAAACACTCTGGTCAGTTATCCTCACTCCTGTCTCTTCTCTCTCCTTTGCTGGTTCTTTCTCTTCACAGTCAAGGCGCATTCAAGTTTTCACTCATTGTTAGCTGGAACATAGTGGGAGACACATGTGGGTGTCGATTCACTGATTCATTCCACAAATACTATGGAACATATACTGGGATGTAGGTTCCACTCTGGGGACTGGGAATACACTCGTGGACCAGACAGATATGGACCCAATGCACAAGGAACATATGTTCTAGACGAGAGAAACATAGAAAACAAGTAAAGAAGAAATCAATAACAAGATAATGTTAAATCTTGGTAACTATTACAAAGAAAATATAGCCAGGAGATGCGATTTTTGTACATGTGAACATGTACACTTACAGTGTGTTTGTTGGTATGTGTGTGAGTATGTACGTCTGCATGTACATGTATGTTTGTATTTTGTATTTTCACTCTAGGCCTGATCATGTATGAGTTTTTCATTTGTTTGATTTTTGCTTCTGATTGGACATTCAACTACATTTTCCACCTAAGGGCTGAGTGCCCTGGACACATTCCTTAGCCGGGAAGAAAGAGAATCTGAAAGTTATGAAAGTGGGTTTCTTTGGCCTGCCCAGAGAAGGCCCTGGATCTCTGACATGTTGGGAGAGGCACTGCTCCCTCAGAAATGCATCCCCAGAAGTCAGGTTAACGTGTATGAATCCTGGTAGTGTCCTGGCTTGTTTGCCTCCTCAGCCCTCTGATGCCCCACACTTATGCAGATGAAGCCATTGATTCTCTTTGGTCAAAATGAGAGTCCACTGGACCTGGAGGTGGCCAGCAGCAGAAGTGGGGAGGCTACTGTACCTGGCCCTACATTTCCTCCTTGGCAAACACTGTGTGGGATTAGTATGTGTCCTTAGTGTTTGCACTGTGGGATTCTGAATCTGTAAACAGTTACCGACCGTAATCCAGTTGTCTCCATTTAGGCCCCTGTCAGGCTGTGTATCTTCGCCATTCGTCAACTCTCTTTATTAATCATGCCCTCCTTTTCCTTGTGAGTCATGGTTCCTGTTCCTGTCTAAATACCTGTAGGATCTTTTTTATGGAGAGTTGCAGTCTCTCTGGAGTTTTACTGAAGGGAAAAAGGAAGCTTTTCATTCTCTTGGCAACCCCTGTGTAATTCCTGGAATGTCCGATTTTTTTTCAACCCATAAATGAATGTCCTGCCTGGTCCCACTTTTATTCCTGGAGACATTGTAATGAGATAGTTTTTCCTGTGCCATGAGCAAGCCAGGAAAGGGCTGCTGGCCAGAGACCGCCCTGGGAAGCTGTGTTCAGACAGTTGATGAGATCTCTCACCCATTCCTGATGGACGTCATCTTCTGTCAGTCAGGGTCAGGGATGCCTTGTGGGACTCCAGGCCATCCTGCCGGAGACTGTCCCTTCTGGTTAATTTCCATGTTCTGCTGAAATTCCCCACATTTCCTTGCACATTACCTGTCTTTCCTCTAGGTCATTTAACTTATTAATAAAAATGATTGTGAAGTTCCTGTCTGATAGTTCCAACATCTGGGCCGTCTCTGGGGTTTTTGGTCCGTTGATTGCTTTATCTCTTGTCAATGAGTCCTTTTTTTTCTTGCTCTTTTAGTATGCATTGTAATTTGTAAGTGAATATCAGATAATTGTGTTTTATAAAAAAGTAGAAACTGTGGTAAGTACTATTTGTACTTGGAAATAGACTTGCCTCTTCTCTGTCAGTCATTAATGTGAGAGTTTGAGTCAACCGGGTCTGTAACTGAGCTGGATTTGGGATCGGTTGGTGCTTTATCACCTCCAGGGGGCCATAGATTTCCAATTTCTCCAGCCATAGGCTGCTGCTATACCGTGCTAAGATTGGAGCCGGAGTGCCGGAGGATTTTTCTCAGCTCCTGCAGGATCGCAGGATCTCAGCATCAGCCAGGCCAGCTCCCTGGTACTGCACACTTGTGTCTCCGAAAGTGATAGACTACTGAGGCATGTGCTCAGTGCAGTGCTTAGGGGAGTGGTGGGGTTTTCCTGGGTCTCTTCTTCCACCTCATTCTTAGGCAGGCCTGTGCACCTGGGCCTTAGGGACGGGTCTTTCTTAGTCTTCCTGCTTTGCTTCCTGTGGCAGCCACACTCTGCCTTGTACTGGGGGGCATCTTGGGCAGGAGCCAGTCTCCTGCTCCTCCCCAGCAGCAATGCACTCCTGCTTTGTGCAGTGCAGGACACTGGGCCCTCCCACAGCCACAGGCAGTGCTTTATTCTCCTGCACCCAGGTGACCGTGGGTCTTCACTCCGGACCAGGTATTGGGAGTGTTTCCTCACTGGAAAGCAGGTTGGTGTTTGCTTCCACCTTTCTCCAAGGGGCCATGTTCCTAAACCTGTAATTTGGAAGGAGGTGTTCCTGACCTCTCTCACTGGAAAACAGCTTTCTTCCCATGTGAACAGGGTCTGTGATGGGGGAGATGTCCCACGCCTGTGCTCCAACAAGGGTGGCTCTCTCAGGCCTGCTTAGGTAGATCCCACACTCTCTGGTGGACCCCTGGAGGATGCTGGTGGAAAGGGGATCAGAGTGACTACGTTCTGTTGGTCTCAGCCTATTGACAGTGATGCTATTGGCCAGAGATGCCTAAGGCACTCTCCTGGGACCATTAATAATTGTGGTGAGTACCCACAGACGTTTCCCTGACCAGAGCCAATGTTGTGGCTGGACTGGCCCTTGTTTTATTATGACTGCAGGATGATTTATTATGATCAGCAACAACCTTCAGGGTGTTTTGAAAAAGAAGATTTATTACTCACAAGTCCTAGAGGGTACATAACATGCCTTAGGGCCACAAATTAGGTCACAGGTAGAAAGAGTGAAGGAATGTAGCCCTGGGGCTCTGCCTTTATCGGGTCAAGGGTAAGATGCTGAGCACTTCAAAGGGTCACTCTTTAGTAGCAAACCTAAAGCAGAAAGTGCCAATGAGGGCACAGGAAGGGAAAAGCAGGGTCACTCAAGCAGCCAGTTATCTAGATGGTTTTCTAAAAGGAGAACTTCATGTGTGGGCAGCCTGGTTTCTAACCTAGGTGTTTAGGTAGTAACTGTGTCATACAGCTGGGCAACATGTTTATTTGAGATGGAGGTCTTTGAAATGGATGACCCAGCAATCACAAGCTTAATGTCAGGCACTTACAGTAAAAAAAAAAAAAAAAAAAAAAAAAAAAAAAAAAAAAAAAAAAAAGCTTGATATCAAGTACTTATACTACATAGTGCACCCTCTTCTTGTGTCCTGGCTCCCAAGGATTTAAGACTGTCAGTTTATCCCACACTCAGCTATGAAGAATTTGTTAAAATTTCAATTATTTTCTTCTTATGTATTTTTATGACTGACTTGTTTTTCTCTGTGTTCTCCCAAAGATGAAATAGATTGTATGTCCTGTATCTTTCTGATGGCTTCAAATAAATTATGATTTTGTAGCTTATCTGGCTTTTTCTTTATTCTGGGTAGGGAAAAAAATTCTCTTATGAGTTTCTCCATCCTAAACAAATGTAAATACATACATACATATGGTATTATAGATATAAGACATATCATTCTTAGAGGAGTTTTGATTCATGGCAACATTGAACCTGCTCCCACACATCCACAGCCTCTCCCAAGATCAACATCCTGTGCCAAAGTGGTACATTTGTTACAAGAGATGAACCGACATTGACACATCATCCAAAGTCCATAGTTTACATTAGGGGTCATTCTTGGTGTTCTCTATTCTATGGGTTTGGACAAATGCATAATGATATGTACCCACCATTACAGAATAGTACAGTAGCTTCACCACCCCCCAAATCCCCAGTGTTCCACCTATCCATTCCCCCCCTTCCCGCAAATGCAAGGCAACCACTGATCTTTCTACTGGCTTCATGGTTTTCCCTTTTCAGAATGTTATATAATTGGAATCATTCAGTATGTAGCTTTTTAATGCTGTCTTCTTCCAGTTAGTAAGTAATATGCTTTTACTTTTCTTCCATGTCTTTTCATGGTTTGATAGCTTATTTCTTTTTAACATTGATGATATTATGTTGTATGGAGGTACCACAGTTTGTTTATTCATTCATCTATTGAAGGATATTTTGGTTGCTTCCAAGTTTTGGCCATTTTGAATAAAGTTGCAATAAATAATTGAGTGCAGGTTTTTGTGTGAATATAAGTTTTCAACTCATTTGGCTAAATACTAAAGACTGTGATTGCTGGATCAAAACTAAACTTACAAAACTAGTAAGAAACTGCCAAAGTGTCTTCTAAAAAATGGCTGTATGCCTTTGCATTCCCACCAGCAATGAATGAGAGTTTTTGTTGCTCCACATGCTCTCCAGCATTTGGTGTCAGTGTTTTGGATTTTAGCCATTATAATAAGTATGTAGTAGTATCTCATTGTTTTAATTTGCAACTCCTTATATGCTTATTTGGTATCTATATATCATCTTTGGAAAGGTGTGTTTGGTCCAGTTTTTAAATTGGGTTGTTCATTTTTCTATTGTTGAGTTTTAAAAGTTATTTGTAAATAATCTCTCCACACAATGTGGGGCTTGAGCTCATGATCCTGAGATCAAAAGTTGCATTTCTACCGGCTGAGCCAGCCAGGCACCCTCCTGAGTTTTAAGAGTTATCTGTATGTTTTGATTAAGAGTTCTTTACTGAGTATGTCTTTGCAAATATTTTCTCTCAGTCTATGAATTATCTTCTCATTCTCTTGAAAGTGTGTTTTGCAAAATGCAAATTTTTTATTTTAATGAGATGTAGCATCAATTATTTCTTTAATGGATCATGCCTTTGGTATTATGTCTAAAAAGTTATTACCAAATCCATATTCTCCTTTGTTATCTTCTAGGAGTTTTATAGTTTTACGATCCATTTTAAGTCAATGTTTTTATTAAGATATAATTGACATATGATGTGTAAGTTTAAGGTGCACGACATGTTGATTTGGTATATATGTCCATTGTAATATCATTACCACCATTGCATTAGCATGTCACATAATTCTCACATCTTTTTTTGTGAGAATAATTAAGATGTAGTGTCTTAGCAACTTTGAAGTTTATAAAATAGGATCTTGACTATAATCACTTTGCTGTGCGTTAGATCTTTAGGACTTAGTCATCTACTAGTTACAAGTTTGTAGCCTTAAACAACATTCTCCAGATCCCTGTCACACATTCCTCCCCCCTACCTCCCCACCCCTGTCCTTGGTAACCACCATTCCACTTTCTATTTCTACATAAATAATCATGTCATCTGCAAACAAAGCCTGTTTTATTCCTCCCGCCCTCCCTCCTATCCTTACTTCCTCTCTCCCTTCCTTCTTTCCTTTCTATGCCCTTTAGTTCCTTTTCTTGTTTTATTGCATTAACTAGGACTTCCCATAAGATGTTGAAAAGGAGTGGTGAGAGGGGACATCTTTGTCTTGTTCCTGATCTTGGTGGGAAAGCCTCTAACTTCTCAACATTAATTAAGTATGTTAGTGCAGGTTTTCTGTAGATGTTCTTTATCAAGTTAAGGAAGTTCCCCACTTTTCCTTGTTTGCTGAGATGAATACTTTTTATTTTTTATTATTTTTTTAAAGATTGTATTTATTTATTTGAGAAAGAGATAATGAGAGAGAGAGAGAGAGAGAGCACGAGAGGGGGGAGAGTCAGAGGGAGAAGCAGGCTCCCCACTGAGCAGGGAGCGTGATACCAGACTTGATCCTGAGACTCCAGGATCATGACCTGAGCTGAAGGCAGTCGTTTAACCAACTGAGACACCCAGGCATCCATGAAGTGAATACTTTTTAAACAGACATTTCCACCCCTGGTGTCATGAAAATGATGATCTAGGCAGGTGTAAAGGACATTGCAAAGACTATATTAGAAGTTTGCTTTTCTATAACAAGTTATACTTAGTTGAATATGTTATGCTATACCTTTCAGAAGGCTTTTTCTTTGATAATATGAAGCTAAATTATTCAAGAGGAGCTTTTTCAAACCTGAGGTGTGAGGAATAGGAGGGGTAGTGAAGAAAAGGAATGCATAAGAAAGTGAGGTTTGCCTTCTTGTGCCATTCCACTAACATTCGTCTAAACATGGAATCAAAACTCAACAATCTTCAGAAGACATTAAGCAATATTTTTGTATGTATGTTACCTGGAGAATAAATAAATTCAAATGAATTAAGTAAGAAAATCTAAATGAAAAATTCTTCCCCAGTCAAGCAAAGAAATGAAAATTGTTTTATTTGAAACTGCTACTCAGTTAAGGTCATAACAGACAAAAATGTAGAGTGTGAATATTAAAGAACTCTAAGATAAAGGCAAAATGTAATGGAAATGCTCTTTCATAAAAGTAAATCCCTTTGTGATGTTTCAAAATTTATTTTCTATATAGGTTTCATAAACCTTTATTTTGAGACTGTGAATTTTATGGAAAGGGCATTAATATTTATTCAGCAATAGCAAAGATAAATGGATTTTATAAAAAGATTATATGTCTTAAATATCATTAAATTGCATATCTCCAGCAAAACCTCCCTGGATTTTTTTTTCTTTATTAATACTTTGTACAAGCTCACTAGATGGCACAAAGAAGCCAGTGATACAGAAAGACCAGGAAAAATCATGTACTTTAGCACATGCTGAGAAGGCTTGCATATTATCATCACAGTTCCTCTAAAAGAATTTTAAGGAAAACTCTTAATTGAAAGTATTGGGATCTACAAAGATTGGAAGGTACTACTTAGTGTACCTTAGTTGCACATTTGGACTGGTTGTAATTTCTCAATTGACATCTCCTTTTCAAAAATAGCTAAGATGTATTCATCCATATTGTAAAATTTAAGTTGATATTAATATATAAATGGAATGTTTAATAATCAACTTGCAAAAATATTGTTAAGGGTTAAAATTTACTACAAAAAATTCAAAGTATTACAATGATCAATTTTTATTTGAAAAATAATTTTTTAGATATAATACTGCAAAATAATTTATAAGACCCAAAGATTTGTTCACATTTTTTAAAAGATTTATTTATCTATTTATATGAAAGAAAGAGAGAGAGCAGGGAGAGGGGGTGGGGCAGAGGGAGAGAGAGAATCTTGAGTAGACTCGCTGTTGAGCACGGAACCCCACATGGGACTAGATCTCAGGACCCCAAAATCAGGAGTCTGATGCACCCCAGACTAGTTCACATTTTTAATTAGCATTTCCTGCCTTTTTTTCTAGGTAAGGAATAAATAAAGAGGATAGGCTGGTAATGGGTTGCAATTTTGTGTTTAGTTATGGTGTGCTCAATAAATGTAGAAAATAAACAACAATATAATCAAATCACATTACCAAACTAAATAATATTGCATTTATAGATATCCCCCCTTTTTAAAAAAGATTTTATTTATTTATTTGATTTATTTATTTGACAGAGAGATAGAGAAAGAGCACAAGTAGGCAGAGAAGTAGGCTCCCCTCTGAGCAAGGAGCCCCACGCTGTGCTCAATCCCAGGACCCTGGGATCCCATGACCTGAGTCAAAGGCAGTCGCTTAACCAACTGAGCCATCCAGGCGCCCTTATAGACATCCCCTTGAAAAGCCTTGCAGGACCCCCCAAACTGGGCTCAGAGCCTTTCCCACATGGCCTGGTACCCTCCTATTTGTACTTACCACATCATAACACTTATATCTTATAATTAACTGTTGCTCATTCACTTCAGGCATTTGACTTTAAGCTCCTCGAAGGCAAGAGCAATGTCTTATCAACTACTATGCTCTCAGCCATCAAGCGTTGTGGCTGGAACTCAGAAGACAGACACTTCTACAAGTTAGGAGTGTGGGTTCTGTTATCACACAGATATTGCCTTGTATGTCAGTTCTACCACTTACAGGTAAAATTGTGGGCAAGTTATTTAAGTTCTAAAAGATGGAGGTTAATAATAATAAATAAAGATAACAATAGTAGCTGTTCCATAGAGTTTTGGTGTGTATTAAATAACAATAAATGTAAAGCACAGTTTCTGGAACACAGGAAAACCTCAATAAATGTTACTTCTTCTTCTTATTATTATTAAAATATTTGTTGAATGAATGGATCTTAATTAAATTCTCTGAAACAGTATTTATCTTGGATTATTGATATTGCTGTCATGTGGATATTTCTCATACTTGGATGCACAGAATTAGGAACATGGTGAAATGAAATGGTTGAATATGGAGGAAACCCAAACTATTTCTTTTTTTTTTTAAGATTTTATGTATTTGAGAGATAGAGAGAGAGATCACAAGTGGGGGGAGATGGAGAGGGTAAAGCAGACTCTCCACTGAGCAGGGAATGCCATGCGGGGCTCGATCCCAGGACTCTTAGGATCATGACTTGAGCCAAAGGCAGATGCTTAACCCATTGAGACACCCAGGTGCCCCTCAGACACACTATTCCTATCTAAAGCTTGGAATTAGACAAAAGATCACTAGCCATTCTTTCAGTATGGTGCTGGGCTTGATTTTTATTGTCTAAGTGGAAGCAAAGGTTAACTTGTGGATTTTTGCCTGATAGAGATACAACTTCTATCAGCTCACCAGCTACCCCAGAGATTGTGGCCAATGGCTTGCTGGACTTAAGCCCGTTTTATAGGTATATGTAGCAATTTTATTCTAACATTTGACATTTTGCTAGTCAAATAGTCTATAGACATCAATTCTTTTTTTTAAAAAAAGATTTTAATTATTTATTTGAGAGAGAGAATGAGAGATAGAAGGCACGAGAGGGAAGAGGGTCAGAGGAAGAAGCAGACTCCCTGCTGAGCAGGAAGCCTGATGTGGGACTCAATCCCGGGACTCCAGGATCATGACCTGAGCTGAAGGCAGTCGCTTAACCAACTGAGCCACCCAGGTGCCCTGTAGACATCAATTCTTAAGTGCTTTTGGACTTGGTTTAACATGTTACTATCTTTTTCAGTGATTACTAAGTTAAAAATAATCTTTCACATATATTCATTCTATATCCACATGAAAGTGGTGATTTTACATTTTTGAAAATTAAACTGCAACACAGTGCATTTTGATGATATTTTAGAAAGTTGTGAATCTCAACTCTGACAGTTATTGAGAACTTTTCCCAATATTCTGAGCAGGGCTGCATATATAGGATGCTACTCTACGACATCTATATAGACGTTTGATTTTCTTTGATGACTTATACTTAACAATTGGAAGTTAAATGTGGAGTTATGACAAATACAGCATTCGCTGACATTCCAAAAACCTTGATGGCATAAAGATTTTTAGTTTAATTCTCATAGAAGGAGCTATAGAGAAAAAAAATAACAGTAACAACTCACAAGGCTTATTAGGATGTCTTTGTCCTATAAAGGAGCAACATCTTTCTTCTCTGTTCTTAACCACTGCTGCTTTTGCTTAATTTAGCTCACAGTACTGACACTGGAAAAGGTATATTTGGAAACAGTATCTGTAGGCACCTTTGCTTTTAGCCCTAATTTTAAATCTTCTTTTCAAATATATAAGATAGTAACCAAAGTAAGTCTAGATTTGGTTTAAGGTTGGCAAAGGAAAATTTCCCTTCCAAGAAGCACAGTTTTGGAGAGGCTCCATTAAGCAAGCTGAGAATCAAGAGTCTTCTGTCAAAGAATATGCAGTTACTAAATGCAAAAAAAAAGAAAGAACGAACGAAAGAAAGAAAGAAAGAAAGAAAGAAAGAAAGAAAGAAAGAAAGAAGGAAAGAAAGAAAGAAAGAAGGAAAGAAAGAAAGAAAGAAGGAAAAGAAATGTGAGCTTTAGATTTTCTTGAAACATTCCTGACTGGCAAAGAACGTGGCAAGATGAATGTGGGATTTTTTTCCCCCCAGAACCTAATATTTTAGCATTTATTACAGATAATAAATAATTTTGGTTATCGGTATATATTAACATTATCTACTTTATCATCAGAACTTTCTGGCAGGCCAAGAAACAGGTTTCTTAATAATAATTTTTGTTCTTAAAAATTACACACACACACACACATGCACACACACACACACACATATATATATGGACCATACCTAACTCTCAGTTACTTTTTTCTACTCTGTGACTTGGTCATGGGTTTGGCATTTGCCATAGTAACCACCAAACATTTACTTCCAAAGATAGAAATGGTAATGTGCACCAATCTCTAAAAATAGAAACAAATATCTCAGAAGCACATCATGCGAAATTGTCTGTATCATAAGTATTTGAAAAAAATTGAGGTTTTGATTACATGTGTGTATGTTTATACATACACACAATAATTTATACTATAACTATTTGAAAAAGTTGAGAGTTTGGCTAAAACACTGTATGTCCAATACTTAAACAATTTTATAACACATTTTCTATGATTCAAAAGGAATTTTAAATTTTATAATGTCTCTAGACAGTGTTACAAGTTTGAATATCATTACTTTGTTATGCTTACATTAACTTACCAATTAATAAAATATGTTTCCTAAAATATCTGGTAAGTTTTTCAATAAGTGTGAATGTAAAAAAGGATGTTTTAAACAGCTTAGAAGACTCTACTGTGTCCCTGTTTACTTCTGTTACTGTTTCCCAAGGGTGAGAGGACATTACTTTGTGTGGTAAAGTACAGTATGTGAACATTTCTGACCAAAAGAAAATTACTTCAGAGGCAAGAAAGCAGGCCACAGTCACCCCTGATGACACAAAGTTCTGAGAGGCAGAAATTCCAGGTCATTTCCTGGAGCAGAATGACATTTCAGCTAAGAAAGGAAAGCAGGAAGATTATGTGGACTCAACATGCTGATTTACCTGGCACAGAATGGTTCTTATCTCAAAAAGAACTAGATTAGAAATCCTCTTTGTATATATAGTTTTATATAAAAGAGGGTTGATAAATAGTAATCACAAGGAGAATGACTGTACCTAACCACATCGAAATATCTAGAGAAGTCTAATATTCAATCATTCAGATTCATAATATCAAATATCTTGATGTATCCAACATGCAGATGTTTGACAAAAATCCAAATGGCCATCTATTTTTTTTTAAACTTCTATTTGGATATTTTAATACTGGCAAAGAGCTCAAAGGAATGAAAATGACTGAATGTATGAATCTTTTAAATAAACTTTTCATTCACTCATTCATTCATTCATTCATTCATTCAACAAATACATAACTGAGGACTTGCTCTGTGCTAGATCTGAACTATCTATTAAAGATACAACAGTAAGCAAGGCATGTGGGGTCTCTGCCTTCATGAATCACGAAGATTTCTACTCTGCTTCTTTGTATTGTGCTGACCACTAAGGTTACAGAAACATAAGAAAAGGTTCCTACTTCCAGACAGCCCATGGTTTCATGGTGGAAATGGACACATCCAAAGAAGGCCAAATGTCCTGCCACTGAGGCAAGCATAGGAAGCTCTGGGGATGCATTAGGAACTACATCTGAAACAATGTTTTATCTTAATAAGCAGCTAAAACAGTGTTTCATTTGATCAGAAAGAAGCACTTTATAGCATGAAGCTGAGTATGTTTTATTCATCTGTTGGTTTATAGCACACATCAACCATTTGTCTTAGAGATGAGAGTGTATCACTGAGATCCTGTGAGCCCTTTTATTAATGAAACAGTTAAAGAAAAAGAGAGAAAATACAAAAGGAAATGATTAGACATCATGACATTTGGATGCAGCTTTTGACTTATAAATAAGAATTTGAGGTAAAACAAACAAGCAAGCAAAACCAGGTTCCCTGCATTTTTTAAATCTAAGATTATTTGTTTATTTATTTATGAGAGAGAGAGAGTGCAGGAGCACATGTGTGGGGAGGGGCAGACTCCCTGCTGAGCAGAGAGCTTGACACGGGGTTCCATCCCAGGACCCTGGGATCATGACCTGAGCTGAAGGCAGATGCTTAACCAACTGAGCCACCCGGGCGCCCCAGGTTCCTTGCATTTGAACCATTTGCTTCCCTGGACTACCTGTGACTGGAAAGGGTTTCATTGTGGTGCACTGGCCACCTTTGTGGCCTTGTCTTTGAATTCCTTCCTTCTTCCTCTCCTCAATAGCAGCCTTTGTCAATTTGAGGTCAAAAACATGCATCATTTTGGACATTAACTGCACAACTGTAGGACAGACAATTATATAAACCCAGTATAACCCAACAGATCCAGGGCCCTCTCTCTCTCTCTCTTTCTTTTTTAATTATGTTCAATTAGCCAACGTATAGTACATCATTAGTTTTTGATGTAGTGTTCAACGACTCATTAGTTGTGTATAACACCCAGTGCTCATCTCCACACGTACCCTCCTTAATACCCATCACCAAGTTACCACATCCCACTATCCCCCCTCCCTTCTGTAACCCTCGGTTTGGTTCCCAGAGTCCAGAGTCTCTCATGGTTTTTCTCCCTCTCTGATTTCTTCCCATTCAGTTTTCCCTCCCTTCCCCTGTTGTCCTTCACACTGTTCCTCATGTTCTACACATGAGTGAAATCATATGATAATTGTCTTTCTCTGCTTGGCTTAATCCCCTCCAGTTCCAACCATGTCGATGCAAATGGTGGGTATTCATCCTTTCTGATGGCTGAGGAATATTCCATTGTATATACGGACCACATCTTTATCCATTCATCTGTTGAGGGACATCTCGGCTCTTTCCACAGTTTGGCTATTGCGGACATTGCTGCTATGAACATTGGGGTGCATATGGCCCTTCTTTTCACTACATCTGTGTCTTTGGGGTAATTACCTAGTAGTGCAATTGCTGGGTCGTAGGGTAGCTCTATTTTTAACTTCTTGAGGAACCTCCACACTGTTTTCCAGAGTGGCTGTACCAACTTGCATTCCCACCAATAGTGTAAGAGTTCCCCTTTCTCCACATCCTTGCCAACACTTGTTGTTTCCTGTCTTATTAATTTTTGCAGGGTCCTCTCTTGACTAAGTATCCAGGACTCTGCTTTCACCTCTAGTTTTCCTAAAATCTAACTCTAAGACTGCCTGAGTCTTAAGAAAACAAGATCCTACAGTTGGATATTAAAGTGGCAGACCCCACATTCAGACTTCACATCAGGCTGGGAATTATCTGTATTACAGGTTGACCCCTGGGGTCCTCCCACTCATTCTCTATGTCTCCCCTCTTTTTTCTTACACTTCCCTGTGGACTGATTTGACTGAGTCTTACACTTGCATTTATTGTACATATTTCTCCATGCTCACACATCACAAATTGGCATTTTCCAAAACCCCATTATTATCTCAGGTGCCCATAAAATGATTCTTGTTTGAAGGCTGAAAGAGTCTGTGTGTTTATACAGAATTGAATACAGAACTAGCCTCCATGTTCATCAGTTTCATAAATGGGGGAAGACAATGAAATATAAAAAAACAAAACCAAAAACAGTCTTGACAATTGAGGAGCTTCGTTTAAACAAAACAGCAAATTGATAGAATGTTCTACTTATAATTGGCTGGTGTTTTTTTTTTAAGATTTATATATTTATTTTAGAAAGAGAGAGCACGAGGGGCAGAGGGGGATGGAGAGACTCTCGAGCAGACTACATACTCAGAGCAGAGCCAGTTGCAGGGCTTGATCTCAAAACTCTGAGGTTACGACCTGAGCTGAAAACCAAGAGTAGGGCACTTAACTGACTTAAGGCACCCCTGGCTGTTTTGGTTTTGATAAACACTACAGACATAGGGAAACTAATCATCCTAAAATGTTAGGTGTATTTAAAATATATTTTAAGAGATAATCTCTATTATTTACAAGACATAATCTAGAACTTTTTTTTTGAGTAATGTTTTTTGTTTTGTTTTGTTTTGTTTTCCTATTTAAATTCAGTTAGCCAACATGTAAGTACATCATTAGTTTCAAATGTAGTGTTCAATAATTTCAGTTGCATATAACACCCAGTTCTCATCACATCACGTGCCCTACTATCTAGAACTTTTATCTTGTCACTTGAACAGGCCAAAGCCTGTTAAATTTTTAATTATTTTTTTCATCTGAGGTGAAATTCTTACAAATTCAACAACAAAATGAACGATTCATTGTCATTTAGTATGTTCACAAAGTTGTAAAACCACCACCTCTGTCTACATCCAAACATTTCAGCACCTCAAAATAAACTTTGTACCCAGTAAGAAGTCACCCTGCATTTCCTCTTCCCCCAGTCCCTGGCAACCATCCGTCTGCTTTCTGTCTCTAAGGATTTAACTATTTCGCATATTTCATAGAAATGGAATCATACAATAAGCGGCCTTAGTGGTCTGGCTTCTTTCACGTACCATAATGTTTTTGAGATCCATCCACATTATGACATGTATCCCGTATTTCATTCCTTTATATGGCTGAAAAGTATTCCACTGGCCATATTTACCCATTCATTGGTTGATAGATATTTGATGTCTTATTTACACTTTCTACATTTGGCTACTATGAATAACGCCACTATGAATATTCATGTACAAATTTTTATGTGGACATGTTTTCATTTCTCTCTGGTAAAAGTGAGTGGAATTACTGAATCATAAGGTGATTCCATATTTAACCCTTTAAGGAACTGTCAGACTGTTTTCCAGCACCATTTTATGTTCCCACCAGCAGTGTGTAAGTTCCAATTCCTTCATATCATTACCAACTTGTTATTATCTCTTTAAAAAAATTATAGGGGTGCCTGGGTGGCTCAGTCAGTTAAGCGCCCGCCTTCTGGCTCAGGTCAAGATCCCAGGGTCCTGGGATCAAGCCCCACATCAGGCTCCCTGCTCAGTGAGGAGCCTGCTTCTGTCTCTCCCTCTGCCTGTCACTCCCCATGCCTGTCCTCTCTCTCTCTATCAACTAACTAAATAAAATCTTTAAAAAATAATTATAGCCCATCTGGTGGGTATGAAGTGTATCTCATTGTGGTTTTGATTTGCATTTCCTTAATGACTAATGATGTTGAACATCTTTTCCAATTGCCTGTTGGTCATTTGTATGCTTTCTTTGGAGAAATGTCTGTTCAGCTCCTTTGCCCATTTTCAAATTGTTTTGTTGTTGTTGTTGTTGTCTTTTTTATTGAGTTGTAAGAGTTCTTTATACATTCTGGATCTTAGACCCTTATCAGATATATGATTTGCAAATACTTTCTTCCATTCTGCAGATTGTCTTTTCACTCTCTTGATAATGTTCTTTTTTCTATGAATTTTTTAAAAAAGATTTTATTTATTTATTTGAGAGAGAGAGAGAGCACAAGCAGTGGGAGACGCAGAGGAGAGAGAAAGGGAGAAGCAGACTCTCCACTGAGCAGGGAACCCAATGCAGGGCTGGATCCCAAGCCCCTGGGATCATGACCTGAACTGAAGGCAGATGCTTAACCGACTGAGCCACCCTAGGGCCCCAATAATGTTCTTTAATACACCAAAGTTTTAAATTTTGTTGAAGTCCGATTTATCTTTTTCTTTTGTTGCTCATACTTCTAGTGTTAAATTTTTACTTTTAAATCAAAAGATGAAGAGGTAGAAAAGGATTTCTTTGGCTCAGGGCTATTTGACAGCCTTCAAAACACTACTAGGGAAGTGGAATGATGACTTCTGGAAGACTATATTTTCTCTTCACTATGTCTACTAGGATGGAGAACAAATAATAGAGTCTTTTTATGTTTATAAATGATACTTTTTTTCCTGAGAACTTACCACTCGTCTGAAATAGCATTTTTATTTCAAGAGACAGAAATCTATACTAAGGGATGTGGTACAGATTGCTATCTGTATGATCAAAGGGTGGTTTTCTAGAAGTCTGCATTTTGTGTCTTTTCTTAGAAAATACTATGGATGTTTTCCCATACCAAATAACAAAATCCAAATTCCAACAAGTACATATTAGAAGAGGGTCTTGTGAAAGACCTAACACTTATTGGGTACCTCCAAGTATGAAGTACACCAGAAATCCTTGACATGGATTACCCATTTAATCCTCTAACACCTCAGAAATACACTGTATTATCTACATTATCCCCATTATTATGACACTCTAGTTAAAGGCTTAGGGGGATCATATTATTTATATTATTATAAAAGTTGCCTTATGTTATTCAGTTTGTAGTTGGCAAGCGTAATGGGAGCTATGCAATTTCAGTTTGAAAACCTAAGACCATAGACGCCATAAAAAAGTTGAAAATAGAGCTGCCATACGATCCAGCAATTGCACTACTGGGTATTTGCCCCAAAGATACAAATGTAGGGATCTGAAGGGGTATGTGCACCCTGATGTTTATAGCAGCAAGGTCCACAATAGCCAAACTGTGGAAAGAGCCAAGATGTCCATCAACAGATGAATGGATAAGGAAGATGTGGTATATATACACAATGGAATATTATGCAGCCATCAAAAGGAATGAGATCTTGCCATTTGCAACGACGTGTATGGAACTGAAGGGTGTTATGCTGAGCGAAATAAGTCAATTAGAGAAAGACATGTATCATATGACCTTACTGATATGAGGAATTCTTAATCTCACGAAACAAACTGAGGGTTGCTGGAGTGGTCGGGGGTGGGAGGGATGGG
>NW_027397067.1:6235298-6344321 GCF_003265705.2 Callorhinus ursinus
GGGGTGGCTGGGTGATAGACATTGGGGAGGGTATGTGCTATAGTGAGCGCTGTGAAGTGTGCAAGACTGTTGAATCAGAGGTACACAGACCTGTACCTCTGAAACAAATAATACAATATATGTTAAAAAAAAAAAGAAGACAGCAGGAAGGGAAGAATGCGGGGGGGAATCTGAGTGGGAGACGATCCATGAGAGACGATGGACTCTGAAAAACAGAGTTCTAGAGGGGAGGGGGGTGGGAGGATGGGTTAGCCTGGTGGTGGGTATTAAAGAGGACATGTTCTGCATGGAGCACTGGGTGTTATGCACAAACAATGAATCATGGAACACTACATCAAAAACTAATGATGTAATGATGTAATATATGGTGATTAACATAACAATAAAAAAATTTGAAAAAAAAAACTAATGATGTAATGTATGGTGATTAACATAACAATAAAAATAAAAAAATAAAATATTTGAAAACCTAAGACCATAGATGCCAAAGGGAAGTCATCCTTTTGAAAAGTGAATCTGACCATACCTTTCCCCTGCCTATAATAACCTTTCAGTGGTTTCCCAATGCTCTTTGGCTGAAGTATAAAGCTTAAAAGACTTTCCTAATCCTTAACCTACCTCACCCCCACCCCCCTTTTTAACTGCTCTTTCTTTTTTTTTCCCCTGGTTCACCCTATGGCATTATCTGCCTTCTCACATCCCTAACATTTAGCCTATTGCTACTACAATCAAGAGTGTGTTGAATGACTTGATGACCTTTCCTTTACCACATGTATTCTCTAGCACACTGAGGGGAGGGCAGAAACCTAGCAAGCAGAGTTTGGGGTAGAACCCCAGATCTGAGATATTTAGTTGCTCATCTTCAGATCCAAAGTTGGCTCGTTGAGATATATGGGGATATTTCACTTCTTCAGCTTCCACGCTGACATCAGCAAAGTTGAGAACGGTCCCCGAACTCCTATGTTCCTGGAACCTCGCTTCTCCCTGTCTCCACACTACCGTAGGCAGGAGTTAAGTGCCCTGCCTCCGGAAAGCTGTGTGGTCCTGGCAACTCCTTTCTCCTTTGTCCTTTCCTCCCTAGTACTCACAACCTCAGCACTTCAATGTGCCAGAACTTCAAACATAATAGTACAAGGCTCTTTGTTTCTATTTATATCAGTTGCCAAAATAATCCCCAGGTTCCCAGAACACCATTCCAGAGTTTACCTCTTTTCCCTATCTCTTACCCCTTTTCTGCCCTTGAAACACATCCCTTAAAGCCTCTGCAGCTAGCTCATGTGAACCCACAGGCAACTTCCTTACAAACCCCCTGTGGGCCTCTTCCTTTTAGACATGACCCGAGAATACCTGTTTCCTTGTAGCTCTCTCATTCAATATCTATGTTTAATTCATTCACCTCTGCAGTAGTAGGTTTGGAAAGAGGTCTTCCCTGCTCCTTGTTGCCACATCCAGGTGGCTCTCCCTCCCCCTCTCCTAAAAAGCCTCAGCTTGAAGCTTATGCTCTTGGTCCATATTACTCATCAGATCTTCTTAATGTGGTCATCCCCAGCCCCATTGTACTGGCCACATTACTGAAAGATGCCAGTGCCTGCACTATCACTCTCTTCAAAACTCCTATCTTCCCCCACCCCAGTTTTATTGAGATATAATTGACATATAACATTGCATACATTTAAGCTCTGTGGTCTGATTCAATACACTTACATATTGCAATATGATAATATATTTTATTGTATATTGGATAATCTATTATATATTTTCCCTTTTTTTTAATGTTCTTTCTCTCCCTTGAAGTACCAAGACTGCTGTTAACATTTCTACTTTGTTTAGTGTGAACTTCCTTTAACAATTCTTTAAGGATAGGTTTATGACACAAATCTTCTTAGTTTTCTTCTATTCGAAATGTTTTTTATTTCCTGTCAATATCAAAGGGTCCTTTCAATGGATATAGAATTTATGGTTGATTTTTTCTTCTTTTGGTACTTGAAAAATATTGTGTCATTTCCTTCTGGCATCCGCAGTTTCAGGTAAGAAATAGGATGTTCTTCAAAGTGGTGTTTCCCAATATGCAATAGGTCATTTCTCTCTATCTGCTTTCAAGATTTTATCTGTGTCTTTACTTTTAAGAAGTTTCGTTATGATCTGTCTTGATATAGATTTCTTTGATTTTATCCTATCTTATGTGTGGTTTATTCAGTTTCTTGAATCTGGAGGTTTATTTTGCCAGATTTGAGAAGTTTTGCCATTCCTTTTTTTTTTTTTTTGTCCTTCCTTTTTTAAATAGTTTTCCATTCCCATTCTCTCCTGTCCTCTGGGACTCTACTGAAATTAATGTTAGCTCTTTCGTTAGTGTCCCCAAATCCCTGAGTCTCCATTCACTGAAAAAAAAATCTCTGTTGTTTGGATTGACTAAATTCTGTCTGCTGTTCAGATCAAGTGAGTTTTATCATCTAAGTGCACTGACTCTATCTTCTGCCTCCTCCACTTTGCTATTTAGTCCATCCACTGAGTATTTTTTTCCATCTCGGTGATTAGATTTTTCAGTTCTGTAGTTTCCTTGTGTTTTTTTTAATAATTTTTTATTGTTATGTTAATCACCATACATTACATCATTAGTTTTTGATGTAGTGTTCCATGATTCATTGTTTGTGCATAACACCCAGTGCTCCACGCAAAACGTGCCCTCTTTAATACCCATCACCAGGCTAACCCATCCCCCCACCCCCTCCCCTCTAGAACCCTCAGTTTGTTTTTCAGAGTCCATCGTCTCTAATGGTTCGTCTCCCCCTCCGACTTACTCTCCTTCATTCTTCCCCTCCTGCTATCTTCTTCTTCTTTTTTTTTCTTAACATATATTGCATTATTTGTTTCAGAAGTACAGATCTGTGATTCATCAGTCTTGTACAATTCACAACGCTCACCATAGCACATACCCTCCCCAATGTCTATCACCCAGCCACCCAATTCCTCCCACCCCCCACCACTCCAGCAACCCTCAGTTTGTTCCTGAGATTAAGAATTCCTCATATCAGTGAGGTCATATGATACATGTCTTTCTCTGATTGACTTATTTCACTCAGCATAACACCCTCCAGTTCCAACCATGTCGTTGCAAATGGCAAGATCTCATTCCTTTTTATGGCTGCATAATATTCCATTGTGTATATATACTGTGGGGTTTTTTTTTTTTGTTTGTTTGTTTGTTTTGCTTTATCACTTCTGTTGCTTTGCTGGGATTTTGCATTTTTTAAAATTTATTTTAAGAGAATTTGTAATTGCTTGTCGATACAGTTTTATGAATGGTCTTTCATATCTGTTCTTTACTGAATGATTGTAATATCTGATTCATCTTGGTGTTGCTATTTGTTGATTTTCTTTTCCTGTTTATGTCATGATTTTCCTGGTTCTTGGCGTGGTAACTGATTTTAATTGTATCCTGGATATCTTGAATATTATATTATGAGATTCTGAATCCTATTTAATCTCTTTATTTTTTTAAGGAGGCATTCCTGTTGATGTGTAGCACAAGGGTCCAGTGAGGGTGTATGTTTAGCTTCCTGCTGGGCCTTGCTGACACCATTCTGACAAAAGTGAAATACTTGTTGCAAATAGTTGGGGTAAAATTTCACCTTCTCCTTTGGTCCTGCTGAAAGTAGGACACAAAACTGCACCAGTTCATTGCCTCTGAATGGAGGTGTAAGTTTGTCTTCATTCTGTGCCCTCCTGCCACCAGAATGGGGGCAAGGAAGAGTTGAATCCTACCACTTGGTTAGGAGATTCACCAGGGGACATCTGGAGAGAAGTGGGGAGGAATGGTAATCTGCCCTCCACTACCTCATCCAGCCTAGTTGATCACAGGTGGAGGTTGAGGCTCAGCTGCCCTGTTCACACAGCAGGGGGTAATCTGAGTACTGAATAACCCTATCTTGTATCATTTGGTTTAGTCTTATTGATGCTGGGTGGGGTAGAGGCTCAGCTCCCTGTCGTCCAATCTTAGAAAGGCAGAATAGGGGAAGCAGAGTACCCACTAACCCTGCTTAGTACCACCTTGTTCAGTGTCACTGCTGCCAGATTGGAGACAGCTCCCAAATGAACCCTGCTGACACCCCATGGAAAGGAAGTAGCCCAGTGGTGACTAGACCCACCTCTTTACCAGCTTTTTAGAATCTCATTGTGGCTGGAGGCTTAGCTTGCTGCTGTACCTGCTGATACTATCCCTTTGGTGGAATCTCAGCCTATGTTCCTCAATTCCACTGAGGAGGAATCTGGGTGCTACCTATTTCTGCCAGGCAGAGGACAGAAGATTAACTACCCTCTTGACTCCAAAGGCACCACTAGGCAAGGGATCAGAGTACTGCCATCTGCTTCCATGGGGCAGGAGGGTTGGGTGAGAAATCAGCCCCTTGCCCAGTCCTGTTAAAACCACAGGGGTGGAGGAGTAAAGAAGGGGTACAGTTTTTCTGTTGGTGTTGACCAAAGTAGGGTGAGGATTGCTAGCAAGATTTTCTGTTGTTAAGCCATACCAGTCCTTTGGCCAGAGAAACAGGCTTTTCTCAGAGCTCTCTTTATCTGTGCCATCGACAGTTCTGGATAGGAGGCTCTGGAGCACCCAGTCTGGGATGTATGTGAAATGATAAGAAGATCCAGGGGACCTGCTGCCATTTTGCTCCTCAAGTTTCAAGGTCTCTAGGCTACCATCCTTCTTTCTACCTTTCAGTTTTCCTATGCTTGCTGTTTGTTATATCTAGGGTGTTTTTAGTTGTGAGAGGGAGGAACAGGTAGGAGTAGGGTCTTTGCCAGAAAGAGAAATCTCTTATTCCCTTTTTGACCAACACAAACAAGGATTTTCCCCCTAAATCTGCAACAAAATAACTTTTGCTAAAGTCAGTAATGACTCCATGTGGCTAAATCCAGTGACTAATTCTCCATTCCCATCTTACTTGGCCTATCAGCAGCATTTGGCACGGTTGGTCAGTCCTTTTTGAAACACTCTTCACTTGGCTCAAGGATTCTACTTTCTCATGACAGTCTTCCACCATACTGACTGCTAACAATCAGAAAACATCAGAGTGCTCCAGAATTCTGTTCTCAGATCTCATCTTTTCTCAGGCTACACTTACTTTTAGATAACCTCAATCAGTCTCATTGTTTTGTCTGTTTGTTTGTTTTTAAACTTATTTATTTGAGAGAGAGGGAGAGGCAGAGGGAGAGAGAGAGAATCTCGGAGCAGATTCCCCACTGAGCACAGAGTCCTATGCAGGACTCAATCCCATGACCCCGAGATCATGACCTGAGCTGAAACCAAGAGTCAGACGCTCAACCGACTGAGCCATCCAGGCGCTCCAATCAGTCTCATGGTTTTAAATGCCATCTACATTTAAACACATGCTCACAATTTCCAAATGTGTATTCCACTTCTGACTCCCCTTAGAATTCCAGACCTATATACACACCAGCTTACTTGACATTTCAGACATCAGATGTCTTACATGCCTCTCAACTTTGGTGTGATTTCCTTCAAACATACTCCTTTTTCAATCTTTCTCATCTTGGTAAGTGGTGACTCCATCTTCCCAGCTGCTCAGACCAAAAACCTTGGTGTTATCCTTGACTTCCTGGTTTGTTTGTTTTTTCCTAGTATCTCACATCCAGTTTTGTCACTTCTAACTTCAAAATATACCAAGGATCTGTCATACTCTCCTCCCTCCACTGCTACCATCCTGATCAAAACAATCATCACCTCTCATTGGTGACTGCAGTATCTGGGTAATGATATCTCCATCTTATCTCTTTTCCCCATCTGAGTCTCATACGGTCAACTTCTCAATCTAGAAAATCAAGTAGCAACTCTCATTAAAACATTCTTGTTCTACCTTCTCTGTTTATTTAATATGTTAGGACTTGTAACATTTGAAACATTTATGTGTTATGCTCATTTTCCTACTTAAATGATTTCCTAAAGTAATCTCTTTTGTGATAGAGCACATTTCTTAAAGTTCACTTTAAATTTAGAAAAACCTTTCAATCATTCAAATTAATACTTTAAGGGTTCAACATTACCTTTTAGCAACAAAATAAATTGAAAAAAAATTAAGTGCAAGTAACAAAGGTTGACTGAGGTGGTGTATTGATTAATCCATTCCCAGTGTGTGTCAGAGTGGGATTGTTTTATGAATTCTTATGCATGTGAGTTTTGAGAAGGGGATGGAAATTCACTGCAAGGTCAGCCAGTCCATCTCCTTATCAAGGAAAATATTTTTCTTCCAAATAGACCTTCAAGCCTTTACCCCACTGAGGCACATATCCTGGATCACAGCATGGCAGGGATTATTTGGAGTGTGGGAGCTGTCAGTCCTTATGATCTAAAGGCAGATTAGTGGATGGTGTGATGATCATTAAAAACACCTATTGCAGCCCTAGTCGACAAGGATCATTTGTCTGCTTGACATCAAAATAGTCTGAGTCACAGGGATTACAGTTTCTCATTTTCCTGGAGGCACTTTTTCTTTTCTAGTTTACCTTCCTTCCATCCAGATACCTTGCCAGGATATTGATGATTTATTTTAGCATTTTCTATTTTTTATTTCTTTACCCCTAACTTTCCTAGTTCTTGAGAGTTTCCTTTTACTCATGCTGCTTTAAGAAGGAAACTCAATCTCTCCCTTTTCTGAGGCTATTAAAACTACCTAAAATTTACTTGATGCAATCTCCTTTTCACTACTGTGGTGTGGCTTGTTGTTGTTGTTGTTGTTGTTGGAAAGTATTTTTAAATTCTCTGAAGTCTATTCTAAAAACATCAATTTGCTCAACACAGACAATTAATACATATCAACATTTTGTCAAATTCTTTAACTTCTTAAAGAAAAATAAAAATTATTAATGAACTTGAAATTAGCTTTATAATTCCAAAGCCATTCCAATTCATTTACATGAATTTGATGTGTGTCCTTCTACTCTTCTAGTTTTATTTATCTTCTATCCATATATTATTGGCAGTGCATATGGTGAATTTTCCATTTTATTTTATTGATATTTTTGTCTCTACCTGTGCCTTTATTATGCTGTTTTACTATTTTTATGATTTTTTTTAAAAAATTAATTCCTGTGTAGTTAACATAGGTGTTATATTAATTTCAGGTGTACAATGTAGTGATTCCATGACTTTTTAAAAAATAATTCTTAATGTCAAGAAGGACATTTTCAAATTTTTTTCTTCTTTTCAATTATGTTAAATATTCTTAAAATGTAATTTTCCATAAAGTTTTAGAATCTGTCAAGTTCTACAGAATTTCAATGTGAATTCACTGATTTAATAGGTTAAACTAAACCTAGTCAAGGACATAATGTATCTCATGAATTGTTCAGATTTTTTTCTTCATAATAATTAATATTTTAATTTCATTTATAAAGTTTTATTTGTTGAATTTTTTAAAAAAATATTTATGCCTATGGGTCAGAGTTTTTATTACTGTTGTGAGCCATCACTGTGAATTAAGCAAGAAAACCCACGGATTGAGGCTCATGCTATGTAGTAGCCCATGGTGGTAATATAGCACAAGGTAGGGTAGATAAGTATTTTTATCTACCTCAATGGGAGTTTTTTTGGGGGGTGGTTAATACATTTTTTTAAAGCTTAATTGAGGTATATTGGTCAATACATTTTTCTTTAAACATTTTATTTATTATTTGAGAGAGAGAGAACATGTGAGCAGGGGGCAGGGCAGAGGGAGTCTCAAGTGGAATCTCAAGCAGACTTTGCACCAAGGGCAGAGCACCACGTGGGACTTGGTGTCCCCGATCATGACCCCAGCTGATATGATTAGTCCAACCATCAACCAACTGACCCACCCAGGTGCCCCAGGTCAATACATTTTTTTTCAAAGATTTTATTTATTTGACAGAGAAAGACACAGCAAAAGAGGGAACACAAGCAGAGGGAGTGGGAGAGGGAGAAGCAGGCTTCCCACCGAGCAGGGAGCCCAATATGGGGCTCGATCCCAGGACCCTGGGATCATGACCTGAGCCGAAGGCAGATGCTTAATGACTGAGCCACCCAGGCACCTCCCAGGTCAATACACTTTTTAAAAAATTTAATTGATGTATGTTGTACAATCAACTGTATATATTTAAAGTGTTCAACGTGATCATCTTTGACACATGTGTAAAGTATTTCCCATTTTCTACTAATTGTATAAAGCTGAAATTATCACCACAATCAAGATAATGAACATATCTATTGCCACCAAAAATTTCCTAATGCAACTTTTAATACCTTCTTACTGTCCTGCTACCATCCTTAATGGTATTTTATGGGGGGAAAATTAAGTAATAGCTGGGAAAGCGCATGAAAACATGTCATTAGGAGAGGTGGTGCTGAGCTGCATTCATCACCTGCATGCACAATTTGGGCAGTGTATGGTTATTTTATGGTAAGCTCTCTTTCTTCACTATCTAGGCTTTCTCTTCTTTTGATGTGAAGATCAGGCAATTCCTGACTGACAACACTACCCTTGAATTATTCTTGAGTAGTAGGTGAATCTGAGCCTGAAATTTTTACCCTCCTCCTTGGGAATTTGGGGTGGTATTGCTTTTTGTTCCCTATTGAGGAAATATAGAGAGTTCCCAGACAAGTAACCTACCAGTGTTGACATAGAGAACCGAAATATTCTAATTCTTAGAGGAAGCTACATTTTCCACAGCCAACCTGCAGATCCAAGTCCCATTTATAACATTGTTTCTCTGGGCAAAATGCATTTACAATTCCAGGTAAGCTAAGTAAAAACAACCTTTGGGAATATGAGCTGCTTGGAAGCTGGGGATAACTGTACAGGTATAGTCTACTCTATATGAGGCTCTTTCTTGTAAGGATCATTTTTAGCTCATTCTGTTTAAAACATTTTCTCTTGTTTGTCTGTCTCTATATAGAAAGCTATTTCCTTTTTTTATTATGAGGGGAAAATTAAAATTTATTTCATTGGAAACTTTTCCTTCTTCCCTCCTTTCTTCTCTGTCTCTTTCCTTCCCTTCCTCTTGTAAAGGAGGAAAAAAATTTCTCCTCTACCCTCTTAAGCTTAGTAGTCAGAGCCTTCAAATTAAACTGAAAAAAAAAAAGGCAGATTGACAGGAGAAAAGGTTTATTTCATATGCACACAAGAGATTTACATAGAAGAGATGCAAATCTGAAAGAAGTGGTGAGACTTGAGAGCTCCTGTACCATTTTTCCAAAAGCTGATAAATTGTGGAGAAGTGTCAAGACAAAGGAAAGGGGATTTGGACTTCTGGGGGTGATAAATTGTGGGGAGGTAAATATATGGAGAGAAACTAATGGAAAATAAAGATTATTTCAGTAAGTTTTGCTTATGCAGATTCAAGCTGGTGCTTGCTTTCCATTTCCTGTGATAAGGGTTGTTCTCTTCCTCCTGGTATGGGAGATGGGAGGGGTACACCTTCACAAAGGGAGATTTATGCCCTGCTTTTAGGCAGAAAGGAGGAGGGCCAGGAGCCACTCCTGTGTCTGCCATTTTTTAATTGCCTTCAGCTCAAAATAGTCCTTATGCTAAAGTGACATACTGAGTAACATTTTCTGAACCCCTTCATAGGGTGTGAGGCTGTGGGCTCCACAAAGCCTCTCCCCATCGTGTTCTGACTACTCAGAGGCCTTGCTGCTGATAGGAGTCCAAGGACAACCTCTCTTGGACTACGGGCTCTCAGAATGTGTTTTATCTGGAAATGAGACTTATTCTTCCATCGCCAGAGTGTCCCTTAAATTATTTCAAACTCAAAAGCCATAAATATAAACCAGCCTGATGCAACTTGGTTATAACACATAACCATAATGTAGGCACTTAGATTTGAAATGTTTGAAAATAAGAATGTGGTTGGTTTTAGCTATCTATTCATAAAAGATTGGAGAGGTGTTGGTACCCCTGGGATCCAGAGAGCGCAGTGGCCACGCCTGAGGCAGTGAAGTACACTCAAGCCAGTGCTGGTGCTGCTGATCTCTGGAGAGACCTTCCTTTTGACTAGCTGATAGAAGCTGGGTTTCTTTGGAGACCCACAAACTTCCAGGACAATCACTTCCATTCCCTACCACCAGTGCCTGTCTGTTTGGAATAGTGGAATAGTGGAATAGTGAGGATTTATAACCATTAACCCCTCCAGGAATAGGACAAGAGGTGGTATTAAAGCTTGTTAGTAGTATTTAATCATACCATATCTCAATGTAAAGCCTCACTCATTTAGAGAAAAAAATAGCTCATGTAGAGCTCACCTCTGGACCTAGAAATTTAGTCCTTAGTCAGACTAACACAGTCTAACACATACTTGACTGACAACATGGGTGTAAGTTTGAATCTCCTACTTGTGATTAATTAGTTTCCCATGGCTTGTTATGAAAAAGGTAAGTGAAATGTCACTTGAAAGAAAAATACCTCATAGTTATTAAAACTTGGATTTGGTTGGCATAGAAATGCATCATTAAAATATCAAAGTGTAGGTAAGTTATTGTAAACATTTCTTCTTGTATAAATATAAGGTTACTATTTCCCATGACTAACATAGACCTTAGCTTTTATAAGGGTGGAAAATAAGGTCAACATTTAAAGAAACATACATCTGGCTAATTATGTTGAGTTTTGTCTTAAGAAGTAAGGAGAAAAATAATCTCAAAGAAAAAGAAATGTGGGAAGGAGCAAGAATAAATAGAAAAAGAGAAGGGAATGGCTGTTGGTTGAGTGATCCCTCTTGGGCAGGCATTATGCTAGGCATTCTGCCCTTTGCTATTTCAGGGAGGAGAGAAGAGCAGGGATAGAAAAACTTCAAGAATAAAATGACCCCTTCTGGGGTATAATTAGCTCTTTCCCTTAAGAATCTTATATTACCTGACAACCCATCATTGTCACCAGCCAACAACAAGACAGACTGCACGGGGCATAATTGTTCTCATTTTATTTTATTTTTTATTTTTTTTGACAGGAAGTAGGTTTTATTGGTGGGCATGAATAGGGAGGGGACAGTGTCGAGGTTCTCATGAGTGCAGAGCCCTCCATTTGTCCAAGGGGCCACAATTAGGGATGTATTTGACCCCACAGCCATCTGGGATAAGGCGTTTTTCAGTCACCATGTCTTCAAATTCATCCGCATTAAATTTAGTAAAGCCCCACTTCTTGGAGATGTGGATCTTCTGGCAGCCAGGGAACTTGAACTTGGTCCTGTGTAGGGCCTCAATCACATGTTCCTTGTTCTGCAGCTTGGTATGGGTGGACATGATGACTTGGCCAATCCTGGCTACTGTGCCCTGGGGCTTTCCAAAGGCACCCTGCATACCTGTCTGCAGCCTCGATTGGAGATGGCATGAGGTCAGACCTCAATACCCACTGGAAAGGGCTGTCTCCAAGGTCCCTTAGGGCAACCCATACAATCAACAGGCTGCATACACTACCAAGGAGGCTACTGTTTGCAGCCATGGCACACTGGGCCCCATGTTCTCATTTTAAATATAAGGGAAAATACACAGAGCATGTACACAGAGGAGAGTTCCAGGCGGATTACAGGTCTCTCAGATTTGCTTTCCCTGATTTGCCTAAGCTTTTCTTTCCTGCTGATGAGAAACTTGTGAATCTACTTTTCCTATTATGAACATTATTCACTTTAATTAAATGAATATTTGCTGAGCACTTTTATGTGCAATGTTGTGTGACAGGTGAAGGAGTGAGAGATGATCAAGGATGTGGACATCCACTAAAGAATAAACACAAGACCCACTCTACAACAAAGAAGGTATGATGTGCCCTCATACAACCAGATGTTAATTCTGATGAAAGGTTGACAGAAAGCTTCCAGAAAGGATCTTAGTGGATTATGGGAGGAGAGGGAAGGTGATTCTAGACAAAGGGACTAAAGAAAGGCAAGGAGGGTGGTGTCTGGGTGGCTCAGTCTGTTAAGCATCTGTCTTTGGCTCAGGTCATGATCCCAGGGTCCTGGATCGAGCCCCACATGGGGCTCCATGCTCAGCAGGGAGTTTGCTTCTCCCTCTTCCCCTCCCCTGCTTGTGCTCTCTCTCTAAAATAAATAAAATCTTTAAAAAAAAGAAAGGCAAGGAGGCATGAAAGTGCCTCTCTTAGCTATGGAATTGCAAAAGCTGGGTCTGGTTGAATGTGTAACCACCTGGGTATGTAGCTTAAAAAAAAGACCGGAAAGATAGATTATATCTGGGCTTTGGTGGATTTTGAATGCCAGATAGAATGAGAATGGACATTCCAATAAAGGTTTTTGAGCAGGGAAAGATGGAATAGAAAAGAGAGAGACTGGAGGTGGAAGACCACTAAGGAGACCATCATCGTCAATAGTCTGGGTTAGAAGTTATGTGGGAAAAAAAACATGAGACTAATAATGGAAACAAGTGTGGTCTTCAGAAAGACATTAAGGGTTGGTCAAAAGAGCTTTGGGCATGGACATCAGAGACCTGAGTTCTGTCACTTCCAAGCCATGTGACTGAACTGGTTTCTTCAGTTGCTGAGATCAACTTTCTGATTTGTAAAATGGAAGTAGTATCATAGAAGTTTTGTGAGAATGCTTTTTAAATTCTAAAATGCTATACAACTGTTCTAGATTCTGGGCATCTGGCAGTGGAATAAAACAAACAAAATGGCCTGCCATCACTGTGAGGGGGGAATAGAAAAGAAATACTGTAAGTAGGGAAAATATAGAGAGAGTTGGTAGGAATGAGCAGTAAGGAGAAAAAAAAAACAGAAGAGAGAGTGGGAATATAAAATGATGAAAGAGCAGGTTGAAGTTTTAGATAAGGTGCATAGGGCAGGAGCTCGCTGTGACAGACTGGGAGGAAATGAGGAGCTTAGCATGCAGATATCTGGGGAAAATTTTCCTGGAGGAGAAAACAGGAAGTGCAAGGGTCCTGAGGCAAGAGCACCCTGGGAGTATTTGAGGAATATATGAAAACCAGTGTGCTGGAGCAGATAGATGGGAAGCCAGAGCTTAGGTAGACTTTATGGGATAAAGTAAGTACTTTGGATTTTACCCTTAGTTGAAAGAGAACTATTAGAGTTTTGAACAGAGACATGGCAAGATGTGACTTAGGTTTTAACTGTATCCTTCTGACAGTACATTGAAAAGAGAGGAAGGAGTTAAGGAGAGAAACAGGGAGATCATTTTGGAATGGTCCAGAGTGCTAACAGGTTATGGTGCTTGCATCAAGGTAGGGGCAAGGGGTTGAAGTGTGAGAAGTGTCCAGGTCCCTGATATGTTTTGAAGGTAAAGTTCACAACATTTACTGATGGACTCCAGATGGAGTGTAAGAAGAGGAAAGTCAAGAATGACTTCAAGTTTAATGAAGATGCCCTTGATTGATTTAGAGAAAACTGCAAAAGGAACTAGATTTTGTGGGAATCTTAGGGGCTCCATTTTAAACATGTTATAATTGAGATACCTGAGTGGAAATATGTGTCAGGAAGTTGGCCATGAGCCAGGAGTGGAGGAGAAAGGCCACACTGGTGATGTGGAATTGTGTCATTAGCAAGTAGTTACTGAGAGGAGAAGTGAATTTTGCCAAAGTGGTTTTATTATAAAAGTGGTTTGCAAGTCCCTGAGAGTGAATAAACAAATGGACAATGAATGGTCAGACCGTATCTAAAAATAAAGCTCTTCTGATCCATCATCTGCAGCAACCAGACTAGGAAGCCAGCCTGCTATCTTTGTGTCAGCTTATAGGAAGTCAGACCCTTGCGATATCAGCACCAAATGGCCAGGACTTGATTAATAATTGATAGCTTTCCTAATTTTTGTCCTCACTTCCAACTTAGGACCAACCAGAGAAAGTCCAACACACCCCTAATCAATAGGATCCCCAATTCTAATTAGCTCAACTATAACTCTCCAGTGCCCCCAGGTCAATAGCTTCCAACCAAGGCACACCCAAGACCTTCTCTTTCTTCTATAAACGTTCTCCCACGTCTGCTTAACTTCAAGTCTCTGACAAATGACAGTGATGGTGGCTTGCTTATAGCAAGCTCTGAATGAATAGATTTATTTGTTCTCATTTGACTGGTCTTGGTTTTCCACACTCCCCATCATGTCTGTACATGATAGAAAAATGATCACTCCAATAGGAGATTCTCCAGGAGAAACGCAGATTTAGTTCCCTCTTTAGAGAATGCCATAATATTCACAGAAAACTGTCTTTTTGGCTTCCCTGAACTGTCAAAAAATATTTAAACTTAATATTCATCATCAATGCATTTGTATGCATCGAACAATTATGTTAATTGACTCTTTTCTGCTATGAAACAGCTGAGCCCAAACAATTATATGGCCAAGCAGTTGCCCTAATTAGTCATTTGTACAGAAATAACCAAAACAGTAATGGTCTATTTCTTTTGTGCTAATAAAGAGTTGAATTTGGCTTGGTTTAAATAATTTGTCTGAAAAATTTTTGTATCGTGATAGTGGATTTTTAAAAAACAGGTATGTTGGTAGCATTTCTATTACAAAAATTCTATAAATATTATAGTCAAAAGTCTTGAATAGAATGGCTAAAAGGTTCAGATATTTAAAAATGTGTTTTTAAAAACTATTTATCTAAACTATTTAACCTTTTTCATTATAATTATTTTTCAATACCAGATTTAAAGATTAAAAAGAAGCTGGGATTTTTTTAAGATTTTATTTATTTATTTGAAAGACAGAGAGAGTGAGTGGGGGAAGGGGCAAAGGGAGAGGAGAGAGAGAATCTCCAGCAGACTCCACGCTGAGCACAGAGCCAGACATAGGGCTGAATCTCACAACCCTGAGATCATGACCTGAGCCAAAATCGAGAGTCAGATGCTCAACCAGTTGAGCCACCCAGGTGTTCCAAGAAGCTGAGATTTTATGGCTATTGAAAAAGATCCTAGTTTTGACTCAAATGAGTAAGGGGTGCCCTTGTTGGGATGAATACTGGGTGATGTACAGAATTGTTGAATCACTAAAATGTAATCAATATAACACTGTATGTTAACTATACTGGAATTAAAATTTAATACAACAAAACAAGACAAATATTTTGTGTTTGGTTTCATGAGTCTGTGGTTGGACTTTTGTTCCACTAGAGGCAAATTCCCATTAGGCAATTCTAGAGCCTGCTCTAGACTTTGGTTCCCTCATTTCTAAAGCACAGATGGTGGTATTTGCCTAATGTAACTCACAGGACTGAGTTGCAGATCTGGCAAGACAATGTATATGAGATAATTTTGAAAGGTAAGTGCTAACAGCAATGGAATTTATTACTATTAGCTCAAATTCATAGCACCTCAAAGTACCCTGGCAGTGTTTTATTTATTTTTTATTTTTTTAAGATTTTATTTATTTATTTGACAGAGAGAGACATAGTGAGAGAAGGAACACAAGCAGGGGGAGTGTGAGAGGGAGAAGCAGGCTTCCCTCTGAGCAGGGAGCCCGATGCGGGGCTCGATCCCAGGACCCTGAGATCATGACCTGAGCAGAAGGCAGACGCTTAACGACTGAGCCACCCAGGCGCCCCCCTGGAAGTGTTTTAAATGCATGTCTTATCCTCATGTAGAGTAAGAGATGCCAGAGTACCTTTGCTCTCCTTGGCAGGAGCATCACCTCTTCCCTTGTTTTGGTTGCTGGTCTAAAGTATCTCAACTGCCAGACATTTCCCTTTGTCCTGGGAAACATACAGAGCATGTATTGTACCAGACTAACAAGATCAGAAGGCACCCAACTTACTAACTTGGCAACATGACACTGTTATGAGCTACATACACCAACGTTCAAAAATAAATTTTGAGGAGCAAAGCCACTGCATTTATTAATGGCTGTGTGTACCCGTGCGCTGTCTCCAGAGCCTCCCACCTCTTCCCAGTAACCTGCCCCAGCATTTACAGGGACTGTGTATTATGCCCTCTGGGAGGAAACAGGTTTTTCCCAGTCTAAGGAATGCAGATAATGGGAGATGGTTCAGAATTTCTTTATGTGTAAACACAATTGAAATTCTCCAAAACAAAGAATGTTCCTTCTCTAACTAGGACTTATTTTATTAAAATCTTTGCCAAACTGGGGACCCTGTTTTTCCCCTAATTAGTGGCTTTCATACAGGTTTGCAAGTGGAGCTTCCAGAATTGTGCAGAGGAGCTGGCTACTCCATTGCTTCATTGCTTTGTGTGTCTCTGGAGGTACGCCAAGAGTCAAGGGTGCCCATCATCTCTCTCAGAGCTGTGCAGACTTCACTGTAAGCACAAACTAAACCACAGGAGAGAAATTCTTCATTTCACAAGATCTCCAAGTGATAGTTTCTAAAAGAACCTGTTTATCATTCCCCAAATGAGTTAGCAATGCTACTAGTTAACTGTTCACTGTAAAATTATGTAAACACTTGCCTGCATCCCACATTAACACCTAAGCAACCGGAATGCAGGATATGCAATATGATCCTTAACCTAATTTTTAAAATCTTAGCTTTTAAAATATATAATCATATACAACACAGATTTTAGCTTAGCATTGTACTGCTAACTAGTATTTTGTTGCACAGAGATCTGTACATGACTACTCCATTATCCTTACAAATGATGGATTTACTCCAAAAGATGATAAAGAAAACTTTAGAATAAAATCATAACCAGCCTTTGTTTTGAAGTAGTATCTTACTATTTTGTTTAATTCAAAGTAACTTCTAGATATTATGTTATTATCACTCATCATAACACAACTATGCTGCACTCAATAAAAACTGAATACCACAATATTTTATGGTACAAGTGAAGCAACAACGATATCACTTTGTCTTTTGATCTTTGTACTTGACATGCTGAGGAAGATGCTTATGAGTTGTTTTGGATCTCCAAAATTGTGATTGTCCCAATAATTCAGCCCAAACAGGCTTCAATAAAAATATTGGGTAGAGTTTGAATTTAATTTTTCTTTAATTATATGAGTAGTTACAAATTTATTCATTTTATAATTGCCTTAATATTCTTAATCTTTTATTTTGTAGGGACAGACCACATCGAACAATTTTAAAGGCTTCTAGTGCTTCTTTAGGTCTTTATCAAGTCCTCAGTTGTCACAAAGCAGAAGAGAGTGAGAGACCAAATACACAAACAATGGCCAGATCATACATAAAAATAGAACTTTGACTCACCATTTGCACCAACCTGCCCAGGAAACCAACACCTTATCCACAACAAACCACACTGCAAGTAAGTCTGATATAAGTCATGAAGGGGATCAGAATGTGCCACCCCCAAATATGCCAGTTTGCACAAGGATTATTTTGAGCTGATGGCAATTCAGAAGCAGCAGACACAAAAAGAGTTCTCCATCCTCCCCAATCTGCCTAGAGCATAAAATTCCCATTGTGAGGTGGTCCCCCTCCCTTCTTCTGTGCTAGGAAGAGAACAGCTCTTAGTCGTGGGAGACTACTCTTGTCACTGGAGACAGCATGGCTTGAGTCTGCATAAACCAACCTCAATGAAATCACCCTAGTCTTCCATTTAGTTTCTCCATATATCTACTTTCCCAGTTGACCACCCCAAAGCCCAACACCTGTTTCCTCTGTCTAAACACTTCTCCACAATTTATTGTGCTTTATGAAAATGGTTTATAAGCTCCCAGGTCTAACCTCTGCTGGGTTTTCACTTCTTTTCTGTGAAGCCTTTGTACGCATGTGAAATGAACATTTTATCCTGTTAATTTGGCTTTTTTCAGTTTAATTTTCATACCCTAGCTACTGAAATTAAGAGGATAGAGGAAAAAGCTTTTCTCTCCTGTGCAGTTTTGGAGACCCAGATGGGATGGCACAGATATCCCACTCTCTTGGGAAGCTATAGCTGAGTCTCGGGACATCTGACAAAGCAGAAAAGGCAAAAATTCTTACCAAGGCAGCCTCTCTGATTTCTGCTCAGAGTCCAATCACATGAGGGCAGTAAGAACTTCTCCTTGTCTAAATTTACATTAGCAGGAAAAAACACTTGAAGGAACTAGTTCTATGGATATTACTCTTGGGTAACTCGGTTTGGGGTCCTCATCGGTTACTGATTCTTTTCCTTCCAGGGACAGCAATGTTTTCCTTTTTATGTCTTATGTGTCATTTGTCACAAAGAGGAGAATCACAGGATAAGATTCTCCTTCTGCCTTCGTTTTATATCCTGAGAGTTGGCTTGGATCCCTCTAGCTTTCTACCCGCCTAGGGTCTGCTTATTGGACCTGTACCTGCTGTGAGGTTGGGGGCACTAAGAATTTGTGGGGGTTTGTACTGCAAATGTGAGTTTCACCCCGCTTACAGCTGATGTCCTGCTGACCACTGTCAGCTCTCAGAGTGTCTGGCTAGGTTTTTCTTTTAGTTATCTTTGGAAGTGACTTGAAATCATGGGGGACTGCTTCTTTTGCACCTTCTTGTGTTCATGTTAAGATATATATATATATATATATATATATATATATATATATATATATAAAAGCTTATTGGTTTTAGTTTTGAATCACATTTGGAATAGGCATACATTTGGAAAAAAATTCTCAAGTGCTATCTGGAAACAAATTGGATATATTACCTACTCATATGACTTTTAAAACATCCAGACAGCTACTGTGACCTTTAAAAACATCCAGAACAGCCACTTGGTATTTCTAAAAGATTCCTTGCCCAAAATTTAGTCCACAGTCTCCATTAGAATACATATCAGGGGAAATCTTAAAAGTAATCTCCACAAATACTGGTAAAAAGTTTTAGTTGCCACTGAGTGGATAACCTTAATTTGTTCCATCTGCCAGAAACATATAGGATCTAACTATTTCATATAGACCAATGAGTTTGTATTATTATGTTTACCTGAGTCATGGCTAATGTTCTTTTCATTCAATATAATTGACATACAGTGTTACATTCATTTCAGGTATACAATATAGTCATTCAACAATTCTATATATTACTCAATGTTCAAGATAAGTGTACTCTTGATCTCCTTTACTTATTTTCCCCATCCCTGCACCTACCTCTCCTCTGGCAACAACTAGTTTGTTCTGTATATTTAAGAGTCTGTTTTTTGGTTTGTCTCTCTTTTTCTTTGTTCATTTGTTTTGTTTCTTAAATTCCACATATGAGTGAAATCATATGGTATTTGTCTTTCTCTGACTGACTTATTTCACTTAGCATTATACTCTTTAGATCCACCTGTGTTGTTGCAAATGGTAAGATTTCATTCTTTTTTATAGCTGAGTAATATTCCATAGTATATATACTACATCTTCTTTATCCATTCATCTATCAATGAACACTTGAGCTGCTTCCGTATCTTGCTATTGAAATAATGCTGCAGTAAACATAGAGGTGCATATATCTCTTCAAATTAGTGTTTTTGTTTTCTTCAGGTAAATACCCAGTAGTGGAATTATTAAAGCATATGGTAATTCTAATTTTAATTTTTCGAGGAACCTCCATATTGTTTTCCACAGTGGCTGCACCAGTTTGCATTCCCATCAAGATTGCACGTGGGTTCCTTTTTCTCCACATCCTCACTAACATTTGTTATTTCTTTTGTTTTTGATTTTAGCCATTCTGACAAGTGTATAATGATATCTCATTGTGTTTTGAATTTGCGTTTCCCTGATGATGGGTGATATTGAGCATCTTTTCATGTGTCTGTTGGCCACTTGTATGTCTTCTTTGGAAAAATGTCTATTCAGGACCTCTACCCATTTTTATTGCATTATTACTTTTTTCTTGTTGAGTTGTGTAAACTCTTTATATATCTTGGACATTAACCCCTTATCAGATATATCATTTACAAATATCTTCTCCCATTCAGCAGGTTGCCTTTTTATTTTATTGATAGTTTCCTTCACATTGCAAAAGCTTTTTATTTATTTTGGTGTAGTCCTGATAGTTTAATTTTACTATAGGATCTCTATTTGCATCTCTCTGTATGTTATGTATGCCTATGTATGTATATATACATATTTATCTATAGTGCTATTTTTCTACCTCTGGATGATATTATCAAAATTAACTTGTAAAAGAGTTCTGTGTTAATTTACTTACAAAAAAATAAGTACAGGGGTGCCTGGGAGGCTCAGATGGTTAAGTGTTTTCCTTTGGCTCAGGTCATGATCTCCTGGGATTGGGGAGTCCGCTTCTCCCTCTCTCTCTGCCTCTCTCTCTGCTTATGCTCTCTCTGTCTCTGTCTCTCTCTCTTTCAAATGAATAAATAAAAATTCTAAAAAAATTAGTACATATATAAATTGAATATTCATAAAAATCTCAGAAATATCAAATCTAACCTATATATTTTTCAGGGATAATCTTTGGAAAATTAGGCTAATTTAATATTGTTGGGTTAGTTAAAACATGTATGTCTTCAGAGCTGTCTGAATTATATTTAAAATAATTTCTCAGGCTCCTGGGTGGCTCAGTCGGTTAAGCATCTGCCTTTGGCTCAGGTCATGATCCCAGGACCCTGGGATTGAATCCTGTATCGGGCTCCCTGCTCTGCAGGGAGCCGGCTTCTCGCTCTGCCTCTCTCTCTCTCTGTCTCTCACGAATAAATAAATAAAATCTTAAAAAACATAAAATCAATTCTCTTCAATATTGAAAGAACTACAGCTTTTTTTAAATATAAATCATGATGCTTTTACTTACCTTCAAATCTTTTATTGTCACTTTGGTTAAGTGGATAGTTATTCTACTTGGGTTTACTAGTCAAATAAGCTTATGTTAACTCTATTAGATATTAGAGACTATAAAATTAGAAAACCATTCTAAGAACAAAATGTACAATAAAAATAAATAGCTCAATATATGTCAAAAACAAGTTGGTGGGGATAATCACATGTTTAACTTCTGCAATATTTGATGCTTGCCTAACATGCCTATATTACAAAATTTGTGAACAAGAAAACAACTTAATGTAATGGCTAGTTTTGTCCAAAGTCTCATGAAATTTTCATGAACAATCCAAGTATAATTTTTAAGAACATATGTTTTAAGTGGATATAAATGAGACAAATTTTGTAAATGAACTTTTCTGCTTAAAAATAGTTTCCAAAGTCTGAGAAACAAACTGAGGGTTCTAGAGGGGAGGGGGTGGGGGGATGGGTTAGCCTGAGATAGGTATTAAAGAGGGCACGTTCTGCGTGGAGCACTGGGTGTTATGCACAAACAATGAATCATGGAACACTACATCAAAAACTAATGATGTAATGTATGGTGATTAACATAACATAATAAAATTAAAAAATAGTTTTCAAAATCCTTTTGGTAACTTTGAACCTTGAAATTATACTTATTTGAAAGATAGATATTAATTAATCTAGATCATTTGCAAATAAGACAAAATACTGAAACATTAATTGCTAGACATAAGTTTAAATTTATCTACTTTTGGTTTCTTATTTTTACAAGAAGATTAAAAAGATATTTGGGTCTATTAGTAAAAATGGGGGTGGGGAAATGAGAAAATTTTGTTCAATTGGTAGAAAATTCCAGCTATAAGATTAATAAGCTTTAGGGGTGCCTGGGTGGCTCAGTTAGGTGACTGACTCTTGGTATCAGCTCAGCTCATGATCTCAGGGTCATGAGGTCGAGATCTGCATCAGCTCTGTGCTTAGTGCAGTCTTCTTTTTTCTCTCTCTCTCTCTCTTTTTTTAATTATGTTATGTTAGTCACCATACAGTACATCATTAGTTTTTGATGTAGTGTTCCATGATTCATTGTTTGCATATAACACCCAGTGCTCCATGCCTTATGTGCCCTTCTTAATACCCATCACTGGGCTAACCCATCCCCCCACCCCCCGCCCCTCTGAAACCCTCAATTTGTTTCCTGTAGTCCATAGTCTCTCATGGTTCATCTCCCCCTCCGATTTCCGCCCTTCATTTTTCCCTTCCTTCTCCTAATGTCCTCCATGCTATTCCTTATGTTCCACAAATAAGTGAAACCGTATGATAATTGACTTTCTCTGCTTGACTTATTTCACTTAGCATAATCCCCTCCAGTTCCAACCATGTCGATGCAAATGGTGGGTATTCATCCTTTGTGATGGCTGAGTAATATTCCATTGTATATATGGACCACATCTTCTTTATCCACTCATCCATTGAAGGGCATCTTGGCTCCTTCCACAGTTTGGCTACTGCGGACATTGCTGTTATGAACATTGGGGTGCATAAGTGCAGAGTCTTCTTAAGATTCTCTTCTCCCTCTGCCTCTGCCCCCCCCACTGCTCGCTCATGCACCCTCTCTCAAATAAATAAATAAATCTTTAAAAAAAGATTAAAAAACCCTAGGGTTCTAACAAACAACATCTTAACTACAATTAGCAGTATTGTATTATATACTTTAAAATTGTTAAGAGAGTAGATCTTAAATGTTATTCCCAAAAAAGTTGATCATTATGTGAGGAGATAGAAGTGTTAACTAATATTATTGTGGTCATTATTTCATACTATATACATGTATCAAATCACCTTAAACTTACATGTGTTATATGTCAATAATATCTTGGTAAAGTTGGAAAAAATGATACAATGAAAGGAAGACACCATTACAATAGCAAAAAAATATACACAAAATTTCTGAGAATAGTTTCACTAAAAATGTATAAAGTCTTTATGATTAAAACTATAAAACACTGCTCAAAGACACAAATGTAGATTTAAATGAAATGCAAGACAATATTCTTGAAGTGGGATGCCTGCACATCCTAAAGATGTTACAAATGAAAAGATAAAGTGTTGATGGGGAACTTCATGATGGGTAAGAGGCTGACAGCCTCACTAACCGATCACAACATCACTGAGAGTGGGGTAGCCAGACCTTCTGTGCTTCCTTATCTGATGTAATTAACAGCATGTGGCACCCTCTATGGAGTATTTGCACCAAAAGAATTAAACCAGAATCTAATCAAATCTCTAAATTTAACTGCCAGTTTACAGGAAATATGACAAAGAGAAACATACAAAGGATGTTCTGGGATGTCATCAACCAAATCTACAAAGTCTACAGGACAATATGCTATAGGACAATTGATTTTAGAGAAAGAAGAGGGTACTGTTATAGATCACAAGGGACTGGAGACACATCAACCCCATGTAGTCTGTGGATCTTGTTTGCATCTTGATTTAAGCCACCTATGGAAAGACATTTGGGATAATTGGGGAAATTTGAAAATAGATCGAGTATTAGATGATATTGAAGAATTACAGTTATTTTTGTTAGGTGTGGGAATTGTATGCGGCTACAGGTATCTTAAAGACATGTCTTATCTTAAAGACATATAATAAAATACTTATGGAAAAAAATAAGCAATAACTGAACAATAACAAACAGGGAAAAGCCATATATGGACTTCTGAGTCACATAAGATACCCTGGGTCTCAGCTCACCTGCAGCCAACAGTCTCCAGTTGGGATATATCTAAAGCCTTCTCCCCTTTTTTTTCTATATAAAGCTTCCCCACTCCTCTGCCTGCTTCTGAGTCTCTGCCAAAATGTAAGCAATGATGACTGACTACTTGGTACAGCAAGCTCAGAATAAATAGCGTTTGTTTTAGTCATTAGTGGGTCTCTGTGTATTTTTTCAAGGGTTTTAGAAGCATCACAATGGCTGATGTGATTTCTAAAATGTTCCCTCCCAATCTCAGAGAGAAAAAAAGTGCTATTTGGTGATAAACCCATTCACCTATAAATGAAAAACTAATTAACTGGTGTGCCATTTTAATAGGGAAACTGGCTGAATGCGGCTTGCTAAAAAGCATTACTACCATGGAACATTTAGTTCTCTGGTCAGCCCCAAACACTGATGTAAAATATCTTATAAATACATCAAAGTCACTGAAGTCAGGATAGGCCTGAAACTTAACCGACTTTGTTTAAAAAGGAAGATGTTTAACAGATGAAGGGAACTACGCAGATCGGTTAACAGATTAGGTATCCATTAGCCTGTATGAATTCCAGAGGGGCCAAGTAAGCTGTGAGCTTGGCTGGCATATAAATTCCTAGGGGTGCCCCTTCTTCTTGAGAGAAGATGAAACACTGTGGTCTACAAATGCCATCATGGTCATTCCCATGGAGGAGCCTGAACGCAGAGTCAAGTTTTTCTAGCCATTCATCCATTCACACATTTATTCACTCATTTGACAAGCATCTGTGGAGCATCTCCTATATGCCAAGCACTGTCAGACTTTCTGTGGGGGGACAGAGAGGTGAGTTAGGGGTTCCCTAAGCTCAAAGTTTACACTTCAGCAGGGAAGACATCACCTATATGGGTAACTACATAGATAACAGTGGTGCCAAGTGCTTATGGAAATGGGTGTGGCGTGGCACGTATCTCTGCTAGGATCTAGGTCAACGTTATACAACTGTCAGTAGCTAGAAGACCAGGTGCCAGCCTACTCATCTGCTTTCTCTGTTGCCTTACAGTCTCTCAGACCAGAGCTACATTAAGCTGAGTTAGCAGACGGTTTGGTATAACATGTTTGTTCATTTTTTTCAATGACACACATAGTTTGGAAACGGCAGAGCTTCTTTTGTTCAAATAGCCAACTGAAATGGTCCAGCCTGTATAGCCTTTGTCTCATTGTCATACCTGTTCATTTTTAAAACATACCTTTGTTCCACAGGTATGCATCAAGGTTGCTTCTTTTTACAGGCTGAAGAACTAAGGAGAGCAGAAACTTGGCTCTCTGTTGACCCTGAGAAAGAAAAGGATCTAGTCCTTTCTGTGGTTTCAGGTCTAGCTACTTTTCTTTGAATGTGGAGTCATAGGATTTTAGAGAAAGAGAAAATAAAAAATTATCTAAGCCAACGCCCTCAGTATATTTGAAAATACTGAACAAGAGGCTTGTTCAGGTTTGCCAACAAATGGTGCAGCCAGGGCTCCAAGTCAGACACTTTGGTTCCTGTTCCTGTGCTCCTTCCATCAGGAAACTGCGGCAAGTGAGTCATAATGTTGTTTGCCATTTACATTTTTCTTAATTCTGTATCAGGATTCCAATTTGCAATGGAATTACCAAGGTAGCTATGTCATTTTGTATTTAATGTTAGTGCTTTCTTGTTTACAGAGTGTTCTTTTGTTTTGCCCTTGCAGCTATTGGATTTTTATTTAGCTGAATTACTTAGTTGCCTTTATTTACTTAATTGCTCTTCAGAAGCTCTTAATTTTGTACCTTTCTTTACAATTTCAATTACAGCTTATTACACTTTACAGAAGTCAGATTACATACTGTCTCATGAGTGCAGAACACTTGTACCCTTGTTAAGGGACCTGCCTTGGCACACCTATAAAAAACGACGGGAAATTCAGAGGATTCCATAATTTGACAAACTGGAGAAGTAACAAACTCCCCCCCCCACCTATTTACCATCTATATATCTATGTCAGTGGTTCTCAATCATGGGACATTTGGACCAACCCCCAACCCCCTGAAGGACATTTGGTAATGTCTGCAAAGAGTTTTGGATGTTGTAGCTGGGAGGTGCTACTAGCATCTAGTGCATAGAGCCAAGGAATGCTGTTACCATTTTAAGAACAATAAGTAAACTAGATGATATGGGGGAAATGTGTCATTCTGTCAGGAAGCATAAATTGGACTCCTTGATTTTAACTTTGTTTTTGGAAAGCTAACTATAGCTTAGCTAACCTGTTTAAGACTTTAGTCCTTTACACGATGCTGCAAAGACAGAGCAGGACAGCATTTTTCAGTGTGTCTTGGGACATTTATCTTGAGAACTGATTAAGAAGTACATTGATAAGAAACATATTTGGCTATTTCTGATAGCTAAACATGAATTGTTTATATTTATCTCCATGAATGATACAGTGTTCTCGCAGAAATTATCTTCTAACTCAATTTGCTTCCTTTTCCATTGCTACTTTATTCTTTGGATGGCAAAATCCAGTGGTCCCAAATAAATAAATAAATAAACAAGGAGAAGGACAGCATTTTATTACCAAAGAATTCCAGATAATAAGCATAAAGAGAGTGGAGGAAATAGAAAACGGCCATTAGAACAGCATCATAATAACTGCTGCAGTTGAGACCCAGTGAGGGACACTAAAATTCATCAGTAAAATTTGTGAAGAAACAGGATATCCCAATAGCCTCTAAGTATCTCTCCCCAAATATTCATTAATTAAGAATGGAAAGATAGTGTATGTATTTGTTTTCTCTGGCTGCATATCAAATTGCCACAAACTTTGTGGCTTCAAATAACATCTAATCATTATCACAGTTTCTGTGGGTCAGGAGTCCAGGGAGGGTCTTCTGCTCAGTCTCACAGGTTAAAATCAAGGTATGAGGATGGATGTGTTCTCGTTTGGGGCTCAGGGTTGTCTTTCAAGCTTATCCAGAGCATTGCCAGAATTCAGTTCCTTGTGCTATGGAACTGAAAACTGTGTTTTTGATGGCTCTCAACTGGACTCCTCAACTCCTAGATGCAAGCTCTATTCCCAGTCACAGGGCCTCATCCACCACATATAGCTTTCTCTGGGAAGACCAACCAAGTCTCTTCCACTTCCTAGTTCAGGCTCAGCCAGGATAATCTTGCTTTTGGTGAACCCAAGTCAACTGTTCAGGACCTTAATTAAATCTGTAAAATCCCTTCTACAGTATAACATAACCATGGCATAACATTGCCCCTATTTTTTGCAACTGTTCTGTAAGTCTAAAATTATTTTAAAGTAACAAGTTAAAAAAATATGAATAGTCTTCCATGACGGTTGGTTAAGTTCAGAGAGCTAATGATTTGAAGCTAAACATTCCTGCTAGGGTGGTATAGATGCGTGGACAAGAGTGAAATTTGCCATTTGCCCTTTACAGGAAATGGCAGGAAATCTATTAAGGTAGGCAAAGTCAGGTATAAAAAGGATATGACCACATTCCCTTTCAATTTTGAACTCAGGAAAGATGGCTGGTGCTGGAAACCCTGTTCCTTTGTGAGCTATGGGCACAGAGGCCAGGATCCAGTGCTAGGGGAAGAGGTGTGGGGGAGCCAGGCAGATTGTTGGTTTCCTGCTCAAGGAAGGACCAGATAGGAGCAGCTGAACTAGTTATGGTACCCGGAAGCAGTGCAGGGAAACTTAGGCAGAAGTTCATCTCTAGACTGACCCAACACTGGGAATGGGCAGGAGATAGGGAGAATGGCTCATGGACTGACTCTGCCTTTGAGGTTCAGGGGCTGTTAGGTTTGGTTGGCAAGAAAGAATATTTGGACTGTGTTAGTGGGAGGAGAGTGGGTAAGACTTCCTGCCTCTTCCTGTCAGGGTTTACCCAGGACTGCACATATAGGCGGTGGATGTTAGCCAAACATATTTACAAGGCTAAAAAGCAGGAGGAAACTGAGTCAGAGGAAAAGTTGTTCAAATGCTCACTAAGGGAGAGTCCTACCCAACTGATTTCATCACATCTTTGACAAGTGTATTGAATTGGAGACATTGATTGACAGGTCTATCTAGCATTAGCAAGGCCTTTGACTAGGTTCTTCTTGATACTCTTTAATGTAACTCATTCATTTTGCTGAGTGCTATGGATGAATGTTAGGACAATTATATGAATTAATTAAATACTGTTAATCAGTGTGTCCTGGTCAATGTCAAAAAGAGTGTCAACAGTCTCTACTCTTATTCAATCTTTTTCCTAATGACACAATCCAGAGAAGGACAATTTCCAGGATGGCATACCTGCCCAGAGAGCCAGGACTCAGTTTAGTATCAACAGAGGACCACCATTAGCTGTTTGTATGACAAAATGAGATTTGGAGTTGCATTGCAGAATGGGAAGCAGTCAGAAGGAAACAGATTGGTGTGCATTCTTCTTCCGGCAATTGGACTCCTGTGTAGATTTTTAATAAGCTCTGTTTTTTTAAACCTCATTTCAGGAATTTATTTAGAAGGTTATTTGAATTTGTAAAAATTTCAGTCATATTGTCCTCTAAAACATTGACATAATTTTTATATAAACTGTATATTTTGACCAGAGAATATTGGCCTCATTTAAAAGTTAACAATGAAAAAATCATTAGTAAAATTTTTTTTCATGTAGAGAACAAATTTTTTTTTTCATTTGGTATTATTGGTTTCTTGTTATAACTTAAAAAGAAAAAACAAGGTCTAATTTATCTCTTACACACCTTTTCCTCTCTTCAGCATCTTTAATGATTTTCAGTATAGTCTTTGAAATTCATAAGGAGAGAGGCGAAATCTACCTTACTGCTTTACAGGGCTCAGGAGTTTAACACTTTATTTATTCACTTAACCAACTGTCTTATCCTGTCACTCTACCCTTAAAAACTTTTTTAAAAAAGACTTTATTTATTTATTTGAGAGAGAGAGAGGGAGGGAGGAGAGAGAGAGAGAGCAGAGACCAAGCAGGAGGAGGACCAGAGGGAAAGGAGCAAGCAGACTCTGAGCTGAGTGTGGAGCCTGACATGGGCCTTGATTCCATGACCCTGAGATCATGACCTGAGCTGAATGAAGAGTTGGACACTCAACTGAGCCACCCCCCACCCCCCACCTTAAAACTTTTTTAATAACAGTTTTATTGAGATACAATTCACACACCATACAATTCAATAATTTTTAGTATATTCACAGAGCTGTGGATCCAACACCACAATAAATTTTAGAACACTTTCATCATCCCAAAAGAAACCGCATATTTTTTTTTTGAGAGAGAGAGTGTGCAAAGTGGGGAGGGGCAGAGAGTGACGGGGAGAAAGAGAATCTTGAGCAGGCTTCAGGGCCAGTGCAGAGCCCCACACAAGGCTTGATCTCATAACTCAGATCATGACCTGAGCCAAAATCAATAGTCACAGTTAACCAACCGAGCCACCCAGGTGCCCCAAGAAACCCCATACTCTTTAGCCATCAGTCCCCACCCCAGTCCCCTTAACTCCACCAGCCTTAGGTGACAACTAGTCTATACTCTGTCTCAAAAGATTTGCCTATTCTGAGCATTTCATATAAATGGAATCATATGATATTTGGTCTTTTGTGACTGGTTTTATTCATCTGGTGTAATGCTTTCAAGACTTATCCATGTTTTATTATCAGTACCTTTTTTATTGCTGAATAATAGTTCATTATATGGATGTACATATTTTATTCACTCATTCATCTGTTCATGGATGTTTAGGTTTTTACTTTTTGGCTATTGTGTATCATGTTGCTATTAATATTTGCATACAAGTTTTTGTGTGGGTGTATTTTTTCATTTCTTTTGGGTGTAGACCTAAGAGTTGAATTGCTGGGTCATATGGTAACTCTATATTTAAATTTTTGAGAATCTGCCAGACTCTTTTCCAAAGCAACTGCATTGTTGTACATTCCTGCCAGTGTTGGATGAGGGTCTCAGTTTCTCCATATCCTCACCAACACTTATTATCATCTGTCTTTTTGATTAGAGCCATCTTAGTGCTTGTGAGATGGAATTTTGTTGTGGTTTCGATTTGCATTTCCTTAATGACTAATGATGTTGAACATCCTCTCATGTGTTTATTGGACATTTGTCAATCTTCGGACATATTCAGATCATTTGCCCAATTAAAAAATTATATTATTTGTCTTTTTTATTGTTGAGTTGTAGGAGTTTTTTAATGTATTCTAGATACAAATGCCTTATCAGATATGTGATTTGCAAAATTCTTCTCCAATTCTGTAAACTGTCATCATTTTTGATGATTGTTTATATGTCAAAGGTTTTAATTTTGATAATACCTAATTTATCTATTTTTTCTTTTGTTGCTTGTACTTTTGGTGTCATATCCAAGAAATCGTTACCTAATTCCAAGGTCACTGAGATTTAAGTCTATATTTTCTTCTAAGATATTTTTGGTGTTTAGTTTTTTGCATTTAGTTTTGTGATATTTTGAGTTCATTTTTGAATATGGTATGAGATAGAAGTCCAACTTAATTTTTTTACATGTAGGTATCCAATTGTCCCAGAGCTATTTGTTGAAAACACTATTTCCCCATGGAATTGTTCTGGCACTCCTGTTGAAAATCAATTAGCTATAAATGTAAATGTGAGATTTATTTCTAGAGTCTCTGTTTTATTCCATTGATCTATAAGTTTATCCTTATACCAACATCACACAGTTTTGTTTTGATTATTGCTACTTTTTAGTAAGTTTTACAATTGGAAAGTGTGAATCCTGCAACTTTGTTCTTTTCAACATTGTTTTCACTATTTGGACTCCCTTGAATTTCCATCTGAATTTTATGATCAGTTTATCAATTTTCTGGAAAGAAGCCAGTTAGAATTTTGATAGGGATTGCATTAAATCTACAGATTGATTTATCATCTTAACAATATAGTCTTTTGATCCTTTGAAGTGGGATGTCTCTCCATTTTTTAAGGTTGCTTTAATTTCTTTCAATAATATTTTGCAGTTTTCAGAGTTAAGTTTTGCCCAGAATTAAGTTTTAAAATTTTTGTTCTTTTTTTTTAAAGATTTATTCGAGCTGGGGGAGGGGCAGAGGAAGAGAATCTCAAGCAGACTCCCTGCTGAGTGCAGAGCCTGAGGTGGGGCTCCATCTCACAACCCTGAGAGCATGACCTGAACTGAAATCAAGAGTTGGACACTCAACCAATTGAGCCATCAGGTGCCCCTAAAATTTTTGTTCTCAAGTATTTTGTTATGGATGTTTTTTCTTAACTTACAGTGTTAGATTTGTTTTAGGTGTACAACATAATGATGCCATTTTAAAAGACAATTTTTTTCTTAGTTTTACTTTTGGTTTGTACTTTGCCACTGCATGAAAATACAGAGTTTTTGTATATTCACCATGTACAACTTTGCTGAACTCCTTTACTAGTTCTAATAGTTTTCTACTGGATATATTAGGATTTTCTATATGCAAGATTATTCATCTGCAAGTAGAGAGTTTTTTACTTCCTCCTTTCCAATCTGGATGCCTTTTCTTTCTTGCTTTTATTCTTTCTTTTTTTCCTAATCGTCCTGGCTAGAACTAGTACAATGTTGAATAGAAGTGGCTAGAACAAACATCTCTGTCTTATTCCTGATATTAAGGGGAAAGAATATAGTCTTTCATCATTAAGTATGATGATAACTCTGGGTTTTTCATAGATGTCCTTTATCAGGTTGAGGAACTTCCCTTCTATTCCTAATATCTTGAGTATATGCTTAAAACCCTAAGGAGAATGAAAAAGAAGTCACTGTGTTTATGTAAACTTTACCTCTTAAAATTTATTTATTAATGGCTAGCAGATGATTCTGACTCCTAACATTTACTACAGGTTGCTTCTCACCAAAAATCTGCAAAGTGCTAGGGAAGGATATTGAATTGTGAAGTCGGTTTGAGTAATAATAAGGGCACGGGAGGGGAAGGGAACCAGATGGCCTGTGGGGACCAAATGCTGGGAGGCTGCAGTTAGGATGCCAAACCTCAGTCCTTGATGCATGTGGAGGGATGGTAAATTCATCCTAATCTGGAGAAGTAGCTTGCCCTTGTCTCCAGCATAACCCTAACTTAATAGTGGTTCCTCCTAATGAATAATACTGAAAGAGAAAATAAGATTGTAGTATATTTTGGGTAAACTTTTCATTTTGTATGGCTGGTTTAATTTGTTGTCATTGTTGTTTTAGTAGATAAGGAAAATTTTGTTTGTAGCACAGAGTTTCTGCTCTCTCAACTAATTTGAAAACTGAGCAACTGGAAACAAGAAGCAAATGAGCAAGATATACCATTGGACTGGCCCAATGTATCACCACTCCAGCTAGTTTAAGAAACAAAAGCAGAGCTTTGGAACAAAGAAAAGTCCAAGAGAAAGTTCAGCATCAGTATTGATGGGAATTAATGAAACAAAGTCTCTGGATTCCAAGTGAGAATGAAGCAGGTCCAGACAGTCTCTAGCACTAACTTTGGGGGTGGCAAAACTTTCCTGGCAGCCTCAGACCATCCCTCCTGGGCATACCTTGGCCAGTCTTCCAGGCATAGCTAGCTGCTGAGTACCCACTGAATGGTACCAAGAAGATGTGGTCCCTGAGCCAATACAGAAGACAGCAGTCTAGGACCCTACAACTGGGGGCAGAGAATGAGGGTCTTTGTGGATAAAGTCTTGGGTAGAAAATGATTAATAGCATCTAGTAACAAATCTCAGCAGCTACAAACATCTTCCCAGCAAGGAGGAATGCAGGGTGAAAAGAAAGAAGAAGCTTGAGTTGTTTTGTTGGGTAGATCGGCTTGCCCACTGAAAGAATCACATACCCCAGTGTAAGTTAGTTTGTACATAATGATAAACTCTTAGAGCATCCTCCAAATGGGTAGGTATTAGGGTTATTTTTTTTTCTTATTTTTTAGCTTGTCTTTATAAGGTAGCTCAACTTAAAAGTGTAATTATTTTCAGAATTATTTTTCAGAAGTTCATTTCATAAAAGTGATCATTTTGAATGGGAAATGGTCTCATCTATTACCTACATAAAATGAAAGAGGCTTAAGATTCTTTCATTTTCTTGACAAATCACCTCCAGAAACTGATAGGTAATTGAAAATCACAGTGACTGAGACTAGAGAAACCTGCTACTCTTCTTGTTTGAATTACTTTGTAAGTTCAGAAATAAAGTGCTGTGATTCTGACAACTTTCCATTAGGATATGAAATAGATAAGATATAACAAGAATTGCTAGTGTTCCCAAATTATGAAAATACTCAGATGTTAGAATTATCATCTAACTTTCACAGAAATATTATTTTTTATTATTTTTAAAATTTTATTATTTTATTATTTTATTTTTTATTTTATTATTATTATTTTTTAATGGCTGTCATAGGCACCATCTATGTTTGTGTATGTGTGTATAACAGAAAGGTGATTTTTTTTACTTTTCCCCCCATGGTTGTGCTGATATGTGGAGCAAGTGGAAGTTGAAACATCAAATACAACCCACCCAATGGTATTTGACTAATAGTTCCTAATTTCTTATATGCCTGTTTCTATTTTCTTATATGTCTGGGATGCTTTGTATATGCCAGGAGTTGGAAAAGTTAGGACATTAGGTTGGGAGAGTGCCTCAAATTTACTCAAGGCATTTGTTAAAAATAACTATTCTTGGCCCTTCCCCCTTCTTTTGCCACCCCCTTCCCTTCAGATTCATCATGTCGGAATCTCTACAAGTCACTCAGGGGGTCTGTGTCTTTAATAAGCAACCTCAGATGATTCCAAAGGGTAAATCAGTTCAGAACTTCTAATCTTGTCCAGTCTGTTTTACAGAAGAGGAAAATGAGGCTCAGCCAGAACTAAGCCATGCATGGTGTTAGAATCCTGGACTGTCAGGGACGGGGACAGAGGTTCTCAATGAAGTACTAAGATCTGGGTTAAGAACCTTGCCCCTCCCCCACGGCCCGGAGGTGCCTGAGTGCTCTGTTGCAGCTGCTTTGCACCTCAACTTCTCCCTCTGCGCAGTCTTACTTTCCTCACCCACTCCATCTTGCTGATCACCAGGCAAAAAGAAAAAGTTTAGAGTCCTGACTGTAGAATATTTTCTAGTGGGAGAAATTTTTAAAAGTCAGAGGTTTGTTTTTTTTCCCCCTGCAGATTTTTTATTTAATTATTTTTGTGTGTGTGTGTGTGTGAGAGAGAGAGAGAGAGAGAGAGAGCATGAGAGTACAAGAGCTCATGAGCAGCGGGAGGGGCAGAGGAAGAAGCAGACTCCCTGTTGAGCAGGGAGCTCTACAGGGGACCCCAGGATCATGACCTGAGTCAAAGGCAGATGCTTAACTGACTGAGCCACCCAGGTGCCCTGAAAGTCACAGCTTTTAAGAATAAATTTAGTATAACAATAATATGATAACATCCATTTCTGAAAACCTTATTTGAAAGTTTTCCGCCAAAGCCTATAAATTGCCAACTATATTATTTTTCAGGTGCATTTCATTTTGAATGGCAAGGGTTTGTTGCTTATCATTCTCACTATGAGACAGCAATTTTCCTGAGGACAGACACTGGGAAGGACCTCAGCTTGATGTCTCAGAGTCAGGCACATGGGTTCCTGGAATGCTCTGAAATGCTTATTTCTATGAGTCGTTTCTTGGGTTGTTTTTTTTTTAATTTTTCTTAAGATTTTATTAATTGTCATAGAGAGAGAAGAGAGCACAAGCAGGGGAAATGGCAGGCAGAAGGAGAAGCAAGCTCTCTGCTGAGGTGGGACTTGATCCCAGGACCCTGGGACCATGACCTGAGCCGAAGGCAGATGCTTAACCAACTAAGCCACCCAGGCGTCCTTCCATGAGTTGTTTTAATTTACTTATTCTTCGTGCTCTATGGAAAGACCTGAAACCAAACCAAAACAAAATAAAAGTCATTTATTTTTTGCTTGCATCATTTAGATTATTGCTCAAACTGTCCTTTGGATACCTTTTAAACTTGCCCTGGAGTGTCCTCATTTATGCTATTTCCTTTAGGAGGAGTTCAGAAATCTGCTTGACAACCTCAATATCAAACATTGCCAATTTATAAATGTTAATTCAACTTCAGGTAATGATTTTAACTTAGGCAGTAAAAAGCTATTAAAATTCTGTATCAGACAAGTTTTTTTTTCTAATTGAGTAAGTTCAATCTATACTGTACAATAAATCTCATAAATACCTACTACAAGTATTAGTCTCCTCTCAATGACCCATCAATAAGCTGTACCAGATATAAAGCTAAAATTAAGATCTTTTAGTATTCTAAAATAGGTGATTAATTGGCACAATTTAAGTTGACTGATTTGGAAGCAAAAAAGCTATCCCAGTTCTCGTTACCTGAGAAAAAGGATAATATACTGGTACTACAGCTATAGGCAAATAAGCTCTTCCTCCAAAGGGTAGTATAACTTATATGGATTGGTGAGCCGGGATGTGAGGTGGTGGCGGCAGGCAGACCAGGAGGCAGTGGTATGTGTGACCTGAGATTCCTGTTATTGTTTATCCAGTCACTCATTTTGAATGGATATTTGAAATGTTTCTGCTCATCAACTTGCTGAGTCTTACAACATTTCTCTGAAGTAGGAGTGGGGCAAGTTGTATTTTTATAATTGTAAAAAAATTATTTTATTTTATCTATTTTTAATTTTTTCATTTGAATATAGCTGACACACAATGTTACATGAGTTTCAGGTGTACAACAGAGTGATTCAACTTCTCTGTGTTATGCTGTGCTTACCACAAGTGTAGCTGTCATCTGCCAAACACTAGTACGGTACCATTGACAATATTCCTTGTACTGTGTCTTTTATTCCTGTGACTTATTCATTCCATATCTGGAAGCCTGTATGTAGGAGTGGGGCAAAATCTACAATTCATAGTCAATGGCTACCAGAGGAATGTGGCATATCTATTTTCTTTTCTTTTTAAGATGTTATTTATTTATTTGAGAAAGCGAGGGAGAGAGAGCACAAGTGGTGGGTGGAGGGGCAGACAGAGAGGGAGAAGCAGACTCCCCACTAAGCAGGGAGCCTGATTCAGGGTTCCATCCCAGGACCCTGAGATCATGACCTGGGCTGAAGGCAGACGCTTAAACAACTGAACCACTCAGGTGCACCTCTATTTTCAATTCTATTTAATATTCTTGCTTATATTCTCTGCTAGACTGTGAAAGTTATATATAATTTAAAGTGTCCAGAATTCAAATAAGTTTTTGATATCTGCTTCTCCACTTTGCTAAATGTATAATAAAGTCAATTAGGGCTACAAAATATAAAGAATGGATGAAACTAATACTTTCTTCATTGTAAGTGTTGTTTCTGATATAAATTATTAAAAAAGAGTTCTTAATATTTTCATAGAAAAGGAATCTCTAACACAATTGTGGTGAACGAAATTATTTCAGATCAACAATCAAAGCACATAATACCAAGGAAAATGAAGCATGTGCTAGAATAGAAACCAGTTGACAATAACCTTAAATTGTTCTTTGTGGCATCTCTAGAGGCCAAGCAATATCTCACATATAATAGGTAAATGAAAATATTCCTTGAATAATTATAAGGGATAAAAATATTGAGGTTTAATGTAATTGTGGAGGCTTTTTAAAAAATATGGAAGTCTCTAAAGGAGCAGCTTATATCCTTGGGTAGATTGTATGCACATGAGCGTGCTAGAAGTATGAACCATCCTGAATGAAGATACTAATCGTTCATCAGGGATGCAAATGGTTTTTACTTTTGTGCTTTCCCTTCTCTATCATTCGATGAAATACTCTTAGGGACAAGAGACGCTGCCTCTGAAGAATTCACAGCCTTGGAGAGTAGACAATCATGAACAAATGACCATGCCATGATGTGGCAAATGCTTTCAGAGTACAGGGGAGGGAACTCATTGATGGTAAATATGAAGCAGCAATTTCTCTTTAGATAAATAGAAATGGAGATTGTAGTAGCCCAAATGGAACACTGCACAGATATAAATACTGAGTCATGTGAAGTTGTAAAGTCGAAGTTGTAAAGTCGAGTGAGGGCAGGTAGCTTCCCTTCCTCTGGTTCTTCGAGCTTTCGCTGAAGGAGGCTGGAATGTGAAGTGGTTGGGGTGAGGAGCAGATGTGGGAGTAGAACACAGTGTGTTGAGGACCAATGTGGGGGATAAGGGTACGGTGTAGTGAGGGGTGAGGAGGGGAGTCAGAATGCGGTGTGGACACTGTTAAAAACAAAATCATAGGCCCAAAATGGCATCACTTAGGCTAAGTCCCAGGTTAGTAAAGGAAGACGTAATACCTAACCTAACTGCGGTTTCAACCCCTCAAAAAGATAACCTTTAGCCAGTCAATGTGGGAATTTCCTGGTCAGCACTAGGAAATTACTAATCAATCCCTTCTATTCCCCTCAGGAGGGTAACTTTGCCTAAAATAATAGATTCTTTGATGATAATTTCCTTTTTTCTGCTACCTCCCTAACTAAAAACATTTCGTTTTCTGTTGCCCTTTGGAGCTCCCCTCTACTTGCTGGATAGCACGCTCTCTGATTCATGAATTGATGAGTAAAGCCAACTAGATCTTTAAAATTTACTTGCTTAAATTTTTGTTATTTAATACCACTCACATACACATGCAACTCACCAGGTACAACTTCATGTGTATTTTCCTTTCTGAGGTTTCTCTTCCTGAATGTTGCTTTAATTGATCTCTGAATTGCTCTGATTATAACCCAATATGAATCATGCTCAACCCTTAGATGCATAGCAGGGCCAATTTATGCTATTTAATTTGTTTTCCTACTTCCTATTGCACAAAGTTCTTAATGAAATTCCCACAAATGTACCTAATTTTTGGTGAATAATTTGCCATGACAAAAAACCAGCTTCATCTCTCTACACAAAGTAACTCACTTTTTGCCGGGAAGATGCCTGCTAGGGAGCAGTGGTAGTTCGGATTGTACTTCATAACCACAGGGTAGAGGTCACAGTCCTAATATGCATTTGACTGCGACCACTTAGGGTAAGTTTGCCTGTGATTTCTATGGAAACCAAAGATGGATATGAGAGCTCTGTTTGGGAGAAAAGAGAAGTAGTTATCATTTGTCACCAGCATCTTGCATATTCTCTTTATCCTATTGAAACATTCACTCTGAAGCCAAGTTCAAAAAAGAGATATGATTATGGATAGATGCATATGTAATAAAATTACAAAATCATGTATGGAAACCATAGGCATCAACCTAAGTCTAGTGATAATTATGAGGGAGTTAAAGAGAGAAGGAAGAGATGGGTTGGGGGTTGGGCGAGGTCATTAGCTTTTTTTTAATATTTTCTTGCTGAAACAGAGAAAGAGTTCATGAATATAGCACAACACTGCTATCATATGTCTCAGAAATACTATTTTATGAGTATTCAGCACATTTTATATATTTCATATTTAACAAAATCTTTGTTTTTGAAATAAATAAAACCACAAGATGGTGGTAGGGAATAAAAAATACAAACATTATCCTTTAAGAAGATCTCATGTATCAATTAAAAATAGTTATGTCATGCAAATTCATCACAATCTGATAACTGCAGAAAATAACGTAAGAAGATGGGGTGACTGGGTGGCTCAGTTGTTAAACATCTGCCTTCGGCTCAGGTCATGATCCCTGGGTCCTGGGATGGAGCCCCACATCGGGCTCCCTGCTCAGCAGGGGGCCTGCTTCTCCCTCTCCCACTCCCCCTGCTGTGTTCTCCATCTCACTTGTGTCTGTGTCTCTCTGTCAAATAAATAAAATCTTTAAAAAAAGAAAATAACATAAGAAAGACAAAAACATTTTAAAAAGCAGCATAACTATTGAAGTCTATATTTTTAACTTTATTTGCAAATATTCTAATGGACTAGAATACTTGCCCAGATAGACTGAGAGTGTTCCTACTGATTTGTTTTAAAACAAAAACAGGGGCACCTGGGTGGCTCAGTCAGTTAAGCACCTGTCTTCGGCCCAGGTTATGATCTCAGGGTCCTGGGAGTTGGGCTCCCTCCTCAGCAGGGAACCTGCTTCTCCCTCTCCCTCTGCTACTCCCCCGGCTTGTGCTCTCTCTCTCTTTCAAATAAATAAATAAAATCTTTAAAAAATAAATAAAAAATAAAGCAAAAACAGGTACTAGTTTTAAGTAACCGAGTTTGTGCCCTAATCAATTCCTTTCCAGTACAGACTTAGGTCATACTCTCATTTATCAGGACTTGGTTGGTAAACCCTTGAACTATTAGAGGCCAAAGGGACATTTCATACTGTACAACTGTGTATGCTGGCCAGGCTAAACGTGTTTTTAATCTATGATAAAGTCAAGAAAGTTTTGGCAATATTCCTACGAAGTCCTATCTGAAATGCACAGCTGTTTTGAAATAAGCTTTATTGTGAACCTGAAGTTAGTGTGTGATAAGACCTTCTAAAAAGGGGTAAATGGCATTTGGGTAACCATCTGCTCCTGCTGTGAGCAAGGCCAGTGGAGCATTCTACCACCAGAGGAAGGACAAGTGGCTTCTTTCTGCAGCTGACTGGCCTCCTGAGCCACATGGCAGGCAATGAAGTTATTCATAGTTCTGCATGAGAGACAGGCTTCCACCCAATGGTAGATTTTAAGATTATGTAGCTGAGGATTCAGGAAGTCCAGAAAGGATTTTTGTGAGTTAAACGTTATAGTAGAATCAATCTATACATTGGATAAACTAAGGTATTTAAAAGTTAGTTCATACTTTGCATAAAAATAGTGTTATATATTTAACTTTAATAATGTTTAATCAAGTAAAGTCATTGCTAATAAACAAAAATTCTGAGGATTATGGAAAACAAAAACTAGATTTTTTTCTCCCAGTATTTCTCTACAGCAATTATAGATAAATATTCCATTTTGTAATAAATGTTCTGGTAAGCTTGATTCCTTTAGACTTTGAACAGTAGCAAATTTTTAAATTTCTCAATATTTAGAAAAGTCTTGAAAGGTTTCTCCATTTTAATTCCATTGCTTGTCCTCCCTCTATTCCAGAGTCAACTTCATACACTGTCCCAAGTTAAGCCCTTGATTCTAGTTGTTTGGTAAAGATTGAAAGTCCTGTTATACAAATCACCTATTAGTAACTAACTATTCCATGCAATAACATGTAGGGTGCTATTGATGCTAGCAACAAAAACTATTAATTAACTTAACTAAAAATGCTCCCAACTTTTATGGGGAAACTTTTAAAATTCAGTTTTACTCACAAAAAAATGAATTGCTATGGAATTTGCCTTCTCCCACAAACAACTAGAAAACCATTAAAAATATTAAAGAAGTACTTTTATTCAGACAAGAGGCAATGAAGGACTGGGAGGAGGGAAACAGCAAGGTTAGCCCTATGATGGCCCCAGATTACTACCTGAGGCATCTTCCAGGCCTCTGGGCATGGACAGGAAACCCAGGCAGAGCCTGGGTGAGGGGAAAGAGAGACCAGGGTTCAAGGAGGCTGACGTAGCTAGAATTTGAGCGGAAAAGTTTGGGGTAGCTGGTAGCTCAACAGAGGAAGCTCTGGAGATGACAGAGGGATTCTCTTCAGCCTTTGGCAAGTGTTAAAAAAAAACAACAGTGCACCTGAAACTCATAAAACACTGTATGTTAACTAACTGGAATTCAAATAAAAACTTAAAAAACAAAAACACCAAACAACATTAAGTCAGAGAGTTCTCAGAGCTTACATGGGACTGGGAACAGTTCACGTTCACAGCAGCTGGAGTAAATAAGCTTGGTAAAACGGGAGCGTTGATTAGAAGTCTCATTTAATGTGTTAGTCAGTTTGAGCTGCCATAACAAATATCTGGGTGGCTGGGGGCCTTAAACAACAGAAATTAATTTTCTCACAGTTCTAGAGTTTCAAAGCCCAGCATCAAGTTTCAGCAAGGGTTGGCTTCTGGTAAGAGCTCTCTTCCTGGCATGCAGATAGCCATCTTCCCACTGGGGCCTCACCTGATATGTGTAGATGGAAACAGATGTCTTTTTCTCTTCTTATAAGGCTACCAAACCTATTAGATTAAGACTTTACGCTTATAACTTCATTTAATCTTAATTATCTCCTAAAAACCCCAACTCCAAATACAGTCCCTCTGGGGGTTAGGGCTTCAATGTAAGAATTTGGTGGCGGGGGGAGACACAATTCAGTCCATAGCACTCTCTATTAGGGCCAGTTAATTCTGGAGTAGTTTAGACTGCTCTGACCTATCTACACAAAGATTTAAAACAGGCCTCAGGGGAATTAATATATTCCCCAAGTAATATATCTGCATGCCAAAATAAATGTTAGTACTCTTTAAGAGAATAAAACAAAATCCAGCACTCAGAAACATCACATTCATAATGCCTGGCATTTTATATAAAATTATCAAGTATGCAAATAAGCAGGGAAATTAATCCATAACCAGGCAAAAAACTAATAAGCAAAGCAGATTCAAAAATAACAATGATGATGGGACTAGCAGATGAAGACGTAAAAGCTGGTTTTATAAATCTGATAACTATATGCTCAGTGAGCTACAGGGAACATGAACATGATAAGAAGAGACATGGAAAATGTAAGATACTCAAATGGAATTTCTAGCAATGAAAAAGACTACCTGAAATGAAAAATACAGTGGAGGGATTAATAGCTGATTAGAACAAATAATCAGTGATCTTGATTAAATAGCAATAGAATGTATCCAAAATGAAGCACAGAGAAGAAAAAAAAAAACCTGCAAAATTATGAACAGAAGATTAGTGACCTGTGGCACAACATCCAGCAACTTATCGTACGTGTGATTGGGGTCCCAGAAAGGAATGTGTGTGTGCGTGTGTGCGTGTGTGTGTGTGTAGGGCACAAAAATTATTTGAAAAAGTAATTACTAAAAATTCTCCAAGTTGAATGTATAAAATAGATCCACAGGTTCAAGAAGCTAAATTAGCACCAAGTGGAATAAACACAAATAAAATCGCCAAGGCACATCATAATCAAATTGCTGAAAACATGTGTTGAAGAGAAAATATTAGCAGTGGTCAGAGGGAACAAAGGACACATTAAGCATAGCAGAATAAGGAAAAGAATAGCCCATTTCTCATCAGAAGCAATTCAAGCCAGAATAAAATGGAACAACATTTTTAATGTACTGAGAAATAAAACTTGTCAACTTAGACTTAATATACTTTCAAAATGGAAGTGAAATAAAGAGCTTTCAGACAAACAAAAGCTGAAAGACGTCATTATTAGCGGACCTGAAATACAAGAAATGTTAAGAAGTTGCTGAGGCAGTAAGAGAATAATACAGGATGAAAATTTGTATTTACACAAAGAAATGAAGAGTGCCAGAATGGTAAATATATGGATAAATATAAAAAATATTTCCCCTCCTTTTAAATGTCTTTAAAGTATAATCAACTATTTCAAACAAAATAATAACATTGTCCTGTCTGGTTTTTGAGTCATATATAAAAACGTCATGTATGAACAAATAACATTAAAACCAGGAGGGGAAAATGGAAGCAAAATGCTACAAAGTGCTTACACTACACATAAACATAAAATGTATATTTTTGAAGGGAGATAAGACAAAGTAGATTTCAAAACAAGGATATAGATGGGTATTTCATAATGATAAAGGGGCCAATTAATCAAGAAAATGTACTTATCTTAATGTGTATGACTCAAGCAGAGGGTCTTAAAATACATGCAATAAAGATTGAGAGAATCTAAAGAAGAAACAGACAAATCTACAATTAGAATTGGAGACTTAATGACTCCTTCCTCAATAAGTCATCAAACAAGTAGACAGAAAATCAGTAAAGACAGAAGATTGAACAACATTACCCACCATCGTGACCTATTTGATCTTTGTGTGCCACTCCATTTACTACAGCTCATATACTATAACTCATTCTTTTCAAATGCTTGGGGCACATCCACTAAATTAGACCATACATTTTGGGCCTAAAACAAGTCTTAACAAATTAGAAACCCCAAACATTTAAAAACTAAACATCACAACACTAAATAAACTATGAGTCAAAAAAGCAATCACAAGGAGAATTAGAAAATATTTTAAACATAATGAAAGTGAGAACTTTACAAAATATCACATTCTGTGGGCTAGAGCTGAAGCAATGCTCAGAAAGAAATTTATAGCATAAATGCTTATGTTAAAAAATTAAAGGTTTTAAGTCAATGATACTGGCTTTCACTAAACAGGAAAAATAGAACAAATTACATTTAAAACAAGCAGAAGAAAATAAATAGTAAACATAAAAGTGGAAAACCATAAAATAGAAAATGGACAAGTAACAGAATTAATGAAAGCAAATGTGAGTTTTTTGAATATATGAAAAAAGTAATATATTTTAGCTAGACTAATCAAGAAAAAAAGAGAAAAGAGAAATTCCCAACATCATGACTGAAAAAGATGACTTCACCACAGTTCTAAGACATTAAAAGGGTAATAAGAATATTATAGAACAACTTTATGCTGGGGCACCTGGGTGGCTCAGTCTTTAAGCGTCTGCCTTCGGCTCAGGTCATGATTCCAGGGTCCTGGGATCGAGCCCCACATCGGGCTCCCTGCTTCTCCCTCTCCCACTCCCCCTGCCTGTGTTCCCTCTCTCTCTGTGTCTCTCTGTGTCAAAAAATAAATAAAATCTTAAAAAAAAAAAAAACAACTTTATGCCAATAAATTCAATAACTTAGAAAAATAGGCAAAGTTCTTAAAAGATATAAAATAATGCTCACTGAAGTAAAAATAAGTTGAATACCTCTCCATCTATTGAAAGAAAGAATGAATTCATAGTTTAAAACCTTTCCACAAAGAAACTCCAGACCATAATGACTCCAGTGATGAATCTCCTAAATATGGAAGGGAGAAATAATATTGATTATATGCATACTTTTGAGAAAACTTAAGAGGAGTGAATGTTTCCCAAGTAACTCAATGGAGCCAACATTAACCTGATACCAAAACCCAGCAAAAATATTGCAAATAAAGAAAATTATACGTCAATATCTCTTGTGAACAGAAACTGCAAAAATCCTTAAGAAAGTATCAGCAAATCGAATTCCATAATATACAAAAAGAATAATCATGACTGTGTAAGGTTTATCCCAGGAATAACAGTTTGGTTTAACATAAAAAATTCAATCAATATAATTCACTCAGTCATTAGATTTAAAAAAACAAAGCAAAACAAAATGCAGAAAAAAAGCATTTGACAAATTAGACCAGTGCTCAGAAAATTAGGAATAGTAGGAAACTTGCCCAACTTGGGAAGCTATATTTATCCAATCAAAAGAGCTTAAAAATAGAACTGCTCTACAATGATGTGTAGTGTTTACAAAATCTTTTGTCATCACTCCACAGTGTTGCAACCACTCTTGTGGTCAAGTATACATTCATTGGAAGGAGTTTTGGCACTCTGATAGAAGGGGCAGACTTTGGAGGGAAGTTGAGACTTTTAATAATGTTCCAAAAGTTTTCTCTTAACAAGTGTCCCTCTAACTGACCTTCCTCCTCAGGCACCAACATGCATTTTTAAAAATGCCATTATAGAGAAATGGCATTTCTGCCTGCCTGCCTCTAATTTCAGTGGGATTTCAGAAGGTAGAAGGGGTACTCCATGCCAGGAGATATCATGTTAGGCAGATAGAGCCCTGGGGAACTGCTAAAATTATGCCACAGTGGAGAGCTTTCCGCTCTTCTATTAATATTGTTTGCAAAATGAATACATTCTTTTTTGGGAACATACCATTTACCTCTCAAGAGGTGACTTCACAAGTCTGAGATGGTAATCATACTTTTCTCTCTTTATTTCTCTCTCTTTAATTGAGGATTGACGTTTCTGAGCCCTGACCCACAGTTTCTAGAATATTTTAAAGTAATGCTTTTACATGGTATCAATAGAACTGTTTTTTCTTGAAACCCAATCTTCAATGGCTCTTGATGGTCTTGGTCATGTTGCCCGTGACTGGACACTCCATTCAATGTACCCACCTTCTACACTAGTAAGTGCATTTCCCTTGTGTTGGAAGTCACTAGCTACATGAGCTCAACTACTTTTCCAAATAATTGGCCTGAAATTTACTGCCTTTTCTTTTTTTTTAATTATGTTATGTTAATCACCAAACATTACATCATTAGTTTTTGATGTAGTGTTCCATGATTCATTGTTTGCATATAACACCCAGTGCTCCATTCAGTATGTGCCCTCTTTAATACCCATCCCAGGCTAACCCATACCCATCCCCCTACCCTCTCCCCTCTAGAACCCTCAGTTTGTTTCTCAGAGTCCATAGTCTCTCATGGTTCGTCTCCCCCTCCAATTTCCCCCCCTTCATTTTTCCTTTCCTGCTATCTTCTTTTTTTTAACATGTAATGTATTATTTGTTTCAGAGGTACAGGTCTGTGATTCAACAGTCTTGCACAATTCACAGCACTCACCATAGAACATACCCTCCCCAATGTCTTATCACCCAGCCACCCCATCCCTCCCACCCCCCACCACTCCAGCAACCCTCAGTTTGTTTCCTGAGATTAAGAATTCCTCATATGAGTGAGATCATATGATACATGTCTTTCTCTGACTGACTTATTTCGCTCAGCATAGTATCCTCCAGTTCCACCCACATCCTTGCAACATTCAGCATTGCATTTAATAGAAATAAGTTACCCATTTCTGTGTACAAAACTACCTTTATTTTTATCTTTATTATAGCATTTCTGTCATTCTGTCTTAAGTCGAATCAAATTGTTTGCAGACCTACCTCAGCATTGGACTACCAATTCCTCAAGGGTAGGTTTGTTTCTTGTTCATTATTATATTTCTAACACTTAGCATGCAGTGCCTGGTATCTATCAAATGTGGCTTAAATATTGCATATTGTGGATGAAATAACTTTGACTTTATGAAAGGGGAGGAAAATTTGCAGGGCTTGTGAATGCATATGGTGTTATACTGAGATGTATTTAAAATTTTACATGTGGTAAGAATAACATTAAAAGATGCTATTAATGCCTGTGGATGAAGGAAAGGATGAGCGAGATGAAGTATCAGCGGAAGGCCAGGGGAAGACATGTCTGTGGAAATGAGCAAGAGCTGGGAGCATTCCAGAAAGAGGAACTTAGTGGGTGGCCCAAATAGGGATGCTTTAGAAATAGAAGACTGTCTTTGTTAGGTTGACCAGAGTCTCCTTGAAGAACTCCAGGTGGCAAGCCCTCTGGGTTCGCTTTCAACACTACTCATTTCTCAAGCAACAAGGGCAAGGTGCTAGCCTACACCAGGGATGTAGCTGAGCACCTCTATAATTAGACACAGCCTTCACACCTGCTAGCTCAGCAGCACAGGGCGAGGGGTGGGGTGAGCCTTCCGGCACAGAACCATGGAGACTGCTAGGAGTGGGAGGGATTGAAAATTCAGGCCACAATAGTCTCAAAGCCAAGGAATTTGGATTTCTATAGTCAGGTAAGTGCATGGACTTTGTTGTCAGACAGATCTAAGTTGAGCCTTATTCTACTGTTTAGTAAACTTGGACCTGAAGCAAGTTAACTAAGCCTTTCTTTCTTCATCTGGAAAATGAGATGATATCTGGCACAAAGTTAGCACAAATATTGATGTTATTATTTTTGCATTACCATTATTACTTGGAATGGCAAGAGCTGGACTGAAGGAGCAGGTTCCAGGAGAGAAGCTTCAAGAAGCTAGGCGCCCAATGACTTAAATAGTTTATCCACAACTACAGATCAATAGATTCAGGAAGGCTCAAGGATTCTACTTGGCTTAAGTTGCTATCAACTCAGACTCAAAGCCCAATTCAATTTAAAGATCTATTTATTTATTTGGTGGGGAGGGGCAGAAGGAGAGAGAGAATCTCAAGCAGACTCCCTGCTGAGTGCACAGAGCCTGATACGGTGCTTGATCCCAGGATCCTGAGATCATGACCTGAGCTGAAATCATTCAAGAGTTGGACGCTCGACTGACTGAGCCAGCTGGGTACTCCAAAGCCCAAATCAATTTAAACCTCAAGATAGTGGCTCAGTCTAGCCGCCGGATGGTATTGCAGGATTGGTAGGGAACCAGGGCCTTGGTGCTCTGCTAGCTGTCCATCCCCACTGTCTGTGCTCCACAGACACGCCCACGCCTTTGCACACATGGAATTTTACTCATTTTCTTTTGCTTACATTATAAAGATTCCTCCTGGAAAATGCTCATCTCATGAGAACAGTGGGGCTAGAAAAGTTTCAGAACCCGGGAACCTGGAGGAGCTGAATAGAGGGCGGGGCCTTTCAAAAGGGCAAAAGTGTTTTTTGTGTTGTTTGTTTTTTTCTTTCACTTCAGCTCTGCTCTCTAAAACTGAGAGAAAGAATTGCCAAGAGACACGTGGCCTGGGCTCTGTTGGGCCTGCACGATTGCAGAGTCCAATCTTCTTAGGAAAGCAATAAAGCAACACCTAAGTATCTGTTTTAGCACTGATACCTCCAGAGTTTGAGATACACGGAGAAAAGAGGATTTTGTCACACCATGTTTCCAAAAACCTTGCAAGCTTTAATTCCTTTACCCTCATATTATGAACACACAACATTGCTTTGTTAACTAGCACACACACAGGACAGCACTCAAATGAGCTGAAAGGAATTCCCTCCTTTGGAAAATTTTCTTTAACAATATGACACGACAGAGTTTTTAACTTATAGTCTATGGCAACGCTTCTCCAAATATCTTTACTCCCCTGCCCCATTTTTTTAAATTCTTGCAAAGCTTCTAAATAAATTTTAAAAATAATGAATATAAATAATATTTAAGAAATTGTCCCAATTTCTCTGAAGCCTGCCTGTTTTCTTTCTTTGTTTCTTGATTTTCTCTCACTCATTTTTTTTTCCACTTCTGTAAAGAAATCTCTGCCTTTTCTCAGACCTTTTCTGGTCTCTCCATTATTTGTGACAAAAAGCCCAGGATAAGAGTTGGGAAGGATAAAGCTCTACTTAATGGGTGAGAGCACTTGTTAAGTTTTTTAATCATCACAACAAGACATGACAAGCTGTCTGATTTCAGAGCCTAATTTTAAGTGTACATTAGCCTGTGCTTCTTAAACTGGAAGTTGGGAGGTAAATGTGGTACATCTTTTACCGCATCAATTCTAAGTGATGGAAGACATTTTTTATATAAAGGCAGGTGCAAATATTTTATGGAGCATGGCAAAAACTTAGTTATTTACCCAACATGAGTTCTTATTTTCTTCTTTATGGATCCCCAGGTTCATTGAACTTTATTTATTGAGCTGGGCAATGTGCCTAGCTAAAAAGTCTACATTCCTGGGATGCCTGGGTGGCTGTCGGTTAAGTGTATGCCTTCGGCTCAGGTCATGATCCCAGGCCCTGGGATCAGGTCCCACATCAGACTCTCTGCTCCACCAGGAGCCTGCTTCTCCTTCTGCCTCTGTCTCTCATGTATAAATAAATAAAATCTTAAAAAAAAATCTACATTCCCCAGCCTCCATCATAAGCTGAAGCCCCCATGGAGATCTTCCCAGAAAACTCTTTAAAGTGGGCTACAGTGGCTGTTTGGGGTCCTTTGCTCTTTCATTCCATCCTCCTGCTTGCCTCAATCTGGATATTTGAGCTTCAGCAGCTGTCTTTTGACTTAACGGTGACTTTGAGAATGGAAGCCATGTACCAAGGGTGGAAGAGCAGAATCATGGTGGGAACCTAGGTTCAGAATTTAGGGTTTCCACCAAAATATGACATACCAATTAAATTAAAGTTTAGATAAAAAGCAGGGGCACCTGGATGGCTCAGTCTGTTAAGCATCTGTCTTCGGCTCAGGTCATGATCCTGGGGTCCTGGGATCGAGCCCCGTATCAGGCTTCCTGCTCAGTGGGGGGTCTGCTTTTCCCTCTCCCTCTGTCCTTCTGCCTGCTTGTGCTCTCTCTCCCTCTCAAATAAATAAATAAAATCTTTAAAAATATAAAATTAAAAGCAAAAATAATTTTAATATAAAAATGTCCCAAATATTACATGGAACATATTTTCACTAAAAAATTATTTATCTGAAATTCAATTTTAAATAGATTGCCTGTATTTCTCATTTATTTGTGTAAAGAGACATCATATTACTTAATCAAATTAGCAAAACCTAGAGAACAAAAATATGGCAATTGTAGTCTTCTAGCCTCTGTGTATCTGAAGTAGGTTTCTTATAGAAAATTGAGAATATAGTACAGAGCTCCCATTTACTCCACACCAAATTATTATATTAGTATGGCACCCTTGTTATAATTAATGAATCAATAAATTATTATTAACTAAAGCTCATAATCTATTCAGATTTCCTTTGTTTGTACCTAATACCCCTTTTCTGTTCCAGAATCCCATTCAAGATACCACATCACATTTCATCATTATGTGGATAAGTGCCTCTTGCGTGTGACAGTTTCATTATGTCAGGCAATATAGCTATATAACACACACATATGATATATATTGTGACCTTTTTAAATCCATTTATCTGTCAGTGGACACTTAGGTTGTTTCTTTGTTTTGACTATTTTAAGCAATGCTGCAATGAACATGGTGATGAAGATATTTCTGGAAGATAGTGATTTCATTTCCTTTGGATATATACCCAGGAATAGGATTGCCAGATTATACAGCAATTTTATTTTTAATTTTTAAAGAAACTGCCAAAATTTTCCCTAATGGCTATGTCAATTTACATTCCTATCAATAGTGAAGAAGGGTTTCCTTTTCTCCATACCCTTGCCAACACTTGTTATCTCTTGTCTGTCTCTTGTCTGTTTGCTAATAGCCACTCTAACAGGTGCAAGGTCATATTTCATTGTGGTTTTGATTTGAAATTCCCTGATTACTAGTGATGTTGAACATTTCTAAAAAAATGTACCTGTTGGTCCTATTTTTGCCCATTTGTTAATGGGACTGTTTTTTTGTTTTTGTTTTTTTTTTGCTATTGAGTTGTATGTCTTTTGGATAGTAACTCCTTATCATACAGATGGTTGCCTTTTCATTTTGTTGAGTATTTCTTTTGCTGTGCAGAAGTTTTTAGTTTGATATAGTCCCACTTATTTATCTTTTTTTTTTTTAACATTCTTAGTTTATTGATCCTCTCATGAAAAATCTGCACAACCACCACAGATAAAGCCACTGCAGCATCTTTACTCCTTCTGTTGTCCAATCTCCAGCTCACTTTTTGCCAGCACCAACGTTGGCTTTTGCAGTCCCCCTGACTTTCTTCATTCTGTTCTTACGTTCCTTTCGCTGTTTTCTTGATGTCTTTTTCTTCTCATACAGGCCATGTCTTGCAAGTCTGTGTTTGGGTTCATTTTTCTTTGCATAATCCAAAGAATCATAAATCATGCCAAAGCCGGTTGTCTTGCCACCACCAAAATGGGTTCTGAATCCAAACACAAATATGACATCTGGTGTGGTCTTGTACATTTTGGCTAGTTTTTCCCGAATTTCTGTCTTAGGTACCGTTGCCTTTCCAGGGTGAAGAACATCAATGACCATCTGTTTCCGCTGAAGTAGTCGGTTAGTCATGAACTTCCTGGTCCGGATAGTTACTGTGTCATTCATGATGGCGGCGAGGCTTCAAGCAGCCGGGGAGAAAAAGAGCCCACTTATTTATCTTTTGTGCTTTTGGTTTCATATCCAAAAAACTGTTGCCAAGACCAATGTCAAGGAGATTTTTTTGATATGTCTTCTTCTAGGAGTTTTACAGTTTTAGGTCTTAGCATTTAAGTCTTTATTCTATTTTGAGTTAATTTTTGTGAATGGTGTAAAGTAGGGTCTTGATTCTGTTTCATTGGTCTCTGTGTCTGTTTTATGACAATACCGTACCCTTTTGATTACTATCATTAGGTCTGTGGGGGCTGATCTGGTTCTAGGTTGGGCCAGAGGCCCAGTGCTGGGTTGATTGAAAGTCTAGTTCTGTGGTACTTGGCCTAGCCAGGGCCCATCTAGAATCCTGGGTTTGTAGGGGCTCATCTGGAGCCTGGTGCCATGGAAATCAGTTGGCACTGAGGTGGTCTGGGAGCCTGGGTTCATGGGGGCCTGTTGGTAGCCTGGTGCCATAGGAGCTACCTGTGACTATGAGAACCACCTGCCACCGCTGGAGCCAGCTAGAGACCAGGTGGGCTGGGGTCTAGGTTTGTGGGAGCCTTCTGTTTGCCTGGAACCAAGGAAATCTCTTGGAGTTAAAGGAGCCACCCAGGGCTGCTGAAGCCAGCAGGTGCCAGGGAGATCTTCGTTTCATGGGAGCCAGCTGGGAGCCTAGTGCTGGGGGACCCACCAGGGTCTGCAAGAGCCACTTTTTGCTGTGGGAAACTCCTGTGGCTGCAGGATCCACTTGGGGTCACCTGAGCTGGCAGGTGCAAGGGTAAACCAGGGGCCTAAGTTCACAGCAGCCCTCAAGGAGCAACCTCAGGCCACAGCAGTAGGCCTGGTGCTGGGGCAGGCCATCTCTAGGGTCCATGGTGAAGTTGGGTGCTCACTTTTCTTCTCCTATGGGGTGAGAGTCTCTCTCTTTGTTGGACTGCCTGGCTTTGGAGAGGGGTTATGGAGTAGTGTGAATCTATTTCTACCCTTCTCATTGTGTCTTTTCTTATGTCTGTGGTTCACTCAGTTGCTGTAATCCATCACCTGGAATCTTCGACTCTTGTGAAGGTATTTTCACATGCAGATAATTGTTTAAATTGATGTTTCTGAGGAGTGGGCAAGGACTAGAAATTCTATGCTGCCATTTTGATGACATAACTGCCCAATATTTCAAACTCACTATTGAAGGGTAGCACATTAGGCCATCCTAAAATGTGCCACTTTGGCATTATTATTTTGAGCTGAAGGCAATTGAGAAGCAGATACTAGAAAAGCTCCCTTCCCTCTTCTTATTTATCTGAAGCAGGCCATACATTTACAAAGGTGTCCTTTCCCCCTCTCTACCAGGAAGGACACAGGTTAATCCCTGGAGACAACTTTAGACCCTATCAGCCTAGAGAAAGCAACAGAAGAATCTATATGACAAACTTCACTAAGCAGCCTTTATCTCTGGTCTTGGAAGCCCAAACCTATTCTCCTTATTTCAGTCTTTCTTCACAAATTTATGGTTCTTTGTTGAGGATGTTATAGAAGGTGGAATTCTAAGCCACCTTGGAGAATTACTCATTTTTCCTTGGGTATCTCCTGTATATTCACGAGACATACATGTGAATGAACTTCTGTTTGTTTTACTCTTGTTAATCTTTATGAGAGGGATCTCAGCTAGGAACTCAGATGGGTAGAGGGAAAAATATTTTTCTTCTCTTATGCTATATTCCTATTGCTGGTATGATGCTCTTCTTTGTTTCCTGTAATGTCTCTGCCACTTTTCTATATCACTACAGCTCCCAGACTAATGTTAATACTTTTGATGGGTTTTTAATAATAATTATTGATTTGTTGGTTTATATGGTTAATTAATATAACAAATGGTTGATTAATATAACAATTTCCCCTCTACAAGGACTGTTTTATAAAGCAGATATCATAGATAAGTAAATACATTAAACTCTCATTTTTCCATGATGGCTGGGAAATTAGGAATTAGATATTTTAACTTACTAAATGTCTCAGTAACTAAGTATTTTTTACCACCTCTGTATTACACTGTAACTATCAAACATAAATTAATTTTTCTTTTCGAGTGCATGTGAATCAGCATTCTGAATATCTTTTATCAATATATAATACTGCAAATAAATACCTACTTGTGTTGACTTTCAAGTTTTTGTGGAGAAGTGAAAATGTATGGTCAGAAACAGTAATTTATTAGTCCCATATTGTAGATCTCTTACACATTTAGCGGATGGGAAGGAGAGAAGCTTTAAAATGTTTGGTCAGATTTGACAAGCCTCTTAGAAACTTTAAATGCTAATTTAAATCCAGGTTTTTTTAACAACACTTTTCTATTTTTGTAATACCTCACTTCATTCCTGACAAGCAAGATGATTTTCTGCGTTTGCCTGGGACTGAAAGCTAGGCTTAAAATCTCCTGGGAACACTATTTCCTTGAAAGTGCTAAGGTCAAGAAGATGTTATGAGGGTTTCATTCCCAGGCTTTTTCTCTTTAATTAATTTGTTTTTTTTTTTCTGTTCAAAGAATACTCCCAAAGACCTTTTTTTTAATTCCCAAAGACCTTTTACAGGTTCTCTCTTTTGCTCTCCATATCAACTAGATGATTGTTTGCAAATGACATTTGTTTTGAAAACTGACAGCAGAATCCTTCTGTGCAAAAAATTACAAACCAAATCCACATCTCTTTCAGGGTTGCTTTTAGACTCTTATTTTATATTTTGCTTCTGAAGTTTAATAAACTGGAAGCAGCTAGCACAAGAAAACTATTTAATAAAACTCTCAAAGGGGGAGATTTCATGACTTCTGGTTACAGAGGGACCTCTCTGCTGGTGCCCAGGGGTTGTTTCGTCAAAGAGAAATAAAGCTGGACTTCAGGTAAAGTGGCGAAAACATTTTATTCAGTGACTACTGACAATGGGAGAAAGAGCTGAGCCCCATTCTGATGTGCATAGGGGTGACGGCGTTTTAGAGGGAAAATGAGTAGGGATGGGGGATTGGTAAGCAGGACCTCAGTAGAGTCAAGGAAGGGAGACGTTACAAATGGGTGGTCAGTGTCGGTGCAATTAGGTCCTTTGTATCTGCTCGCTGGCAGTTAGTTATGGAAGTTCGAGGCCCTATCCTGCCTGATGACTACATCTCAAAGAAATGGTTTTCAGGTCTATGAGAAAGACACTACTAAGTTGTAGGAGATGCATATATATCTCAAAGAAACAGAGGAAGAATTCACAGTTGTAAGCCCCAAGTGCTCTAAGAGGTCAAGGGCCCATGCTGAGGTGTTGGCAAGAGCAAACAATAAATTCTTTTGACAACCCCGAGCTTTTCCATACACGAACTCAAAAGGGGGCTGGGTGGTCCCAGGAGTGCAGCCTTAAGCTACTAGAAGCTGGTTAGGTGTCAGCCTAGGGGTTTGGAGGAGTGATTGTGTGCAGTTCTCAGTATCTCCCAGAGGGCTGCACTCCTTATTTAGACTCATGTAGAACAATCTTTCCACAGTATTATAAATCTCAGCTTATTTTGTAATGTCTTGAACACCCTTTAGTTATCTTGATATCATAAGCAATATCACAATAGGCACAATTTGTAATTTCCTGGTATCTGTTTATTGGAATATGTTTATAAACTGCATCTAAGAACAGTATTGGATTAAAACCTCTGAGCTCTGAAGAAAAATAAAACAAAAGAGAATGTTTTGCTCAGCAAGTTCGCACCCACTTCATTTACATTTGCTTTCTATGAATAGTGATCAAAGTATTGACTTAAAATGTAAAGGTTTATCTTTTTTCCTAATTTTGGCAATCTCTTCAAAACTTCAGCTCATTCACCACTATTTCATTATACTCTTTTGAATCATCTTCTGAAATCATTCTTCTGTCTTGTAATTATGTTAACCCAGAATAGATTTTTAAACTTTCTTTGAATCATTTTGTAGAAAATCAATCACCTCTGGAGCCAATTCAGCCCGAGTCCAATACCTCACCATTATTTATCATTCAATTAAAACCTTCTGAAACAAGTGTAAATGGCTCCAGAATTTTAAAATATGCTGCTGCTGCTGCTGAGTCCCCATGAGACAAGCTGTCAAAGGAATGAGTGGCACCTAAAATAAACGTTTTCCCATGGGCATTTCAAATCACTAGGCTGAGTCACCGCATTTAAACTCTGACTATTCCAAAGTGCAATGTTTGGGAAAGGCAAGTTTCCTTTTTAGACAGACAAAAGCTCCACATAATTTTCAGAAGAACCATGTTGGAGGCCACTGGTAATGATCTTCAAAAGTCCATTTGCCATCACAGAAGGCAACAAATGACATTTATCTTGTAATCAACAAGATGCTTTTACTGCTCACACAGGCATGAATGTGCCTGTGTGTGTGTTGTGTGTGTGTTGTGTGTGTGTATGTGTAAGAAAGACAGAGATAGACAAAGACAGAGAAAGAGACACAGAGAGGAAGAGGAGGGGGAAGAAAGGAAGGAGAAGCAGAAGATGAAATATGTGATTTATAAGCTCCTCTTTCTTCTAGATTTTCCTCAATGGTCCCTGCAGATTGATTTTCCATTCTTCTATATATTGCTCTGTAGCCTGGCATTAACCTTACTTGCTTTCTTGCTTCCAGCTGAGTCAGCCAAGTGATGCATTGAAAGATTGGAGGTGCTAGAAGAGAGCTATCAGAGTTTTTATGTCCCAGATACCTACCTGCTTGGAGATAGAGGGACTGCATTCTTCATGAAGGTCATAAGCCCCCCTGGATGGACTTGTCCAACTGCTTCACAATTTCTCCTTTAATCCACACTTAGCATCTCAAGAAAAGTTCCCTATGACCAAATAACAGAAAAGAATATAGGCCTATGTATGGATAAATCTATAACATGTATGACCCCAGCCAGAAAGTGATGTCTATCTTTCTAGAGCACCATTCCAATGTGGCTCTGAAAGGCAGTCATGAAAGGGTATTATCCCACTGGGGAAAGCTGTAGGCAGTACATATGGTTGGCCAGCCTATAGAAGAGATGGTCTGAGGTGCAGATCTACAATGATTTAGGACAGTAGCTAATATGTTGTCCAATTAAACAAAGGATCTGAGAAGAACAAGGACATTTGGGGAGAACGTTTATGGCTAGTCCTCTTGGAATGGATTCAGAATGTGAGGATAGTTGAGTAATGCCACCCAGCAGGCATGCATTATGGAGGTAGCCTCAGTCGCCAGGGGGAATGAAATGAACATCCTCTGATGTCAGACAGCCCTTTCCTGCCACCCTGGTGTTTGCTTCCTGGGCTCATGTACAAACAAGTCTTGATGGCAAGGATGAAGTCCATGCATTCATCCACAACTCAGCATGGATCCCCCCTCCCTGGGGTTAATCTGACCACTGCCACTACTGAGTGCCAGCCTGCAAACAGCAGAGGTAATACAGCCTTCAATATGATTCCATCACCCTGAGGAACTGGCTGACTGCCTGGTTGCAGGTTCATTAGATGTATACCTCAGATTTGAGTTTACCTTCCTTGTCTGTGGCACTATTTGTGAACTTAGAGAAGGCTACCTTCATCGACATGATACCTTAATCAAAATTGCCTCTGATCAATTTTTTTTTTTTGCAAATGAGCTCATGTCCACAAAATTAATGTGTCTTACCCACATGTCCTATCACCCAGAAGCAGCTGACTTGAAAGGATGGTGAAATCACCAGCAGAAGGTTGTTATTTCTTATGTTCTCCTCTAGGATTTTGATGGATTCTTGTCTCACATTGAGGTCTTTCACCATTTTGAGTTTATCTTTGTGTATGGTGGTAGAGAATGGTCGAGTTTCATTCTTCTGTATATAGCTATCCAATTTTCCTAGCACTAGTTATTGAAGAGACTCTTTTTTTTCCATTGCATATTTTTTCCTGCTTTGTCGAAAATTAGTTGACCATAGAGTTGAGTGTCCATATCTGGGCTCTCTATTCTGTTCCATTGGTCTATATGTCTGTTTTTGTGCCAGTACCATGCTGTCTTGGTGATCACGACTTTGTAATATAGCTTGAAATTGGGCAACATGATGCCCCCAGCTTTGTTTTTCTTTTTCAACGTTTCCTTGGTGATTTGGGGTCTTTTCTGATTCCATACAAATTTTAGGATTGTTTGTTCCAGCACTTTGAAAAATGTCATTGGAATTTTGATAGGGATGGCGTTGAAGGTATAGATTGCTCTGGGTAGCATAGACATTTTAACAATGTTTATTCTTCCTATCTATGAGCATGGAATATTTTTCCATCTTTTTGTGTCTTCTTCAATTTCTTTCATGAGTGTTCTGTAGTTCCTAGAGTATAGATCCTTTACCTCTTTGGTTAGGTTTATTCTGAGGTATCTTATGGTTTTTGGTGCTATAGTAAATGGAATTGTTTCTCTAATTTCTCTTTCTACAGTTGCATTGTTAGTGTATACGAAAGCAACTGATTTCTGTGCATTGAATTTGTATCCTGCCACATTACTCAATTGCTGTATGAGTTCTAGTAATTTGGGGGTGGAGTCTTTTGGATTTTCCACAGAGGAAATAACCTCTTTGACATAGGCCACAGCATCTTCTTTCAAGATACATCTCCAAAGGCTAGTGAAACAAAAGCAAAAATGAACTTTTGGAACTTCATCAAGATAAAAATCTTCTGCACAGCAAAGGAAACAGTCAATAAAATAAAGAGGCAACCCACAGAATGGGAGAAGATATTTGCAAATGACACTACAGATAAAGGGCTGGTATCCAAGATCTATAAAGAACTTCTCAAACTCAACACCCAAAAAACAAATAATCAAGTCGAAAAATGGGCAGAAGACATGAACAGACACTTCTCCAAAGAAGACATACAAATGGCTAGCAGACACATGAAAAAAATGTTCATCATCATTAGCCATTAGGGAAATTCAAATCAAAACCACACTGAAATACCACCTTACACCAGTTAGAATGGCAAAAATGGACAGGGAAAGAAACAACAAATGTTGGAGAGGTTGTGGAGAAAAGGGAACCCTCTTACACTGTTGGTGGGAATGCAAGTTGGTATAGCCACTTTGGAAAACAGTGTGGAGGTGCCTCAAAAAATTAAAAATAGAGCTACCCTATGACCCTGCAATTGCACTACTGGGTATTTACCCCAAAGACACAGATGTAGTGAAAAGAAAAGCCATATGCACCCCAATGTTCATAGCAGCAATGTCCATAATAGCCAAACTGTGGAAAAAGCTGAGATGCCTTTCAACAGATGAGTGGATAAAGAAGACTTAGTCCATATATACAATGGAATATTACTCAGCCATCAGAAAGGATGAATACCCAACTTTTACATCAACATGGATGGGACTGGAGGAGATTATGCAAAGTGAAATAAGTCAAGCAGAGAAAGTCAATTATCATATGGTTTCACTTATTTGTGGAACATAAGGAATAACATGGAGGACATTAGAAGGAAGGGAAAAATGAAGGGGGGAAATCAGAGGGAGAGATGAACCATGAGAGACTATGGGCTCTGAGAAACAGATTGAGGTTGTTAGAGGGGAAGGGGGTGGGGGGATGGGTTAGTCTGGTGATGGGTATTAAGGAGGGCATGTACTGCATGGAGCACTGGGTGTTATATGAAAACAATGAATTGTGGATCACTACATCAAAAACTAATGATGTATTGTATGGTGACTAACATAACATAATAAAATAAAAAAAGAAGTTTGTTATTTTATCATCTAGGAAATGAAACTGTTTGGGACACTGAGACACTGTTTATAGGATACAGTATGTGTTTTAAATCAGAGGCTAATTCATGGTTTCATCCCTCCTACATCCAGAATATTCAGGTCTGAAACCAAAAGGAGGAGTAGATGAGAGTGGCCTCTATCACTATTAAATCATACAACCCACATCAGAAAATTTTGCTTTCCTTCCCCAACATTTTGGACCAAGTATGTTTCAAGGTTCAAATATCCAAGAAGGAATGCTTCCACCAGAATTCACAGTCCTGGTTTTATTACATTAGAGGCCAAGAATGCTTCATGGCTCTTCGGAATTCTTACTATGCCCCCGAAATGCAGACATTTCAATTCCAATTACCTAGAGAGGAAACTGAGTTGCTGATACAGAATAGGGAAAGGCTATCCATGTAAGGAATCCAGAGGATTCTCAGGGATGATTTTTGTCAGTGCTTTGTCAAATAATTGTATTCAATGAAAACTGTGGTCACTCTATAGAGACAGGACCTCCAAGAACTCAGACCTGCATGAATAAAGGTTTGGGTCCCCTCACTAACTGAAGAATCTTTTCCAGCTGAGGGGCTGGCAGAGAGTAACAGGAAGATGAGTTCTAGAAAATCGCAGTTATGATGGTGAACTTAGATCTTTCTGGCCAACTCACAAAATCAGGAACTAGAGCAGTAACATTTTATGTAAATGAATGGTTTTCTTCCTTCTCCTCACCTTACATAATAAATATCACTAGAGCTGTTAACATTTTAGGTTTTAAAAGGGAATATGACTGAATGGACCTCATCTCACAATAGCACTTCCAGTGCTATGGAAATTTGTGTGACCTTTGCACTGGGGACACTATTTTCATCCATACAAAGAACTCTGGAAATCCCAAAGACAAGAGTGGCCACTGAGGGAAAAAGGAGTGGACTGACCTGAATGTCCTCTGTTTGGCCCATATTTAATGACCACCATGCTTTATCCTTCTCTGCTCCTCAAGAGCCACACCACTCCTCCGCTGTCTGTGCTACATCACTTGGGCTCCTTGCCTTCTAGCTTCTGGTTGGGTTTTTGTCAGTGAGAGGCACTAGCAGTTTAGAGATCAGAAGTGGGGAAATGTCAAGGTGTTTGCTCCCCTGGCTCCTTCCGGTGGCCCTGGGGTTTGGAAGGAGCCAGAGCTCCTTCCTGTCAGAGGGGCCACTGCTGCAGCCACAGCCTCTCTTCATCCACTGCGTGCCCCACCCTGCTGATGTAGGCTTCCCACTGAGCCCCACCCTGACTGCTTCAGGTTGCTTAATTGCTTTCCTCAAGCCTGCCCACACCTCTGGAGAGAGTCTTCATCCTGTGTGTCTGCTATTTATTTCCAGCTAACAAATTCCCGTTTCTATAGATTCCCTTTTGTGAGAAAGCAAACATTCAAGAATAGAATAAGTCTATTTTACTTATTTTTTAAAGATTTTATTTACTTGAGAGAGAGAGAGAAAGCATGAGCTGCAGGAGGGACAGAGGGAGAGGGAGAAGCAGACTCCCCACTGAGTAGGGCGCCTGAGGCAGGGCTGGATCCCAGGACCCTGGGATCATGACCCTGAGCCAAAGGCAGATGATTAACCAACTGAGCTACCCAGGCTCCCCAGAATAAGTCTATTTTGATGATCTCCAAATGGGTTTTTTCCAATATGAAAGAAAAAAATTAAGAACTTGATTTTTAGTAAGAGAAACATCTGTGAGCTTCACATAAAAATTTCAAACTCCTATCAACAAGATGTCATCAGTTTCCCATCTGCAGTTTCCATGTTTGGTTCTTCTCCATGTGTCATGGAATCAGATCATAAAAATCATTCCAGGTTTCAAGAATGCATCTATGCAAGTAAGTATAGAACATAAAAAAAGAAATGCAATTATTCCATTTAGATGAATGGTGACCAAACTTGAAGTCCTTGGGGATCCTCAAAGTTAATCATGGGAGGTTGTCAATTAATTAAAACAATAAATTTTGATATAAACCATCCATTTGCCATGATGTCTGTGAGGAAGCAATGTGGCAACATACAGAAGATGTTTTAAACCACAAAATTCATTTCTGAATTTTTAAAAAATAGGTAATTTGTAATATATTAGAAATAAATAAATTATGAAAGCATTTCAGTGCATATTATTATAATGCCCTGTGACAAATATCTTGTTTTTTCTCTACTATATATTCTATGCAAAAGAAGTAGTGCTAGAAACATTTAGTAAGTTGATTTGTTATTTATTCTCAAGAGAAAGGCTTATTAAATCTCATTATGTTTAATGTTTAACTACCTAGTGACACTACTTATACAGCATGGAACAAAACAATTTGCTTAAAGTGTCCAGGAATTTAAGGCTGGGATGACAATACCAGATTCATTTAGGCTCTTAAAATTTTGTATTGAAATCTAAATCAACTGCTTTCAAGCTGGTCAACTTATTTTTACCACTAAGACTATTCTTTTTCTAGATTCCAAGAAAAATTATCTTTATGTGGGAAATCTCACCTCCACCTGCAGCTTCTATGACCTGCCTTCTGCACACTCGACGGCATGCCAGAGTCCACTGCCTCTAATGCAGCCTATCCCTGTCAGGGGTCTTTTATGCCCATCCATGCCCCCTCTTATTGCACTTCTCATTTGATGCTTAGCACGAGTCAGTCATTTGGTTAGTGATTGCATTTGATGTACTCTTTTTGCTGTACTAAATGGGAAGTTCTTTAGAAACAGAAAGCCTCTTATGATTCAGATATAGGATCCAATGTATGCTCACTCATAGAAAATGCTCAATAAATGTTGGTGACAATTTTTGAACAAGTAAAATCTTCCCCTTCATTTTGTCCCCATGAGCCAGCAGGAGGACATGCCACACTGGGCCATCACCTCATTGTACTGAGTATGTATTTAATCAGGTAGTGAATGTTGATGTGTGGGAAGAACACTGAGCTGAGGTTCAAGGGACCTTAATCTAGTCCACAGAGTTACTAGCCAAATGTGAAACCAAACTATTTTCTGTCTCAGTTTTCCTTGTCTGTATCGGAGAAATTGAGATAACTTGGGGCACCTGGGTGGCTCAGTCAGTTAAGCATTTGATTTCAGCTCAGGTCATGATCTCAAGGTCCTGGGATTGAGCCCCACCAGTGGGCTCAGCATTCAGGGGCAGTCTGCTTCACCCTCTCTGCCTCTGCCCCTCCCCTTCCCCACCCATGCTCTCTCTGTCTCTCTCTCAAATAAACAAATACTCTTAAAAAAAGAGAAATTGAGACAATTTCCAAAACACAGAGAATTGTATTAAGACTCAAATTAGGGCGCCTGGGTGGCTCAGATGGTTAAGCGTCTGCCTTCGGCTCAGGTCATGATCCCAGAGTCCTGGGATGGAGTCCTGCATCGGGCTCCCTGCTCCTTGGGAGCCTGCTTCTCTCTCTCTCTCTCTCCCTCTCTCTCTCCCTCTGCCTCTCATGAATAAATAAATAAAATCTTTAAAAAAAAAGACTCAAATTATATAATAGGTACTTAACTTTGCTCCTCAACCCCCACCCCTGACAAAAAAAGGTATTAAGCCAGAGTTGGATTTAGACCTCTCCTCAAGGGAGCTGTACCTCCAAGCTATTGTGCTGCTATAACTACAATCAGAAAGATGAATTTTCTTTTTTTTTAGAGACTTGTTTTCTTTTCTTTTCTTTTTTTTATTTTATTATGTTATGTTAATCACCATACATTACATCATTAGTGTTTGATGTCGTGTTCCATGATTCATTGTTTGTGTATAACACCCAGTGCTCCATACAGAATGTGCCCCCTTTAATACCCATCAGCAGGCTAACCCATCCCCCCACACCCCACCCCTCTAGAACCCTCAGTTTTTTTCTCAGAGTCCATAGTCTCTCATACTTCGTCTCCCCCTCCGATTTCCCCCCCTTCATTTTTCCTTTCCTGTTATCTTTTTCTTCTTCTTCTTCTTTTTTAACACATAATGTATTATTTGTTTCAGAGGTACAGATCTGTGATTCATCAGTCTTACACAATTCACAGAGCTCACCATAGCATATACCCTCCCCAATGTCTTATCACCCAGCCGCCCCATCTCTCCCACCCCCACCACTCCAGCAACACTCAGTTTGTTTCCTGAGATTAATAATTCCTCATATCAGTGAGATCATATGATACATGTCTTTCTCTGATTGACTTATTTCGCTCAGCATAGTACCCTCCCAGTTCCATCCACGTCATTGCAAATGGCAAGATTTCATTCCTTTTGATGGCTGCATAATATTCCATTGTATATATATATATATATATATATATATATATATATATATATATACCACATCTTCTTTATCCATTCATCTGTTGATGAACATCTTGGCTCTTTCCATAGTTTGGTTATTGTAGACATTGCTGCTATAAACATCGGGGTGCATGTACCCCTTTGGATCCCTACATTTGTATCTTTGGGCTAAATATCCAGTAGTGCAATTGCTGGGTCATAGGGTAGCTCTATTTTCAACTTTTTGAGGAATCTCCATACTGTTTTCCAGAGTGGGTGAACCAGCTTGAATTCCCACCAACAGTGTAGGAGGGTTCATCTTTCTCCGCATCCCCGCTGGAAGATGAATTTTCTATCCAGCAACCTATTCCTAAAATGACTGATCCAGCCTTACTTCCAATCGCTAGTTCTTAACTTTCTTCCAAAGGCTATTCACTGATTAGATGTACTGATTACAGTACTTTAAACTCAACCTGGCCTTACTCTGTAATGGAATGATTGGCAGTTAATCAAAAGGCTAGAGATTCATAGAGGTTTTTGTTTTTGTCTTTTTGTTTTAATCTGACGCTAGTAAAATAATCTGATACAGCTGCAATTGTGTTTTTAAGCCTCCATGATTAGACACTTGATGTCTTGTCATTAGAAAAATAACTGAGTGAGGTATAATCTAATCATACAGTGAACCAACTAACACAAGAAAAAGAAATCATTTCTACCCGGATTTATTTCATTTATTATATACAGGTTGTAATGCAGTTCATACCTGAAATACTTAAGGTAATGAATCTTGCACAAAAATCCAGACAAGGGCCACCTGGGTGGCTCAGTCAGTTACTTGTCTGCCTTAGGCTCAGGTCATGATCCCGGGGTCCTGGATCAAGCCCCACATCAGGCTCGCTCGGGGAGCCTGCTTCTCCCTCTCCTCCCTGCTTCTCCTGCTTGTGCATGCGTGCGCTCTCTCTCTCTGGCTCTCGCTCTCTCTCTCTCTGTCAAATAAATAAATAATCTTTTTAAAAAGATTTTATTTATTTATTTGAGAGAGAGAATGAGATAGAGAGAGAGAGCATGAGACGGGGGAGGGTCAGAGGGAGAAGCAGACTCCCTGCTGAGCAGGGAGCCCGATGCGGGACTCGATCCCGGGACTCCAGGATCATGACCTGAGCTGAAGTCAGTCGCTTAACCAACTGAGCCACCCAGGCGCCCTAAATAAATAAATCTTAAAAAAAAAATCCAGACAAGAAAAGAAACTAGGAACTATGTCCCCCATGAGCATTGCTGCCTGGTTTAGCTTGGCTTTAGCACATGTTCTGTAAATATTCCGTGTCTTTGCACTTACAGAATTATATTCATTTTCCTTTGCTTACATTTTAAAGTTTCCTTCTGGAAAAATGCTAATCTCATGGGAACAGTGGGGCTAGAACCTTCAGAAGCCAGGGACCTGGAGGAGCTGAACAGCATGGGTAAGCTCCCAGCTCGCTCTCTACAACAGAAAGGGTTTCTGAGGGACACGTGGCTTGGGCAGCCCCAACTATATCCTAAGTGATTTCATTGTCCAGTCTCATCAAACGCAGCCAAACAACACCTAATTATCTATTTTCCTGTTTACATCTCCATAGATGTTCCTAAATATAGTGAGAACAATTATTTTGTTATACCATGTCTCCAAAAATGTTGTGATCTTTTATTCCTTTACCTTCTTATTGTGAACACAGCACGTTGCATTGTTAACTAGGTGGCAGCATCCTTGCAACCAGGCTTTTCTAGATTGGTGTTGATGATGACGGTGAGGATGAGGATGGTGACAACTTTGAAGGCAGTTCAAAGTCCTAGCTCACAGAGATGAAAAGCACAGCATAGTCAATGTAGTCAATGCTATTGTAATAACATAGTATGGTAACTACACTTATCATGGTGAGCACTTGAGTAATGTATAGAATTGTTCAGTCACTATGTTGTATACCTGAAACTAAAATAACATTATATGTCAATTATATTTTATTAAAAAAAGAAATATGAGCTAAGGCAGCAATGGGGGTGGGAATGAATATGAAATGAAAGGCATGAAATTTAAGGGAGAGGAAATTTGAGGTGGAGGTAATGGAGATGTCTCCGTTTCAACACTGAAATTGATCATAAAGATGACAAGATTGTTATATATAGGACAGTTTTACACCCAATCATTAAAAGTGCTTACAGCCTCCATGGAGACCTCCCTGCTACTCTTGTCCTTAATTGTTGCCCTGTTCTCTGAGTTCAATCGATACACTTTATCTAAGTCAAACAATTACATAATAGTTGGCAACATGCAGTAATCATTTCAAATTTGTTGCTTCTGTGTCCTCAACTAGATTATAAGTAGCTTGTTTATAAATTCTTCTGTGCCCCTTATAAAAGGCTTGTCACAGTGATTATTGCAAAGTGGATTCAGTCAAGGCTTGCTAACTGATTAATTGAGCAATTTATTAAAATGAGATCAACCTCAGTGTAATTTGTTGTTTTCATAACTGGAAGCTTACAAAATTCTTATACTCCCCCCTCAAATGGCTACATACCAGAAAAGAACATGTATCTTTTAGAAAGGAAAATTTATTCATTCATTCAACAAATATTTATCACATACTACAATGTGCCAGGTATTTTTTAGAAACAGAATCCATGATGAGACAAAAATTTAAATTAAAACCAATGAATAATTCCTGTTTGGGGGGAGTCTAGTACATGAAGAAAGAAAATGAACATCATAAATAAAGTATCTAGCATGTAAGAAAGTGATAAATGCTAAATGAAAATATAGACTACAGTAAGAAGACTCCTGCATGGGTGGATGTTGGGGGCTGAGGGGTGGGAAGGAGGTCAGGCAGCACAGGTATCTCTAAGAAGGTGACATTGGAGGTAGGGGATAACCATGTCATACTTCCTGTTTCCATGTGAGATCCTTCCATCTTATTTTTATCTGATATTAATATTCCCTGGCACTTTTCTGATACTTTATGTAAAAGCAAGGAGAGTATTCTCTCTTCACCTTCCCTGAACAGCTCATTTTTATCTGTAACTAACATGACTCTATAGGCAGCATGGAACTCTAGTCCATACAATTAGATGTATATTTGTGTAGCCATTATTATTAACTAGTGTGCGTGAAGACCAACTGTGTGCTAAATACTCTCCTAAGTATTTTATGAAATTACACAAATTTATCGTCACAGAAAATGTTTAGGCATTCCCATTTTATAAGTAAAGTAAACCGAGACTCAGAGATTTCAAAAGTTCTTTGATGCTCCAACCTTCTACGTATTTGAGACAATTCAAATCATCTCCTAAAAAGATAAGAAATGGCTTCACAGAACTCTGGTACTTTACGTGAGCACTTTGTGTGTGTGTGTGTGTGTGTGTGTGTTTGGAAGAAATTTTCTTTTTATGTATGATCTAATTTTAATCCTGTAGCATTCCTATCTGGTGGGTGTTTTTAACAATGCCACAGATGAAAAATGAAGTTTAGTAGTGTAAGTAACTGCAAAGTCCTATATCAGATCTGGGCTTCCCATTCAGATTCAAATCCAAAGTGCTGCTGTCTCTACTAATTTGCTTTACTTGCTTACCAAGTATTTTTTAATATGTACGAGGCATACATGAATGATGTCCTAAATTGCAGGAACTTTGAATTTTTGGCAAAGACAGACTAGGAAAGAGACAATTATAACAGCATTAAATGTAATAATTAAGGTATAGATAAAACAGAGGGGCATTTACCTTGAATCTGATAAAATTGAAGCTTCTAAAGTACTGGAAATGTTCTAATAAGGTGTTTACGTGATTATTTTGTTTTTGTTGTTCAATTGGCAAAAATTAGATATTTTAATTGCAATTGATGAAGAGAGCTCTTATATTCTGACTTTTGTTGCATTTCGCCTTTTGCCAGCCAACATTGAAATAATTGTAGGCATTTTGGGGGTCCAGGAAAGAAAATTTAAGTTGGGACTACGTTAGCTTGGATTTAGTGAGATCTATTTTTTTTAAAGATTTTATTTATTTATTTGAGAGAGAGAGAATGAGAGATAGAGAGCACAAGAGGGAAGAGGATCAGAGGGAGAAGCAGACTCCCCGCTGAGCAGGGAACCCGATGCGGGACTCGATCCCGGGACTCCAGGATCATGACCTGAGCCAAAGGCAGTCGCTTAACCAACTGAGCCACCCAGGTGCCCTAGTGAGATCTATTTATGTAGTTTGTGGTTATTTCCATGTAAAGTCATTTATGAAACTCTTAAGGAGGGAGTGTGTTATAGGATAAATAATGGTCTCCAAAGATATGCAGATCCCAATTCCTGGCACCTGTGAGTGTGACCTGACATGGCAAAACAGGGTAAGTAAGAATCTTGAGATGGGGAGATTATCCTGGATTATCCAGGTGGGCCCTAAATGCAATCTCAAGGAGATCTAAGAAGGAAGAAGAAGGCAATGTGACCACTGAAGCAAGATACTATGCTAATGGCCTTGAAAATGGAGGGAGAGGCCACGCAGCACAAGATGCAAAGATGGAATGCAGGGCAAGGCACAGATTCTCTCCTAGAACCTCCGGAGGGAGGGAGGGCGAACTTGCTGACACCTTGATTTGGGCTCATTAATACTGATTTCAGACTTCTGACCTCCAGAACTGTAAGATAGTAAATGTTTATGTTTTAGGCAACCGAGTTTGTGATCATTTGTTATAGCAGCCATAGGAAACTAATACAGGGTGGAATATTCCAGGAATATTCCTACGGCCCAACGGGTAACACATCGGGTGTTTGAAAGGAAGTTAAAAGCTATAGGTCAGTAAGAGTGCATCTTACAGTGTCCAACACTGAAAGTTTGAAATTTAAGAAACCAACAGCTACTCTCTGGAAAATTCTTCCCATAATCAGATTGTAAAATTATAATCAGAGAAAAATTGATCCAAAAATACATTCATTTTTTTTCTTTTCTGAATTACATGAAATCAAATTAATCAGAATTCTTGTGTTTGAGGGTACAAATCAATAGCAATACTATCACCACTTGTGAAGTTTCCTGTTTTATGCATTAACCTAAGGGAAGGAAGTTTCATATTTTATGCATCCCAACTACCAACATAAAAACAAGTTTTGATCAAATGTGTTAGTGGAAGGATGGCATTACCTTTTTTTTTCCTTAGAGAACATTATGATAAACATTCTAGGTATTAAAAAGGCAAGAGACTTCAGTAAAAAAAAAAATGTAGGCAAAAGTATTTTAGCAAGTTTCAGGCAGTTAATTAGTAAAATTGTAATGCTCTTTCTCTGAATTTTATTATGTTTGTGATATCTGAGATTTATTTTCTCATTCTAAATAAGTATTTGTTCTTATGCCTAATTTTATATTTATTCAATTATTCTTTTAAAATAAGGCCCCTGGGATTCATAAGCTTCAGGTCCCCCAACCCCTGATCTACCCATGGCACCAAGTGATTGGAAATGTGACAGAGGGACTCAACTCAGTGCATGGTGGAAGTCAGGATGAGCTTCTGGGTAAGGGGGGGGGGATCCTGTGGCAACTTCCAGAGACTAATGGAGGACATTAGGAAATTGGGATGTGGGGAAGGAAGCTTGAGAGGAGGCAATTATGCAAAACTGTCTATTCTCTTTTACTAGGGAATAGTAGAATTTATATAGATGATTTAGCAAGCAGGTAGGTTTTCAATATTATCTGTCTCTTTTAATTTTACAGGATTATCACTCAAATTTGTTTTTAAGCAACCATGTAGGTATATACTAAAACTGAAGGCTGACACCCACTCAAGGGAAAAACACAGCCCTGAGGCACTGGTGTGGAAGATCACTGATATTTACTAATCTGAGAAAAGCAAACAATAACCACAGCAGGAAAGGCTTTTCATACCAGCAAGAAAATAATGTACCCAATATTAGGTTAGGAATATGAGTTCAATTTATTACATTTAATTGCAACTTCATAGTTCATTGTGACATTATGGAAGACAACCTCTTTAACTCTTCTAAGCATTACGGTTGATGTTAACATAAGTCTTCCTCTCTGCCCTAGAACTATATATATGTATATATAGTTTGAGTCAATCCATTGAAATACTTAAAGAATTATTTGCATCTATACATTTTAAAATGTGGGAATATAACATATGAACGTATGGGCCGAAAACCAAATGATTATAATAAAATAACTCTTTCATACAATTTCTTCATTTTTTTTCAAGGATTCAAGAAAATCTGTCTCAGTTCTAACAAGTACCTTATGCAGTAACATCTTAGCATAAGGATGGGGAGTGAAAGTGATAGAGGGTAAGTTAGACCGAAGCCTATCCTATAGCCCACGTGTCAGCCTTAGAAATGCCTAAAACAAACCCGAACAAGGCTAGCCTAGAGGACAGTTTGGTTAATAAAAGGAGAAGTCAGGGATGGGCTGAAACTCATCCAGTGGTTGTCTAGGAGACAGCTTTCTCTAGTTCAGAGTCACATTATGTAGGGGCTACCAAAGAATTTATTGGCATTCAGCATAAGAAGAAAAGTAATTTTGGGATTTTAATAGCAGATTTCTAAATAAATTTATGTATCTGCATTGAAAGACATTTGTAGAATTCTATAGGAAAATGTGACCCATAATCCCACCTTATAGTTAACTATCAGGAACATATATTTTGTTCCAGTCATTTCTTAAGGGTCTATAAACCCTTCACAATTGGATTTATTCCATGTAATTTTTGTGTCCTAGTTTTTATTTTTTAATTAATTAATTAATTTTTTAAGATTTTATTTATTTATTTGAGAGACAGAGAGTGAGAGAGAGCATGAAAGTGGGGTGAAAGGCAGAGGGTGAAGCAGACTCTCTGTTGAGCAGGGAGCCAGATGCGGGGTTCAATCCCAGTACTCTGGGATCATGACCCAAGCAAAGGCAGATGCTCAACCAACTGAGCCACCCAGGTGCCCTGTGTCCTACTTTATAATTGAATAATAAATTTTGAGCATTTGCCCATGCCAGTAAGTATTCCTCAAGCACATCATTTAAAATGAGGGCAGAACATGCCATTGTATACATGTGTCATAATTCAGTATTTTCTATACTTGGAAATTTATGTCATTTCTAATATGAAGCTATCAACTAAGACTGTGATACATATTCTCATGGTATGAAGGTGAACACAGCTAATTATTTCCTCAGTTAATTTCTAGAAGAGGAACTATTGGATATGATCATATTTTTAAACTCGATAGACATTTTTCTGAAGAATAAACAGATGGAAAGGTGCTCAACATCACTCATCATCAGGGAAATAAAAATCAAAACTACAATGAGATATCTCCTCAGACCTGTCAGATGGTTATTATCAAAAAGACAAGAGATAAATTGGTACAGCCATAATGGAAAATACTGTGGAGTTTCCTCAAAAAATTAAAAACAGAACTATCACATGATCCAGCAATCCTACTTCTGGCTATATATATGAAAGAAATGAAAACTCTAACTTGAAAGATGTATGCATCTTCATGTTCACTGCAGCATTATTTATAATAACCAAGACATGGGAGCAACAATGAAGAAATGGATACAGAAAATACGGCCTATATGTGTATATATATGGAATATAACTCAACCTTAGAAAAAGAATGAAATCTTGCCATTGAAAAGACATGGATGGACCCTGAGAGCACTACGTTAAGTGAAATAGGTCAGAGAGAGAAAGACAAATACTGTATGATCTCACTTAAATGTGGAATCTGAAAAATAAACAAAAAACAAAACCCTGAACCATTGATAGAGAGAACAGATGGGCGGTTGCCAGAGTTGGGCGTTGAGGGTGAGTGAAATGAGTGAAGGGGGTCAAAAAAATACAAACTTCCAGTTATAAAATAAGTAAGTCCTGGGGATGTAATGTATAGCATGGTGACAGTAATTAATAATACTGTACTGCCTACTGGAAAATTGCTAAGAATGTAGATCTTAAAAGTTCTCATCACAAGAAAGAAATGTATGTGTAGTGATAGATGTTAACTAGATTTATTGTGGTGATCATTTTGCAATATACACAAACATTGAATCATTGTGTTGTACACTTTTAAAAAATTAATATACTATATGTCAATTTTATTTCATTATATTTTATATGTCAATTTTATCTCAATAAAAAATTTGGTAGGTATTGCCCTATTATAATCAATAAGATTCCCTTAGCAATATCAGAAGTTCTGCTTCACTGTTTGTCAACACAAAATTGGCACTTTTAAAGAATTTCTGATAAATATATAACCAGAATACTTTATTATTTTCACATTTATATTTCTTGAATCACTAATGAGTTTGAAAATTTTTCATTTTTATTAACATTTGTATTCATTTTTTACTTTTTCTTTTTAAAATTTACACTCCTTTTTATACAGTGATTTTTATTTTCTATTGATTTTAAGCATATTTCTTTTTTATTCTAGGGTATTATTTAATCATTTTGAGTATTTATATAATATATATTTTAAGTATTTTCCCATTTGGCATTTGTATTTTAATTTTTTCATTTTTAAGATTGAGATATAGGGCGCCTGGGTGGCTCAGTCATTAAGCGTCTGCCTTTGACTTAGGTCATGATCCTGGGGTCCTGGAATCAAACCCTGCATCGGGCTCCCCGCTCCGCGGGAAGCCTGCTTCTCCCTCTCACACTCCCCCTGCTTGTGTTCCTTCTCTCGCTGTGTCCCTCTCTGTCAAATAAATAAATAAAATCTTTAAAGAATATAAAAATAAAATTGAGATATAATTCCAACACCTAAAATTCACCTTTCATGGGTACAATTCAGTAGTTTTTAGTATATCCACAGGGCTGTGCAACCATTACCACTATCTATTCCAAAACATTTTCATCACTCCAAAAAGAAACTGGGTGCCTGTTACCAGTCACACCCCGTTCTTATCTTCCTGCAGCCCCTGTTAACCATTCAGCAGGGAGTCTGCTTGAAGATTCTCTCCCTCTGTCCCTCCCCCAACTCTCACTCACTCCTCCCCTCAAATAAATAAATCTTTAATAAAATAAAATAATAAAGTAAAATAAAATAAAGTAAAATACCTGCATGGGGTAAGAAATGGCAACATTATTTCTATTCTAGACACATAGGTCAGATAAAGACAAGTGGTTGCTTTCTGCACAAGTGCAACAAGCACAAAAACCTAACTCTTCCTCTGCTGGGATATTGTAACCACCAACTGACTGCTAGATGGGTGGAATGGGGTAGTTCCTGAGTGGTCCTCACTTGGGGCTCTCCCTCAGGACATCTAAGGTCCATCCTCCTGTTACTCATGCCTAGGTTTCTGCCTAACATTAGTAGTTACATTTCTGGGGAATCAAACTTATACATGGATTTACAACTCTGCAGGGGGTCAGCATCCTTAACTGTTGTTCAAAGGTCAATTGTACTTATGTATTGCAATATGATTACCACCTTAGCATTAGCTAACACCTTCATTACATGACATAATTACCTCTTTTTTTGTGGTGAGAACATTTAAGAACTACTTTATTAGCAATTTTCAAGCATATAATAGAGTGCTGTTAACTACAATCACAATGCTGTGCATTAGATCCTCAGAACTTATTCATCTTACAGCTGGAAGTTTGTACCTTTTAATAAACACTTCCCCAATTTTCCTATCTCCCAGCTCTGGTAATGACCATTCTACAATTTCTATGAGTTCAGCTTTTTCTGATTCCACATGTATGTGATAGTACATAGTATTTGTCTTTATCTAACTTACTTCATTTAGCATAATACCCTCAAAATCCATCCATGTTGTCACAAATGGCAGGATTTTCTTCTTTCTTGTGGCTGAATAATATTTCATTGTATACATATATTACATTTTTTTTCACTCCTCTGTTGATGGACATTTAGATTATTTTCATATCTTGGCTATTGTGAGTAATACTGTGATAAACATGGGAGTGCAGATATCTCTTAGATATATAGCTTTAGTTTCCTTTGGGTGTATACCCAGAAGTGGGATTACTGGGTCATATGGTATCATCCACTGAAGTCTCTTCTTAGTGTAGCGTTTGATTAATGACTGGGCAGAGATTTCCTTTAGCTGCAAGGACCACCCAGTCTCCCCAGTCTTTGCTGAGGGCCTCTGTGTGTTTGTTGAGACACAGCTTCAACACTCAGCCAGGTAATTGGCCTCTGTGACTTAGCCTTCATTTCCTGCTTGTGCAGAGCTCAAGATCAGCCCAAGGTGAGATGTTAGGGCATTCCAAGGTGTATCCTGAGAGTGCTCACAGTCCCGAGTATGTGCACAGTCTTGTATATGTGAGTGGCCTTCTAGATTCCTAAGAATGTGTAAGAGCTCTTCAAAGCCACTATGGACATCTTGTCTCTTATATTTTCTTTTTAAGCTTTTTGCTTAGTCTTTTGTCTGCCTCAATTGTCATTCGTCCAGCAGCTGATTAATTTAACAATTGTCTTTCATTCCACCCCCCCTCCCCAACAAATGTTCCCAGGGAAAAAGGCTACACTGGGTAAATTCTGAGTCAGATTAAAGATAACTTTGCAAGTAGAATTCTCTAGGGAACCAACAGACAGGTCAAAACATGACCATTTGGTGGAGAATGAGGATTTGAAGAAGTTTTAAATTTTGTTTTGCATTCTCTGATGACTGCCATTTTTATTGTGTTGTGACTATTGGTCTCCAAGATTACTGTGGATGAGGAGAAGGAAGGATTTAAATTGGGTAAATTGAAATGCCACAAAATTCACCATTCTTACCCAGATTCATCCACTTTCTGGAATATTTTCTCCCCAGATAGCTGGAAGCCTTTGCTTAATTTCTAGAGTTCTTAAAAAGTTGATTCTGATGATTTTTAGCAGTTTTCTAATTGCTTTCTTGGAGAACATAATTTTCAGAGGCTTTTATTCCATTATTTTATGGATGCCACCCAACTAATTAAATTTTAAAGTAACTGTAAGAATTATTTTTTGAGTATCAGTGGATTTTTCAGCTACATGGACTTTTCTTTAATGTTAGAATAAAATAAGGGGGCAATAACAAAGGAAGAGAAATATTAGAAAAAATGGGCATGGAAAAACAGAAAATTTTGGCTAACCATGTGTTATCCTCTTCAAATCAATGAAATTTTAGAGGGTATTGGCTACATATAGAAAATAGCATTAAATGAAAAGTTGAAACCATAATTTCATAAATAGCTATAAAATTATAATTAATTATTGATTACTCACCAAGTTCTTGGTATTTATAGGAGGTATCGAATTTGCAATCAAGTGAGTAAGCAAGCACAAGAAGAAAAACATAAATCAGTAGAATATAATATGTAAGTTATAGAGATAATATATAATACATGCTATATGTGGGATAGATTTTCTATAACTCTAAAAAACCCAAAGCTTCCAAATCAATGAAATAAACGTTATGCCTATTACAAAATTTGCATTGTAAATATTACACATTGTATTGCAGAATTCCTTTAAATGCAACTCCTCTTATGTTTTTCGTTCTTTTCTTTTTATTTCTTTTTTCTTTCCTTTTTAATCTTTAGTTGATTATGAATTATTTGACATGGAATGTCAGGGATATTGGTCCTAAATCTAAAGCTTAAACACCAGCAATTCCTGCCAATTAAAGATCAATATAATTGTGTACAGTTTCTCTGAAACATAAAGTAATATTGTGAGGGAGATAGAATTCAAATTACAAGAGTTAAATATACAGGCAGCTTTTAGGAAATGAATAGCTGAATCCTGACAGGAAACCCATCCATTCACATTAAGATAGGGACACAGAAAGGAGGGTAAGTTAGTACTAGAAAAATGATTGTACAAGTTATTGATTTAAGGTATTTAGTTAAGCCTTTTGGGGGAAAATTATGGACCACAGAGTCGTGGATAAGATCACAAAGATCCAGAGAGGCTGTTAGAACTCAAGGAGGTAATTGTTATTGGCAGAGTAGGAATTAGAGTCATGTCTCTGCATAGTCCAGTATTCATTATAAACCATGTGGCAATTTGGGGGGGGGATTACTTTTTCTGGGAATTCCCAAGACACTTTTTTTTATTTTTAAAGATTTTATTTATTTATTTGACACAGAGAGACAGACAGACAAGGAACACAAGCAGGGGAAGCTGCAGAGGGAGAGGGAGAAGTAGACTCCCTGCTGAGCAAGAAGTCCAATTCGGGGCTTGATCCCAGGACCCTGGAATCATGACCTGAGCCAAAGCCAGATGCTTAACCAACTGAGCCACCCAGGCATGCCCCCCGCCCCCCAAGAACACTCTTAAGTTTACTCGCATTGAAGACTGGGGGAAGGGGAATCTGTACAGAGAGTATGAGAATGATTATTCTTTTCAAATCATAAGTAAAGCATTTACTCACTACTTATTCATTCATATTTCTTACAACCAATAAATATGTATTGATTCCCATGCTCTCATGTAATTTGCAGGTTAACGGAGGAGACAGTACATAAATAAATCCAGTATTTAATATATAATGAAAAATAAATATAAGTTTTATAGGAGAAAGAATGTGGGAACAGATTATGAAGCATCAGAGAACTCACTGAAGAAAGGATATTTAGCTGAAACCTAGGGGATAATTAACAACAGGAGAAAAATGGAACTTGGCCAATGACAAAGTACTTCATTTGATCTTCCTCCTCATTGGTCATTCACTAAGTGATTTAAGATGCTCCTTATCTTGGTATAGTGTGTGAACAAAATAATCAGGTTTCTTTGAACACATGGTCCTGTTGTCATGGCTTGATGAATTCTTGCCTCTGAATGGGGACTTTCACTTTTTCTTGTCCAAAAGTCACCATTGTACCCTCTGTGAGACCTTGCAGGATTTCCCAGAGTGTCCTCTCTGCAGCACCACTCTGATTACATTACTTTATACAGAGCCCTGTGAAGAAAAACCTCCTTTTTAACTATCTGTTTTTTTTCTTTTTTTCGTACAACTTCCCTATAACTCACCTGAATAATGAATTAAAAAACACAGCCTTCCAGAGTCCTACCATGTAATTTACTCAGTAATATAGAAGTAGTAGCCAAAAAATCGATGAATTTTTTTTCCTTCATAACCTCATGTAACAAAGAACACTAAAGTATTTTACTGTAATCTCATTTCTGAAGTGTCTATTTTGCACAATAATAATCCTGACTGAGGTTAACGTGTTTTTTTTCAAAAATTATTTTTTTGTTTTTATTTATATTACCTATGATCATTTTACAAAATGCTACTTTATTGTCCAGCTTTGAGAGTCCAAATCACATTAACAAGCTGAGCTGGAAGAACTGGCCTCTTTTGCCCTTTGATCTGGATCATTGAAATCTGCAAAGTCTGTGTAATTTGTGTGCTGTGCACTCTGCAGTCAAGATTAGTTCAGAGCCCTCATAAAGCAGACCGCAGGCTGCTGTATTAATGAGAGAGGACCACCTTTCTACTGGAAAATGGAGGCAGAAAATCGAAGTCTTTATCTGGGTGACATAGGGAGAAAAACACCCTTCCAAAGCTGGAGGAAGCCAGGCCAGAGCCTGAGGTCCCACAGCAGGATTCCAGACAACTGGACAAAGACAAACTTTAAAACTAACTGTGACTGATGAGATTGAGTGAAGAAACAAATATTCACCCTTTTAATCTTGCATGCTTTATATTTTCCTTGGCTCTTAGAAATGAGTAAAAATTATCTTGAGCACTCACTACTAGACAGAAATACTTTCCATTATTTCTACCACTACTCTCTTAAGAAGGTGAATAATCAGGATGAAAAATTCTAAGCAAAACTATTTATAATTGGTTGGACTTCTTCCAATTGGCATGTATTTCACACAGGACTCCTAGCACATTGCCAATTCTCTCTTCCACTTTTTGTTTATCTTAGTGACTAGACACTGATCACAAAACTAGAGGGCAGATATACACAGAAAAAGACAAAAACAGAAGGAGAAACCTAAATTTTTTTTAAGTATCAAAGTAGTTTAAATGAAAGTGGTTTTGTTTTATTTTCTTTTATAATTTTATCTGCATAAGTAATTTTGATTTTTTTTAGAGTTGATCTTTTCAAAAATTTGATAATGAATGCATTTATATTTTGTGTGTCTACAATTCATACACAATGAATCTTGGAAAATCTGTCTTCTGCCGGCAATGACAAGGTGTCCTAGAAAGAACACAGGTGGAAGTGGGGTTGATGGGAACGTCAGTGGGTAGCTCTCCAGACGCAGTGGCATCGACTACCCTGGTGATGAAACAGGCCCCTGATTCATTGAAGATCCAACATTAAATTGGATTATTTTAAGGTAATCCTATTTTAAAGAAAACACATTTTGTTGATAGCTTTTCTCATAAGATTCCAACCTCTCATTTGTGGAGAATGAGAAAATTCCAACCTTTCATTTGTGGAGAAAATGAAAACTCAAATCAGAAGATTCTGCTAGGATCAAAATAATTGCCTTTTCTTGAAGAGGCTGATGGTAGGTTTGTTTTTGGAAGAGAATAGAATGAGAGTTTCTAAGGGTCCCTTGGAGGGCTTTGGGACCACAGAGAAAGATGAAGGCAGTGGCCCTGTAGGACCATGGCCATTTCAGAATATCTCAGTAAGGGATGGTCTAACATTAAGAATAATCGAGAAGCTGGGAATGTGAAATGAGTTTTATTTTACATAGAGGTGAGATTGACTTGAGTTAGGTACACAATTACCACTCCCACCCTTTTTTTTTAACTTAAAACAGCAGAAATTTATTATCTCACAGTTCTTGAGGCTGGAGGTCAAAATTAAGGTGTTGGCAGGGCCATAGTCCCTCTGGAACCTATAGGGAAATCGTTCCTTCCTCTTCCTAGTTTCTGGCAGCTTGCTGATAGTCTTTGGCAGTCCTTTAGCACCCTGTCTTCATAGAGTCTTTCTCTTATGAGGACACAAGTCATATTGGATTAGGACCCATATCCAGGATGACCTCATTTTAACTAATTACATCTGCCGTGATCCTCTTTCCAAATAAGGTCACATTCTGAGGCATGGAAGTATCTTTTCTGGGGCAACAGAATTCAACCCATAATATCTAGTCTGGCCCTGGAGGTCAAAGGAGACTTCACGGGCAGAGGAATTCTGTTCACATAATTCTCAAAACAGCCATGCCTGTGTTTCCCAGGGCCCCCAGGCCTCCAGAGACTCTTGGGCTTTGTCCTCTGGGCTTTGCGGAGTTCCAAAAGAGAAACTGTCTTCAGTAGTAAGTTCTTTCTCAAGGAGCCCTCAGTTCATTTTTCTCGAAACAATACATTTTCTGCTCACTAAATGAATATCTTTGCCCTGGGTGGCCAGGCTTTTTCATTATGTGGAAAATCCCTCGAACTCCAAATCGAAAAGAACCACAAGTTAACCATATTGCTATTTATTTTCCTTCCATAAGTGTAAAAAAAAGCGGTAGGGAATAAAGCTGAAATATCATACTGGGCTGACAGTTTTCCATGCTGATTGTCTTTTTTTTTTTTCCAATTAGTTTCAGGGGTTGAATTTACAGATTCATCAGCTGCATATAACACCCAGTGCTCATTACATCAAGTGCCCGCCTTAATGCCCATCACTCAGTTACTCCATCCTCCCACCCACCACCCCTTCCAGCAAACCTCAGTTTGTGGCCTAGAGTTAAGAGTCTCTTATGGTTTGCCCCCCTGTCTGTTTTCCTCTAATTTTATTTTTCCTTTCCTTCCCTTCCTCTATGTTCATCTGCTTTGTTTCTTAAATTCCTCATATGAGTGAAATCATCTGGTGTTTTTCTTTTTCTGACTGACTTATTTTGCTTAGCATAATACCCTCTAGTTCCTACCACAATGTTGCAAATGGCAAGATTTCATCTGTTTTGATGGCTGAGTAGTATTCCATTGTATATATATATACCACATCTTCTTTATCCATCCGTCAATGGACATCTGGGCTCTTTCCATAGTTTGGCTATTGTGGACATTGCTGCTATAAACATCAGGGTGCACGTACCCCTTCGGATCACTATGTTTTTATCCTTAGGATAAACAACTAGTAGTGCAATTGCTGTGTCCCTTACTACCTTTGGAGACATGTCTAGCAAGAAGTTGCTGTGGCCAAGGTCGAAGAGGTTGCTGCCTGTGATCTACTCCAGGATTTTGATGGATTCCTGTCTCACATTTAAGTCTTTCATCCATTTTGAGTTTATTTTTGTGTATGGTATAAGAAAGTGGTCCAGTTTCATTCTTCTGCATGTTGCTGTTCCTCCCAATAATTTGTTAAAGGGACTGTCTTTTTTCCTTTGGATAGTCTTTCCTGTTTTGTTGAAGATTAGTTGGCCATAGAATTGAGGGTCCATTTCTGGGTTCTCTGATCTGTTCCATTGATCTATGTATCTGTTTTTGTGCCAGTACCATACTGTCTTGAATTGTGATGCCTCCAGCTTTGGTTTTCTTTTTCAACATTCCTTTGGCTATTCAGGGTCTTTTGTGGTTCCATATGAATTTTAGGATTGTTTATTCCAACTCTGTGAAAAATGCTATTGGTATTTTTATAGAGATTGCATTGAAAGATTGCTTTGGGTAGCATAGACATTTTAACAATATTTGTTCTTCCAATCCAAGAGCATGGAATGTTTTACCATTTCTTTGTGTCTTCCTCAGTTTTTTTCATGGGTATCCTATAGTTTTCAGAATACAGATCCTTTACCTCTTTGGTTAGGTTTATTCCCAGGTATCTTATGGGTTTTGGTGCAATTGTAAATGGGATCAATTCCTTGATTTCTCCTTCTGTCTCATTGTTGGTGTATAGAAATGCAACTGACTTCTTTGCATTGATTTTATATCCTACAATCCTACAACTTTGCTGAATTACTATATAAGTTCTAGCAAATTTCTGGCGGAGCCTTTTGGGTTTTCTACATAGAATATCATGTCATCTTCAAAGAGTGAAAGTTTGACTTCTTTGTTATTTGGATGCCTTTTATTTCTTTTTGTTGTCTGATGGCTCAGGCTAGGACTTCTAGTACTATGTTGAACAACAGTGGGTGATAGTGGACTTCCCTGCCATGTTCCTGACCTTAGGGGAAAAGCTCTCCATTTTTCCCCATTTAGGATGATATTCACTGTGGGTCTTTCATATTTGGCTTTTATGATATTGAGGTATGTTCCCTCTATCCTTACATGGCAGAGAGTTTTTATCAAGAAAGAATGCTGTATTTTGTCAAATACTTTTTCTGCATCTATTGAGAGGATCATATGGTTCTTGTCCTTTCTTTTATTAATGTGGTATATCACATTGATTGATTTGTGGATGTTGAGCCACCCTTGCAGCCCAGGAATAAATCCCACTTGGTCATGGTGAATAATCCTTTCAATGTACTGTTGGATTCTATTAGCTAGTATCTCTGTGAGAATTTTTGCATCCCTGTTCATAAGGATATTGGTCTGTAATTCCCCTTTTGGTGGGGTCTTTGGTTTTAGGATCAAGGTAATGCTGACCTCATAGAATGAATTTGGAAGTTTTCCCTTCACTGTATTTTTTGAAACAGTTTTAGAAGAATAGGTATTAATTCTTCTTTAAATGTTTGGTAGAATTCAGCTGGGAAGCCATCGGCCTTGGACTCTTGTTTGTTGGGAGATTTTTTATTGCTGCTTCAATTTCTTTGCTGGTTATGGGTCTGTTCAGGTTTTCTATTTCTTCATCCAGTTTTGGTAGTTTATATGTTTCTAGTAATGTATCCATTTCTTCCAGATTGCCTAATTTGTTGGCATATAACTGCTCATAATTTGTTCTTATAATTGTATTTTTTCAGTGTTAGTTGTGATCTCTCCTCTTTCATTCATAATTTTATCAATTTGGGTCCTTTCTCTTTTTTTTTTGGATAAGTCTGGCTAGGGGTTTATCAATCTTATTAATTCTTTCAAAGAACCAGACCCTAGTTTCATTGATTTGTTCTACTGTTGTTTTCTTTTTTTATTATTTCTATATCATTGATTTCTGCTCTAATATTTATTATTTCTCTTCTCCTGCTGGATTTAGGTTTTATTTTGCTGTTCTTTTCCTAGCCCCCTTAGGTGTAAGGTTAAGTTGTGTAATTTGAGCCTTTTATTTTATTTTATTTTTTTATTTTTATTTTTTTCTCATTAAACTTTTGTTTTAATGGGTCTCAAAATTCTGTGACAGATTTTTGGTCAAGTTGTTTCCATTAAAAAGTACTGATTTTAAAAACTAATAACTTAAAACTGCCACACACACACAAAAAATACATGGTCTACAAAACATTCTCCTTTCCTTCTGAAGGTTTTACGATGCATTGTTATCATTAACCAGTCTTTTACTATTAAACTTAAATGGCCAATTGACACAAACAGTTCTGAGACCGTTCTTCCACCACTGATTAAGACTGGGGTGGCAGGTATTGGGGATAATATTCATTTAGCCTTCTGAGCTTTCTGGGCAGACTTGGTGACCTTGCCAGCTCCAGCTGCCTTCTTGTCCACTGCTTTGATGACACCCACAGCAACCATCTGTCTCATGTCACGAACAGCAAAACAGCCCAGAGGAGGATAGTCAGAGAAGCTCTCAACACACATAGGCTTGCCAGGAACCATATCAACAATGGCAGCATCACCAGATTTCAAGAACTTGGGACCATCTTCCAGCTTTTTTCCAGATCGACGATCTATTTTCTCCTTCAGCTCAGCAAACTTGCAAGCAATGTGAGCCGTGTGACAATCCAGCACAGGTGCATATCCAGCACTGATTTGGCCTGGATGGTTCAGGATAATCACCTGAGCCGTGAAGCCAGCTGCTTCCATTGGTGGGTCATTTTTGCTGTCACCAGCCACATTGCCACGACGAACATCTTTGACAGATACGTTCTTGACATTGAAGCCCACATTGTCCCCAGGAAGAGCCTCACTCAAAGCTTCATGGTGCATTTCAACAGACTTTACTTCAGTTGTAACATTGACTGGAGCAAAGGTGACCACCATCCCAGGTTTAAGAACACCAGTCTCGACTTGGCCCACAGGGACAGTACCAATATCACCAATTTTGTAGACGTCCTGGAGAGGCAGACGCAAGGGCTTGTCAGTTGGACGAGTTGGTGGCAGGATGCAATCCAGAGCTTCAAGCAGTGTGGTTCCACTGGCATTCCCATCTTTACGGGTTACTTTCCATCCCTTGAACCAAGGCATGTTAGCACTTGGCTCCAGCATGTTGTCACCGTTCCAACCAGAAATTGGCACAAATGCTACTGTGTTGGGGTTGTAGCCAATTTTCTTAATGTAGGTGCTGACTTCCTTAACGATTTCCTCGTATCTCTTCTGGCTGTAGGGTGGCTCAGTGGAATCCATCTTGTTAACACCAACAATTAGTCGTTTTACACGCAGTGTGTAAGCCAGAAGGGCATGCTCACGGGTCTGCCCATTCTTGGAGATACCGGCTTCACATTCACCAACACCAGCAGCAACAATCAGGACAGCACAGTCAGCCTGAGATGTGCCTGTAATCATGTTTTTGATAAAGTCTCTGTGTCCTGGGGCATCAATGATGGTCACGTAATACTTGCTGGTCTCAAATTTCCACAGGGAGATATCAATGGTGATACCACGTTCACGTTCAGCTTTCAGTTTATCCAAGACCCAGGCATACTTGAAGGAGACTTTTCCCATCTCAGCAGCCTCCTTCTCAAATTTTTCGATAGTTCTTTTGTCGATCCCACCACATTTGTAGATCAGATGACCAGTAGTGGTAGACTTGCCCGAATCTACGTGTCCAATGACGACGATGTTGATGTGAGTCTTTTCCTTTCCCATTTTGGTTTAGGTTGAGCGGTGGTTTTCACGACACCTGTGTTCTGGCGGCAAACCCGTTGCGAAAAAGCACCTTTTATTTTATTTTTTTTTAAGAAGGCCTGTATTGCTATATACTTCCCTCTTAGAACTGCTTTTGCTGCATCCCAAAGGTTCTGAACTGTTGTGTTTTCATTTTCATTTGCTTCCATGTATTTTTTAAATTCTTCTTTAATTTCCTGGTTGACCCATTCATTCTTTAGTAGGATGCTCTTTAGCCTCCATGTATTTGTGGTCTTTCCAAATTTTTTCTGTGGGTAACTTCAAATTTTAAAGCATTGTGGTCTGAAAATATGCATGGTATGATCTCGATCATTTTGTACCAGTTGAAACCTGATTTGCAGTATGTGATCTATTCTGGAGAATGTTCCATGTGCACTCAAGAAGAATGTGTATTCTGCTGCTTTATGATGAAATGCTCTGAATAAATCTGTTAAGGCCATCTGGTCCAGTGTGTCATTCAATGCCCTTCTTTCCTTGCTGATCTTGTGCTTAGATGATCTTTCCATTGCTATGAATGGGGTGTTAAAGTCCCTTACTATTTATTGTATTATTATCAATGAGTTTCTTTAATTTTGTTATTAATTGGTTTATACATTTGGCTGCTCCCAAGTTAGGGGCATAAGTATTTAGAACTGTTTAGATGTTCTTGTTGGATAGATCATTTTATTATGATATAATGTGCTTCTTCATCTCTTATTACAGTCTTTGTTTAAAATCTAGTTTGTCTGATATAAAGATTGCTACTCTAGCTTTCTTTTCATATCCATTAGCATGATAAATGGTTCTCCACCTCCTCACTTTCAATGTAGAAGTGTCTTTGTTTCTAAAATGAATCTCTTGTAAGCAGTATATCAATGGGTCTTTTTTTTTTTATTATTCATTCTGATACCTTATGTCTTTTGATTGGAGCATTTAGTCCATTTACATTCAGAGTAATTCTTGAAAGATACAAATTTAGTGCCATTGTATTACCTATTAAGTCGCTGTTCTTATAGATTGTCTCTGTACTTTCTGGTCTTTGTTACTTTTGGGTTCTCTCTCCACTCAAAGGATGCACTTTAATATTTCTTGCAAGGCTGGTTTAATGTTCACAAATTCCTTTTAGTTTTTGTTTGTCCTGGAAAGTATTTCTCCTTCTATTCTGAATGACAGCCTCGCTGGATAAAGTATTTTTGGCTGTATATTTTTCCCATTTAACACATTGAATATATCATGCTGGTCCTTTCTGGCCTGCCAGGTCTTTGTGGACAGGTTTGTTGCCAGCCTTATGTGTCTACCTTTGTAGGTTAAGGACCTCTGGTCTGCAGAGACTTTCAGGATTTTCCCTTTATCTTTGAATTTTGCAAGTTTGGGGGGTGTGCCTGGGTGGCTCAATTGGTTAAGCATCTGCCTTTGGCTCAGGTCCTAATCCCAGGGTCCTGGGATTGAGCCCTGCATCAGGCTCCCTGCTCAGTGGGGAGCCTGCTTCTCCCTCTTCTCTGCCGTTACCCCCTGCATGTGCTCTCTCTCTCTCCCACTCTTTCTCTCAAATAAGTAAAGAAAGGCTTTAAAAAAAAAAGAAATTTGCAATCTTTACATTACATGACGAGATGTTGACCTATTTTTATTGGTTTTGAGGGGAGGTTCTCTGTGTGTCCTGGACTTGAATGCCTGTTTCCTTCCCCAGATTAGGGAAGTTCTCAGCTATAATTTGTTCAAATAAACCTTCTGCTCCTCTTTCCTGCTCCTCATCTTCTGGGATCCCTATTATCCCTATGTTATTTCACTTTATGGAATTGCTGAGTTCTCTAAATCTCCCATTGTGATCTAATAGTTTTCTTTCTCTCTTCTTTTCAGCTTCATTATTTTCCATCATTTTATCTTCTATATAACTGACTTGCTCTTCTGACTCATTCATCCTTGTTTTTATAGCTTCTGCTTGGGACTGCATCTCAGTAATAGCCTTTTTAATTTTGGCCTGACTAGATTTTAGTTCTTTTATTTGCATAGAAAGGGATTCTTTGGTGTCTTCTATGCTTTTTCCAAGCCCAGCTAGTATCTTTATAATCATTGTTTTAATTCTAGTTCAGACATTTTACTTATATGCACAATGATTAAGTCCCTGGCAGTGAGTACTACCTCCTGCTCTTTCTTTTGGAGTGAATTTCTCCATCTCATCATTTTTGTCCAGAAGAGACAGGAAGAAACAAAAAGAAAAAATACAACAACAACAACTTCAGGAAGTGATACTGGTATATGCTGTTTACACTCTGCTGTTGTGTTTTAGCTGCTCTTTCCCACAGATCTGTCCTCTACAGAGTTCCTCCTTGCTTTAGTGGGGAGTGTTTGGACCCTTGCTAGGTATGCTTTGATTTGTTTGTCAAGATAAGCCTGGAAAAGAAAAAAGAAAAGCAAAGAAGAAAAGAGAAAAACAACAAAAAAAATAAAAACAGAAAACAACAAAAACCAAAAACTTGATCCAAGACAAGAGAAAAGGAAAGGAACAAAAATGTAAACAAACAGACAGACAAAAACAATTAGCCTGATTCCAAAGGAAAGAAAGAAAGAAAGAAAGAAAGAAAGAAAGAAAGAAAGAAAGAAAGAAAAGAAAGAAAGAAAAAAGAGCAAGAAAAGAGAAAAAAAAGAAAGAAGCCTGATCTGAAAGATAAGAGAGAGAAACAAACAAACCAAGAATGAACAAAAAATTATTCTGATACAAAATTTTTTGATACAAAAAAAAGAAAAAAGAAAAAATATATATAAAATAAAAGATAAATGATAAAAAATAAGAAATAGAAAAATAAAAAAATAATAAATTTTAAAAATTAAGAAAAGAGGAGGAAAGAAAAAGCAAACCTGGTCTTATTTCCACCTGAAGCTGATGTTTGAAGCTTTCTTTAATCAGTGGACTTGGTAGATGCAAGGCCTTGTGTTGGTCTTCTGTGGGAGAGGTTTGCTAGGCTGGTTCATAAGTTGACTCGTCCTTTTAAGGATGTCCCTGCCAGGCACTGGGGTGCAGGGTGTAGTGTGGGGGACTCCAGACTCCACTGGAGGTGCTGTATTTCTCTCTGAAATCCTACTGTGCTGGTGGGAGGGAGGGGGTAGGGTCGTGGAGGAGGTAGAAAATGGCGTCACCCCCATCTTGTCCCTGGGGAGCAGAACTCCTGACCACTGCTGTTCAGGAGACCCTCTTGGAAAAGCAAACAATCTCTTATGTCCTGGGCTTTTGTCAGTTCCCTGCCCTAACCTGTCTGTGCCCAGGCTATTGGCATGCGTGGAGCCACAGATGCCCTATATCTTAGCTCGGGCCAGTGGCTAGGATTCAAAACTCCAAGTTTTAAAGGGCCTGGTAAGGTGGAGGCCCACTCCTGACCAGGGAGGGGAGGCTCAGGGCATGCCCACCACGATTCCTGAAAAGACATTGCACAGTGCACCCTCAGAGGCTAGAGTTTATTGTGATGCTCAGTGAAAAGCTGGAGCCAGGTTCTTGGCCATCTGCATGCAACTCCATCCCCTACTCCCTTCTGTCCCAGAAAGGCCGATGCAGAAGCTTACTCTATTGTTGCAGACAGCAAAAAGCAGAGGCCAGATTATCTGCAATCTGCTCCAGTCTCTGCTTTTTGCTCAGTTCAGCTGCAGAAAAGCAGATGATCAGCACACACAGAGGTTTAAGCCTATTGTGGCTCACAGCAAAAGTTGTTAAGAGGTTTTCTGGAAAAAAAAAAAAAAAAGAGGTTTTCTGCCCCCTGTGTGTACCTCTGACTCTGTTGCTGAGATTCACTCAATGGCTCCCAGCTGGCCTTGTGTCCATGGGGAGACAAAATACCCTCTTCCAAATGTACCTTTGGAAGGAGAGATCTCTTCCTGGGCGACCCAGGGGATCTCTTCACTGTGGCTTATTGTGTGGTCCCTATCCACTGGGCTCTCTCCCACTTTCTCCCTCTCCCAGATTTTGCTCTATAAAAAGGGTTCCCTCACCTTTGTGGCCCAGCAGATTTCCTCTCCCTCATCTCATGGCTCCAAACCTCACATCTGCCAGGCTCTCTCCCTCCAACTGTACAGATTATTTTCTTAATCCTCAGATCATCTTTCTAGTTGTTCACAATAGTTGGATGCTAATCTAGTTGTGTTCGAAGGTGAAGCAAGCCCAGCGTCCCCCTGCTACTCTGCCATCTTAACCTGGAAATGGTACATAATTACTCCTACAATACTTTGTTCAGACAAATACTTGGTGATATATTTTCAGTGCTTGGCACTGGGCTAGGAATTGAGTGATATAGTTCCTACTCTTGTCCACTGTATAGTCTAATGGGACTTGGTTGGGGCAATAATAAACAATAATTTCATTGGAGATTGATATGCATTATGGTAGACTTAGTTGTAGTATAAGGGGGCTTAAGACCTGGGATATTTAAAAAAATAAGAAATGGATGATGATGTTGACAGCGTTTGAGGTGGGGACAATCTCAGGGAAAAACTGTGAAAAATCTAAATTTGTGAGGAGATTCATTCTTCATCGAGGCACATTTCCCCCTCTTTCCATGCTTTTTTTTTTCTCACAGAAATGCTGGGACTGGCAGTTGGATCCACCCCAGAGGAAAGGAAGTTTAAAAACTAATAAACTCTTAATGTCTCAGTGTTCTATACAAGTATTTGTTTCATATACTTAAACCAAAGCAACATATTGCAACAACAGAGAGAATGCAGAAGCAAATAGGAGATCCCAGCTGTCTTCTATTATACCAGGCATTAGAGAGATTTGCACAGATGTAAAACAGTGCCATACTTGTCACTAATTTTTGTTTGTTTTGGAAAAGATGTATTTTTCTTAAAAATATATCATTTATATTATCACATAATGGATTTTTTAAAGATTTAATTTATTTATTTGAGAGAGAGAGCAAGCACAAGCAGGGGAGCAACAGGGAGAGGGAGAAGCAGACTCCCCACTGAGCAGGGAGCCTGACGCAGGACTCAATCCCAGGACCCTGGGATCATGACCTGAGCTGAAGGCAGAGGCTTAACCAACTGAGCCCCTCAGGCGCCCCTAATGGATTTATTATTGTTACTGTTATTGTTATTTTTTTAAGGATTTTTATTTATTTGAGAGAAAGAAAGAGGGAAGGAGAGCACTAGCAAGGGGAGCAGGGAAAGGCAGGGCAGAAGCAGACCCAGGCACCCCTATTATTGTTATTTTAAAACAAATTAACAAATATTTTTAAGAGTCTGTTTCTTTTTCTAATGTGATAAATATCAGTAGATATAATCTATATAAGTAAAAGTTCTTTGGGATCCTTGATCGTTTTTAATAGTGTAAAGGGATCTTGAGACAAAAATGTGTGAGAACTACTGATGTTATGAAAACAGAGTTTGGTTCCTGGTACCACCAGCTAAGAATGTGGCCTTGGGCCAGAACCTCAATTTGCTCATCTGTAACACTGGCATTTGAACATAGCCACCTCACATAGTCATTATGAGGAGTAAGACAAATATACTTGTAAATTACCCACTTAATAGATACCATCTGCACAAAGAATCCAGGTCTGCGAGGCATGAGCATTCTGGCCACAGTTTTATTTTGTGATGAAATAAGCATAATTCACCATACTTTTTCATGCCCTGAATGGACAAATCTTTAAGATAACACTATTATTTTTGCTCCATGTTCTTGTTCATTTAGCAACTTTCAGATAATAAATTCAATTCCCCAGCTATTCAAGGAAAGGGAAGTACCCTGGATTGTGGGTAAGAGCGTACATATCTAACCACTGCGTTTTAATAACAGTCACTCTTATTTATACAGCAATCTTTCACTTCAATTCAGGTGCCATATAGTAATAGTAAAACCTGCAGCTGAGCACTGACTGCCACGGCCTGTGCCAAGGCTGTAGAAATAATTCCTTTAAACATTTTCAAACTGATCAAACTGAATTAGGAGCTGAGAATTTAGGCAAAAATATAGTAACAAAAAAATGTAGTGATCTCAACACTCCCCAGATACACCACCATATGAAAAAGGCCCCTTTACCCTAGAGTATTTCTACCTATTTCTCCTTACCTGTTATGTAACTCTGAATATATACAGCACCCTGCTGTAGAGGAAAGATATTGCTACTAATATTTCAAAAAATTATTTTTATCATTAACAGTTTTCTCTTGTAATGTAGAATTACCCTCACAAATTAGAGATTATTTTCTTAAAGTATCTTAAAATATTTCCAAGCAAATATTATATACATATGCTACTTTCTAGGACAGTATGACTGTCAATTTAAAAGTATTTATTCCTCAAAACATCAAATTAGAAATTGAGGACTATTTAACCACCTACCTGATAGCTCAATTTTTATGCCAATTAAGAAATTAGTATTTTCTGAAACATCACTTCTTCCTTCCTGTGCTTGTAGTGCCCTTTTAGACTAAATTTAAATGGAAAATGCAAGTCAAGAATTTTGCATTAGGAGTTTTAATCTAATCACCAATGTTGTTCTGTTTTTCCCAAATAGTGCTCAGTGTAGCAACATAGCTTTTTAGTACCAAAGAATTTGAGGCAATTAGTCCAATAAAACTTTAGAAGGATTCCTTAATTGAGTAAGTATATGCAAGATGTGAATAGTCTACTTTAAAAACAGCAGTAAAATTTAAGCTTATTTTACATAAATGATTAATGTCCTAGAATGTGTGCTCTGCGTTTCTTTCCCAGAGGTAAACACTTGAAATTATATCATTTGTACCTAGCCTCCTGCAATCTGCATTTTTTAGTCAACGTTTTTTGGAGAGTTATCTGTGCTGTTTGTAGTTTGTGCTGTTCATTTTATTTTTTATTTATTTTTAAAAAGATTTTATTTATTTATTTGACACAGAGAGAGAGAGCGCGCGCAAGTAGGGGGAGTGAAAGAGGGAAAAGCAGGTTCCCCACTGAGTAGAGAGCCGAATTTGGGATTTGATCCCAGCACCCTGGGATCATGACCTGAGCCGAAGGCAGATGCTTAACCGACTGAGCCACCCAGGTGTCCATGTGTTTATTTATTTTAGTTTCTGATTAATATTTCAGTGAATGAATAGGCTACATATTATTTATTTATTCTTCGATCATGGACATTTAGGTTGTTTTGAAGTATTACAAATAATACTGCAAGGCACACTTTTGTACACATGCCCAAGCTTCTCCTGAATACATGCCCACACATGGAATGGCTGGGTCTCAGGACATACATGTACCCTTGTAACATGCCCAGTATTTCTCCTAAGTGTTGAGCGTTCCCACTCCTTTGCATACTCCTCAATATTTGATATTATTGGGCTTTTAAATTTTTTGTCAATATGATGCATGTCAATTGCTATTTTATTGAGGTTTAAATTTGCATTTCCCTAGTTACTAGTTAGGTTGAACACTACTCCCACAGGTCTATTGACTTATTTGAGATGGTTCTTCTGTTTATTTGCTTATGTTATTTTTATATCAATTTGCAGAATTTCTTCAGATATATGTATGACAATTATGTTTGTGAAAATATATTCTCAAAGGGAGCTTGTCTTTTCATTTTTATTATAAAGGTCTTTTGTAGAGAAATAAAAAATTTTAACAATCAAATTTATGACTCTTTTCCTTTTGGTCTTTTCATGTCTTGCTTAAGAAAACCTTCCTTACTTTAACTTCATAAAGATATTCTCCTATAGTTTCTTCTAAAAATTTTAAGATTTTGCTTTTCACATTTAGAACTTTATTTTTTTAAGATTTTATTTATTTATTTGAGAGAGAGAGAGAGAGCACAAGCAGGGGACAGTGACAGGCAGAGGGAGAGAGAGAAGCAGACTCCTCACTGAGCAGGGCACCCCACAAGGAGCTCAATCCCAGGACCCTGGGATCATGACCTGAGCCAAAGGCAGACTCTTAATCGACTGAACCACCCAGGCACCCCCACGTTTAGAACTTTAATCCATCTAGGCTTATTTTCTTTAAGTGTGTTCCATTGATTTGTAATTCCTCCTCCATCATGTATCAAGGTTCTGAATATGCCCGGGTCTCTTTCTCTTTCTGTGGTTTGTGACCCTGGACTGCACTGATCCTGCATTATCCCAACAGCCTTTACAACTCTACAATATTGTTATGATCTTGCTATCTGGTTAGGCAACCTTTGTTGTTCTTATTGTCATTTTTCAATACTCTCTTGCCTTTTCTTTACCCTTTGATTTTCTGTATTGTATTTGTCACCAATTGTCACATTCTACAAGAAATTCTGCTGCAATTTGGATTGACATTGTATGAGATTTACAGATTAATTTGGGGGAAACTGACTTCTTTATGATAGATAGTTTTGTGATTTATTTCAACAATTATTTAGACCTTTTAAGTATGTCAATATTGTTTTCTAACTTTCTTGTACATCTTTGTTAGACTTGTTCCTGTGCATTTTGTAGTTTAAGTTGCTTTCATGTTGATATACTTTTCTGCCATATCTCCTATTATTACTGATATGCAGAAACGTTTTATTTTTATATTCAACAATCTGGTTAAATCTTTTTATAATAACCTATAATTCTTAGAGAAAGTTAAATCCACTTACCTCTTTTTAGTTTTCTTGTTTCGTTTTGTTTTTTTACTACTTTTCCTTATCTTTTATATCAACAAGGAACTCAATACAGAAACAGTGACTGAGTCTTGTTCCTAATGTTATGAAAAATGACTGTAAAGATTCATTGCCATTTATATTTTTTCTACTACTTGTTGTTTCATAGACATACATTATAAAGTTAAGGACATTTCCTCTAATTTCTGTTTTGTTAATTCATTGCTAACGAAAGTGGCTTTCTCGAATGCTTGTACTGCTTTCATTGAAGTGATTATTTTTCCCTCTTTAATCCATTAATCTGATAAAGTCCATGTTAAACCATCCCCACATTCCTGGGGTAAATTCCACTGTGTAATAAATAAGTTAGATTTGACAATTTTTTTATGTGTGTGCTCATAGCTAGTCTAATTTACTATTTTTTTCCTTTTTCAATAGTTCATTGTATTAAAGCTATATTCATTTAACCTTATTAAGTGAGTTGAATGGCTTTTCCTTTTTTTCTCTGTCATACTTTCTATGAAGTAGGGAATTATATGTTCAAAGTTCAGTAAAATTTTCCTATAAACCAATCTGGGTTGGTGTCTATTTGTTCATATTTTTTTCACTAAAGAATTGGGGTTAATTTCCTTCTCTGTTGCTTTTTGTTTTCTATTTTCTTAATTTTTTCCATAATGTTTTGTTTTTGTTAATTTTGAAACTGAAGGTCTGAAATGTTACCCATCTGACTGCATCATAAGGCCTCCAACTGAGAAAGATTTTTAGTTACTCACAGAATCTCTTGCATCTGTTCCTCAAACCCCAGGTCCTCACTGGGCTATGTAATGAGATATCACTTGTGTATTACCACATATGCAAAGGAATCTGTGCCACAGGAGTGGAGCTCTGGAATTGTGATACCCAAAGCTTTTATACAGTCACTTACAAGGGACAACAGGCACAGCTGCCCCTTCTTCTGGAGACAGATTAGATAGATAATTAGATTGATACTTCATATTTTACACAGGAAGATAAAGAAATCTTATTCGGAGAGAGGAAGGGACTGTTCCTAGGTTTTTACAGCCTAGGTTCTAACCCTATTAGACCTTAATAGGGAGCAGATAGTGGCTCTGAGGAAGAGGAGACATTATTTTTATAACATGTCAGCTTCTGTTGTTCAGAAGGCCTTGGCTGTGCAGAAGTATGAACATATTCATGAAGCATTGTTTCCTGACAGTTCTACTGCTTGATTCCACAGGGAATGACTTCTGGAAAATTTTTCAGTCTATATCCCACCCCACCAGCTATTCTGAATAATCTGACAAAGGTTGGACCTATATCTGCCTGGAATGTTTCATGCAATTTTTAACCAAGGCTATTAGCAGAACTGAGAGCAGCAGGAGAACAAGCTGCAGTATTTATCTGGGCCAATCTCTTTCTTTTACTACTCCCTACCCCCACCTCAGTGTTTTGGATCTACCCAACCAAATAAATTCTAGCATGTTCTTTACTAGAAAGCAAGGTGGCTTTCTACTTAAGTTCCTGCATGGAAATTTCCACCTGACCTGAGGCACTAATCCAGGTTCAGCAGAATGTGTTCATACTCTGTGCAGATTTTACCTGGCCCACAGAGGAGGAAATTTCAGTCCATTCTATCGTAACAATCTGGCCAGTGGATTGAAGCTGATTTGATTTTCAGGGCCAGGTGGTGTCATTGATCGCTTCAGCTAGAGTCAAGGACAAATTTCTTACCACTTTTTCTAATTGAATGACTCCACTTGTAAGTAAAATCCTCATACAGTATGTGACTGAGTGCTTTTTAATTTACTGGGAGTGTTTCCTTAAACACTTGAAAATTTCTTATAACTTTCTTATAACTGTAACCACCCCTAGCTCAAATCACAGTGTTTCTCCAGGAAAGAAGTTAATGCCTGCCTTTCAAACAAGAGGGAGATGTGGAACCTGTGGAAATAAAGTGTTTATAGTTACAGTTGTTACTATCTCCCCCACCTCCACTGAAAATACAACAGATAGAAGCCACAAGTTGTCAGTGGCTTTCAGTGGGCCTTCCACCATTATAGGCTAGTAAGCCTTGGGGTACTTAATTCAGTCTGAATACTTGAGCTAGTCCTTCTTTTCAGAGGAAATGCCTGGGTTCAATTCACCTATTTATTTACTGCATCTATGCATAGGTATTTTTCACAACTCATATAAGAACTGAAGCCGTTCTGTGCTGTCTTGTGGCCAGACCTATCTACAGGGAGGATGGCAGACTAATGTTCAGTTGAATTCAAAGTGTTCATAACAGTTTGGAACAGTACCACCAGGGCACTTTCTAATGGAAAAGGCTACAGGAGCAGTTCAGTATTCCCTCCTCAGGTACTGGTGGTTGCTCTCTCTCCACTGCCACAACATCTATGTGGTATTTTCCAGTAACTACATATATTGACTATATTTTCTTATTTTCTGTATTCTTCATGCTGCTTTGGCATTTGGGGCCTTGTTGACCCTGTAGGTACTGCCCCTCCAATCCCTGGAGATAGCAAATGACTACCCTGTAAAAAAGAAACCAATAAATCCAGAGTTCACACCCCCAACCATCTCTTTTATCAAGATAATTTAGGGTGAATGCCCTAAATCACCACAGGGCCAGATACCAAACAACTAGAGACGATCCCAATAGCCCAGAGTTTACTACAGTATGAAAACTATCCAATCTGGTCTCTCCAACAAATGGTATTGGGAGAACTGGATAACCATACACAGAAAAACAAAATTAGACCCCTATCTTAGACCACTCACAAAAACAAACTTGACATAGATTAAATTTAAGCATAAGACCTGATACTATAAAACTCCTAGAAGAAAACAGGGAAATGGCTCTTTGGCATTGGTCTTAGTAATGATTTTTTTTTTTAATATGATACTGAAAGCACAAGCAACAAAAGTAAAAATAAGCAAATAGGACTACATCAAGCTAAAAGTCTTCTGTAGGGAGGGAGATAGAAAAAATAAAAAGGCAACCACAGAATGGAAGAAAATATTTGCAAACCATATATCTGATAAGGAGTTAATATCTGAAATGTATAAGGAACTCATAAAAATTCAACAATAGAAACAAACAACCTGATTTAAAAAAAAATGAGCAGAGGAACCGAATACACATGTTTCCAAAGAAGACATCCAAATAGCCAACAGGTACATGAAAAAATGCTCAGCATCACTAATCTTCAGGGAAATGCAAATCAAAATCACAATGAGATATCACCTCACACTTGTTAGTATGGCTATCATTAAGAAGGCAAAATGTGGAGAAAGAAGACCCTTGTACACTATTGGTAGAAATGTAAATTGGTTCAGATACTATGCAAAACAGTATTAAGGTTCCTCAAAAAATTAAAAAATAGAACTACTATGTGATCCAGCATTTCCACTTCTGGGTATATATCCAAAACAAATGAAAACAGGAATTCAAAGAGATATATGTACCCCTATATTCATTGCAGCATTATTTAAAATAACCAAGATATGGAAAAAACCCATGTCCATCAATAGGTGAATGAATAAAGAAGTTGTGGGATATTATTCAGCTATAAGAAAGAAGGAAATCCTGACTTGGACAACATGGATGGACCTTGAGGGCATTTTGCTAAGTGAGATGAGTCAGACAGAGGACAAATACTATATGAAATTACTTGTATATGGAATCTAAAAAACGTTGACTCATAAAACCAAAGAGTGAAATGGTGGTTACCAGAGGCTGGATAATAATTATCTTGAGGAAGTTCAACAATTTATAAGAGGACATAGAAACAATTAAACAAAATCAGGAAAATGAGTCAGAGAAGAAAAAGGGAAAAAAAATAAAGAAATATGAAAAACCTAAGGGACTTATGGGACAACCAACAAATGGACCAATATATGCATTATGGGCATTCCAGAAAGGGGACAGAAAGAGAAAAAGACAAAGTGCTTATTGAAGAAATAATGGCCCAAACTTTTCCAAATCTGAGGAAGATAATGGACAGCAAAATTCAAGAAGCTAGAGAAAATCCAGTGAGGAAAGCCCAAGAGGTCCACGCTAAGACACATTATAATTAAACTGTCAAAAGCCAAAGATAAAGAAAGAATCTTCAAAACAGTAGAGAAAAGCAACTCATCACATACAGGGGAGCTCCCTTAAGATTATCAGTGGATTTCTCAGAAGAAACCATACAGTTGAGATGGATAATATATTCAAAATACTGAAAGAAAAAAAGCCGCCAACTAAGAATACTGTATCTACAAAACTGTTCTTCAAAAAAGAAGGAGAAATAAAGACTTTCCCAGATAAGCAAAAGCTGAGGGATTTCATGAACATTTAGACCTACCTTATGAAAAATGCAAAAGGGAGTCCTGGAAGTTGAAATGAAAGTATGTTAGACAGCAACATGAAAGCATATGAAAATTTAAATCTTGTTGGTAAAGGTAAATATATAGGCAGGGTGCTTGGGTGGCTCAGATGGTTAAGTGTCTGCCTTCAGCTCAGGTCATGATCTCAGGGCTCTGGGATTGAGTCCCACATCGGGCTCCTTGCTCAGCGGGGAGCCTGCTTCTCCCTCTGCCTGCTGCTCCCCCCTGCTTGTACTCTCCCCTTCTCTCTCTCTGTGGCAAATAAATAAATAAAATCTTTAATAAATAAATATATAGGCAACACAGAATGCTGTAGTACTCTAATAGTGGTGTGCAAAACACTTTTAATTTTGGAATAGAACTTAAAAATGAAAGCATAAAAGTAACAACTGTAACACTACATTTGAATGGATACACAATATATAAAGATGTAATTTGTGACATCAATAACACAAAGTGGGTATAAGGAGATGTAAAATAATGAGATTTTTGCATATGATGGAAGTTAAGTGGTTATCAGCTTAAAATAGACTGTTATAACAATAAGACAGTTCATGTAAGCTGGTGACCAAAAGGAAATGGCTATAGAATATACAAAGAAAATGAGAAAGAAAGCAAAGCATGCCAATACAAAGTAAACTTATGAAACACAAAAGAAGGCAACAAGAGAGGAAAAGAGGGACAAGAGAGCTATTAGAGAGACAGAAAACAATTAACCTGACATAGCAAGTCCTTTGCTATCAGAAATTATTTTGAATGTAAAAGAATTAAACCCTTAATGGAAAAATAAGGGGTATCTGAGTAGATTAAAAAGACAAGATGCAATTATATTTTGTCTACAGAAGATTCACCTTAGATGTAAAGGCACATATAGGTTGAAATGAAAAGATAAAAAAAAAGACATTCCATGTAAATGGTAAGCAAAATAAAGTGGGTGGTCATTTTTATGTCAGAAAAAGTAGGTTTTAAGTGAAAATTATCATAAGAGATAAAGAAGGACATTATATAATGATAAAAGGGTCATTCATTAGGAGGATAAAACAATTATAAACATGTGTACAACTAACAACAGAGGACCAAAATACATCAAACAGAATTCAAGAGAGAAAAAAAACAGTAACAAGATAGTAGATTTTAATACCCCATTTTCAGTAATGGACAGAATAACCAGCTAGATCAATAAGGAAATAGAAGACTTGAAAAACACTATAGACCAGTTAAACTTAACACATGTATACAGAACAATCCATCTAACAGCAGCAGGATATATTTTATTCTGAAATCCACACTGAACATTCTCCATGATAGATCACATGTTAGGGCACAAAATATGTCTTAACAAATTCAAGAATATTGAAATCATACCAAATATCTTTTCTAACCATGGAATGAAATGAGAAATTAATAGAGTATGAAAATTGGAAAATTCACAAATATTTGGAAATTAAAGATTCTTGAACAACAAATGAGTCTAACAAAAAATCAAAAGGAAAATATCTTGAGACAAATGAAAATGGAAACACAACTTATCAAAACTTTTGGGATACAGCAAAAGCAGTACTAAGAGGAAAGCTTATAGCAGTAAATATCTATTTTTAAAAAAGAAGAAAGACCTCAAATAAGCAGCTTCACTTTATGCCTCAAAGAACTAGAAAAAGAAAGACAAAACAAATCCAAAGTTAGTAGAAGAAAAGAAATAATAAAAATTAGAGCAAAAAAATAAATGAAATAGAGAATCAGAAAACAATAGAAAAGGTTGACGAAATTAAGAATTGGTTTTTTGAAAGGATCAACAAAATGTATAAACTCTTACTAGACTAAGGATAAAAGAGAGATAGCTCAAATAGCAAAAATAAATGAGAGGTGACATTACAATTGATACCATAGAAATAAGAAAGAATTTAAGAGTACTATGAACAATTGCATGCCAACATATTAAAAAAACCTAGAAAATATTCATATATTCCTGGAAACATATAATCAACCAAGGATGAATCATGATGAATAGAATATCTGAACAGCCCTTTAACTAGTAAAAAGACTGAATTAGTAGTAGTAATAATAATAATAATAATAATAATAATAACATTAAAAGAAAAGACCAGGACTAGATGACTTCACTGGAGAATTCTACCAAACATTTGAAGAATTAATGCCAATCTTTTTCAAAGTCTTCAAAATATTAGAAAGGAGGGATCACTTCCAAATTCATTTTATGAGGCCAGCATTATTCTGATACCAAAGCCAGACAAAGATACTGCAAGGAAAACTGTAGACTAATACCCCTGATGGATACTGATGCAAAAATTCTTAACAAAATACCAGCAAACTGAATTCAACAGCATATCAAAAAGATAGGACACCATAACCAAGTGGAATTTATCTCTTGGATACAAGAATAGTACAATATATGAAAACCAATAAATGTAATACACCCCATTAACAGAATGAATCACATGATCATCCCAATTGATGCAAAAAAAAAGTGACAAAATCCAACATCTTTCATGGTAATATCATAGAACAAACTAGAGATATAAGGAAATTACCTCAAATAGTAAAGATCGTATATAAACATGAAAACTGAAAGCTTATCCTGTAAGATTCAAACAAGACAAAAATGCCCACTCTTACTACTTCTATTTAACACAGTATTGAAGATCTACTCAGAGCAATTAGGCAAAAACATCTAAAATAAAATAAAATAAAATAAAATAAAATAAAATAAAATAAAATGCATCTAAATCAGAAAAGAAGTAAAATTATTTCTGTTCATAGATGACAGGATCTTTTTTTTTTAAGATTTTATCCATTTATTTATTTGAGAGAGCATGTGCTCGTGTACATGCACACCAGAGAGCACAAGCAGGGGAAGCAGCAGAGGTAGACGTAGAGGTAGAAGCAGGCTCCTGGCTGAGCAGGAAACCCGACATGGGGCTCCATCCCAGGACCCCAGGATCATGACCCCAGCTGAAGGCAAATGCTTAACCAGTTGAGCCACCCAGGCTCATAGATGACACGATCTTATATGTAGAAAACCCTAAAGGTGGGGTGCCTTGTATAAATCAACATACAAAAACCTGTTGCAGTTTTATACATAAGGAGCAATCCAAAAAGGAAATTACTAAAAGTTTCATTTACAATAGTATCAAAAATAATAAAACACTTAAGAACAAGTTTAACCAAAAAACCCAAAGACTTGTACACGGAAAGCTACAAAACATTGCTGAAAAAAAATTAAAGAAGTTGCAAATAAATGGAAAGGCATCCCATGTTCATGGATTGGAAGACTTAATATTATTAAAATGTTCATGCTACCTAAAGAAATCTACAGATTCAGTGCAATCCCTATCAAAATCCTGATGACATCTTTACAGAAATAGAAAAAGAAATCCTAAAATTCATATGGAATCCCAAAAGACCTTGAATAGCCAAAACAGTCTTGAAAAAGAAGAGAAAAGCTAAAGGCCTCATATTTCTTGACTTCCCAACCTATTATAGAGCTATAGTAATCAAAATTGTATGATACTGTCAGAAAGATGTACATAGAGATCTATGGAACAGAATAGAAAGTCCAGAAATAAAACCTCACGTATGTATCAAATGATCTTTGGCAAGAATGCCAAGATGATACAATGGGGAAATGATGATCTCTTCAGTGGTAGCGTTGAGGAAACTGGATATCCACATGCAAAAGAATGAAGATGGACCCTTATACTATAAACAAAAATTAACTCAAAATGGATTAGAAATTTAAACACAAGACCTGGAACTGTAAAACTAAAAAGAGAACATAGAGAAAAAGCCTCATGATATTGAAATGGGCAATAATTTCTTGTATATGACATCAAAAGTACAGTCTGCAAAAGCTAAAATAGACAATGGGACTGTATCAAACCTAAAAACATCTGTGAATCAAGGAAATTTATGGAATGGGGTGGGACAAAATGTTTGCAAACCATCTATCAGCTAAGGGGTTAATATCCAGAATATACAAAGAACTTTTATAACTCAATAACAAAAAGCTCACAAATCACCCAATTAAAAAATGGACAAAAGACTTGAATAGATCGTTCTTTAAAAATGATATACAAATGGTCAATAAGCATATGAAAAAGTGCACAATATTATGAATAATTAATGAAATGCAAATTAAAACCACAATAAAATATCACCTTTTACCAGTTAGGATGGACATTATCAAAAACCAGAAAATAACAAGAGTTGACAAGAATGTGGAGAAATTGGAGTTTTGGAACACTACTAGTGGGACTGTAAAATGGGGCAGATGCTATGGGAAATAGTATGACAGGTCTTCAAAAAAACTAAAAATAGAACTACCATTTGATTCAGCAATCTCACATCTGGCTACATATCCAAAGGAAAAGAGGCTCTCAAAGAGATATTTTCACACCCCCATGTTAATAGCAGCATTATCCACAATAGCTAAGATGTGGAAGCAATCTAAATGTTCACTGATGGATGAGAAGATAAAGGGAGGTGGTATATACATACATACATACATACATACATACATACAGCCTTTAAAAAAAGGAAATCCTTGCATATGTTACAACATGGATGAAACGAAGATATTATGCTAAGTGAAATAAAAACAAATTCACACAAAACAACAAATACTACATGGTTTCACTTATATGGGGTGTCAAAAGTAACCCACTCATAGACATAGAAGGTAGAATGGTGGTTACCAGGATTGGGGAAGGGTAAATGGGATTGTTCAATATGCACAGAATTTCACTAATGCAAGATGAAACAATTCTAAAGATCCATTGTACAACAATGTATGTACGGTTAACAATACTATACTGTATACTTAAAAATTGTTGAAAGGGTAGATTTATGTTACCTGTTTCTTGCCACAATAAAAAAAGTAGTTATTCTGAAAAGGCTGCATACTATATTGTATGATTCCAAGCATATGACATTCTGGAAAAGGCAAAACTATGGAGACAGTAGAAAGATCAGTGGTTGCCAGGGGTTGAAGGGAGAGAAGGATGAATAGGCAGGGCACAGACGATTTTTAGGACAAGAATCTATTCTGTATGATACTATAGTGATGGGTATATGTCATTATATACTTGTCCAAACTCATAGAATGTACAACACCAAAAGTGTCCCTTAATGTAAACTATGGACTTAGTGATTATATGTCAATGTAGGTTCATCAGTTGTAACAAATGTACCACTTTGATGAAGTCTTTGATAGGGAGAGGGGTCCTGGCTGTGTAGGGGAAAGGGGCATGTGAACACTGTACTTTCCACTAAATTTTGCTTCAAACCAAAAACTGCTCTAAAAAACAATTTATTAAAAAATTTAAAAACAAAACAAAACCAAAACCCCTCACTCTATCAGAATTAAGTTTGTATCCTCTAAGCCCCTTTTTTGACAGGCTGCCACCCTAAGCGCATGACAAATTGTCTAGCCTGGAGTTACTGTTAGGAGAAAGAATTGTATATCATGCTCAGAAATAGTCAGGGAGAATCCTGAATTTTCAAAATTTTCACAATTAGTCTGTATCACCCTCCCACCTTTCATACTGACCATGACCCAGTAAGCAACCTGGAGGAGAGGGTTCCTTTCTGGAGACAGCTGCCATATTGGATGATCCCAACTGCCTTACTAAGATGTGTGTACAGGGAGAAGGTGAGGTAAGTTGTCAAAACATCAGCTCATTACTGAGTAGCTTCTGTCACAAAAGCACATTATTATCAAAACACATCTGATCACAAAGCTCAGTACTTCGTGCAGATGTGAAATGAAAGCAAATTCAGATTTGGGTAAAGAAGACTTGATTCAGTAAGGGAGGGAAGGACACTACTGCAAAAGGGGAAACATTCTAACAGTAGGATCTGCAAGCATCTCAAAGGACAGACAGGAGAGTTTTTCTTTTCTAGGGAAGGGTAAGCAAGGCTAGAGGGAACTGGGAGTGTCAGCTGCGATGAGTGGGTAGCCTGATAGAAGGTTGGTCAGCCATCAAAGAGGGGTTGGTTGTTCTGTGCTTGGGGCTCAAGTGTAGGTCAAAGTTCAGGCCTTGGGGGAAAGAGAGAAACCTAAGACTTGAACACATTAAGTTTGTGGGCATTTTGTCCAACCTGACTGGGCAGGGGGCCAAACAGTTCAGCTCATCATTTATGAGACAAAAAATGGGCATTTGGAGAAGCTGCATCAGACCTTGTCAAAGAAAAACAAGGGAACATCCACAGACTTACCTGGGTCCTATGGGGAGGCGTCGTCCTTACTGTAGGTTGTTTTCCCCAACACAGAAGGGTAAATGATTCTTGATCATCACTGTTTCCAGAAGCACAGGGTTCAGGTAAGTTCAGCATAATCGCAGATTCATTTCAGGAGTCAGGTCAATATGGTGAGTCCTGCAGTTCACAGACAGAGGTAACAGAGAGCACAGAGAGCCCTGTGAAGGGTACAGTGCACCCCCGAACATGCTCTGGGCAGCTTCCCCCAGGGAGAGGCAAGAGCATCATTTGGAAGGGTCTTGCATGCAGTGGTAGCTTCTGCATTAGAAACTCTGAGTCTTTCACTCTGTGCCCTGTGGGTGGTGTGGTGGGGGATGTGTTCCTGTGTCCAGTACAGGGACAGATGTAAGCAGTGATAAACAATGTTGCAGACTCGGTCAGGGGCCGGATTCCAGCAAAAGCCCTTCCTGTGGACATCTGCAGGAGTGATCCAGACAGTCTGATAGGGGACCACAATCCACACCCACAGTTCCCAGCCCGGGAAGGGGATGTCCTTCATCAAAACAGTCCAGGAGTCAGAGCGGAGCTAAAGTGTCTGCTTTCCATCTGACAGTGCTGGACAGCCACAGTGCTCATCATGGGGATTCAGCTTACTTAACACCAGGGTAGCAGGCTCAGGAGCTTAGGGGGACCTCTGTGAATTGAGGATCCCATAGAGTCAGCACTGGAATGGAAGATGCAGCTTTTCTCCCTGCAGGAAAAGCTATCACTTAGGCAAAGCTGAGATGCCACCGTGACAAGCATTCTTAACTGTATCACATCCAAATGACAAGGGAGGCTTTTGGAGCCCTTTTCACTTATCAATCATAGTAAAGTCAAATGAGCCAATTCCTTTCCCTTCCTTCCCCTATAAATGGGCATGTCAAGCCAGGGAATCAGCAGACCTCTAAGGGTTAGCATTTAATTTCCACAGGTACTCAGTAGCAAACCCATCACTGCTTTCTAAAAGGAGAGAACCTGGTAGCCAAGTCAGAGGCTCAAGTCCAAAACTCCAAAAGAAGTCCCTCTAGCTGGAGGCTGCCTGCTTTTGAATGGGGCCTCTCTTTTTCAGGAGCTCTGCTCAGCAAAAATCTTCATCAGTTACAGGAAATGGTTCTGTCTGCAATCCTTCTGAGGGTCCTCTGTCTCTTCTTAGGCACAATGGGCTATGATATTTGGGTAAAATCCTAACTGTTTAATGTTTGTTTCAACCTCATGATATCTTTTACCCCCCCGAACAAAACATTACTTATAGTCTGTATCTTTTAAAAATCACAGTCTTTGCCTTAAGATTTAATGTACACTGTTGTTTCATGTGGACTTGTCTTGCCTTTCCTGAGAAGAACTACAGATAATATATATTCTTATTATTTAGAATTCTCAAATAAACAGATAGTTTTCTATAGATCACTAACCACTCAATGTAAGCACACAAAATTTAAACAGTCTTTGAGAAATCAAAGCCCAGGGACTGCAGCTCTAGTCTTCCTGGTCTTTGTGACTTTCCATTGCTTCCATCATAACAATGACCTTAGTTTCTAATTCAAATATTGAAGCTACTGGTATGACAAAAGGCATCTGTACCAGTTTGGGGGCTGAGAGGCAACTTGGGAGATAAGTCCGTGGAAATTCTAATACATCTTTATGTTTTATGCAGATAATGTAGCAATGTAATTGAAATTGAGACTGTTCCCAACAGGGAACTTGTACTTGGTAATTGCTGAATAATATTTTTAAAGGAAGACTCTGAAAAACAAACTGAGGGTTCTAGAGGGGAGGGGGTGGGGGGATGGGTTAGCCTGGTGATGGGTATTAAAGAGGGCACATTCTGCGTGGAGCACTGAGTGTTATGCACAAACAATGAATCATGGAACACTACATCAAAAACTAATGATGTAATGTATGGTGATTAACATAACAATAAAAAATTTAAAGTAAAAAAATTTAAAAAAAATAGATAAAGTTAATCTGGGCTGTGACCTATAGTTTTTGGGTTTTGTGTTTTCTTTTTTTTAATAGTCATCATAACTCTGGCGCCTCCAGTAAAACACCCAGAGTAGACTGAGATCCCTGAGAATGGATGGTAAGGGAAACACAGTCAGCAAGGACATTCACACCCAAAACTAGATTTTTCCTAAGATAACACTGCATTCCAGAATTCCCCGATCGTTTGCTTTTATACTTCTCATCTCAATGCATTATTCCAGAGACTCTGATTTCTGCTAACATCATAGGCACAGAGACATGAGGGGTCCTCAGATGGAGAGAATACTGCTGGTACTAATGGCTCCAATATGCACAGATAGTTGGAAGAAAAGAGGTGGATGGTTAAGAAAATCTCTTTCTTATGAGGCATCTGGGAGTATCTGCCAGCTGCCAAGCATGAACATTTGTGGGCAATGACCACGTCTGACTGCCTCCAAGCAACAACTGAAATACCACGGATGGGCACCCTGGGGAACCCAGTGTGTCTAAGCATTGTGATTCTGTCAAGGATAACGAATCCATTTAATCTCATTGTGAACAATTTCTCCTGACATTTAACCACAAAAGGATGTCCAAATATTTAAGACAGTTATTACCCATTACATAATCTCTATCACAAAAATGTACTAGAACAATATGACCAAGAATAGTCAATAATCTGCAGAAAAGACCTAACGTTTTCATATATACAGCACTCATAAAGGGGAGGTTAGGTCAACAATCTGATTTCACATAGTTGAAATTCTTTGTATGACAGACTTTAAAATTCTCTTTTCTGTTTCTTCCATATTTTTTCTTTTATAAGAAAGTAATCAGGGGGGGCGGAGCAAGATGGCGGAGGAGTAGGAGACCTAGATTTCGTCTGGTCTCAGGAATTCAGCTGAATAGGGATCAAACCATTCTGAACACCTACGAACTCAACAGGAGATCGAAGTAAAAAATAGCAACAACTCTCTGAACAGAAAAGCGACCACTTTCTGGAAGGTAGGATGGGCAGAGAAGTGAATCCCAGGCGATATTCGGGGGGATAGACGGCGGGGGAGGGGGGCTCCGTCGGCCGCTTCTGGCAAGTGATAGAGTCACGGAGCACAAAATCGGACCTTTTAGAAGTTGGCTCCGCTGAGGGACGTCGCTGCAGTGGCTAAGCAGGGGGTGGAACCCTCCCGGGACAGTGTGGTCTCAGGACCCTTGGGGTCACAGAGAGACCAGGGGTGCCTGAGTGCAGCAGAGCTCCCAGGTATCAGAGCGGGGAAGCCAGTTGCAGAGACGGAGCCGAGGCATGGGCTCTCAGCTCGGGGTTGCCATAAACTGTGATCCGCCGCCCAGTCGGGCCACTGCTCCTGCAGCAGGGACCCAACAAGCGGCAGATCCGGGGAGACTCCCCTTCCTTCCTGGGGAGGAGCAGCGCAGGAACGCACCGCAGGGATCTGCTGGGTTTGGAGACTCCACACGGGGTCGGGTGCCAGAGATAGCAACGCTCGGTCACAGGCCGGGTGAACACGGAGAGCGGCCGGAGACCGGGGACACGGGAGTGACTGCTTTTCTCTGGGGACGCACTGAGGAGCGGGGCCCTGAGTTCTCAGCTCCTCCGGGTGGAGATTGGGAGGCCACCATTTTTGCCCTGGTCCTCCAAGGCTGTACGGAGAGCTTGCAGGGAACGAAATCTCCTGAGATCAAACCCGAGCAGCTTGCTTAGCCCGGACCGACAAGGGCGGGGCAATTCAGCCTCCGGCAAAGACATTTGGAAACCACAGCAACAGGCACCTCCCCCAGAAGATCAGCTCGAACAGCCAGCAAGCCAAGACCAAGTTTACGGATCAAGGAGAATGGGAGAACTCCAGCGCTAGGGGAATACTGCACATAGAATTCATGGCTTTTTTTTTTTACCATGATTCATTAGTTCATCAAAGTTAATTTTTGTTAACTGCTTTTTTTTTTTCTTTTTCCCTTTTTCAACCAACATCTTATCAATCCCTTTTAAAAAAAAAAACAAAAAACATTTTTTATTTTTCATTTTTAGAGTCAAATTTTATCCCTTCATAGTAGTTACCCTTATTTTTGGCATATATATATAAGTTGTTCTCTCTTTAAAATTTTGAGATACAGTTTCTTCTAACAGATCAAAATATACCCTAAATCACTAGTGTATGGCTCTGTTCTAGTTTCCTGCCTGATCACGTTCTCTCCCTTTTTTCTTTTTTTTTTTTAAATCTTCTTTCTTTTTTCACACAACTTCTTATCTTATCAAGCCCTTTTATAAAATCTTTTATAATTTTCATCTTTACAGTCATCTTCTATCCCTTCATTGTATCAACCCTTATTTTGTACATATGTCTTTCTTCCTTTAAAATTTTAGGAGGCACTTTTTTCTAACAGACCAAAATACGCCCAAAATCTAGAGTGTGGCACTGATCTATGCACTAGCCTGATCATATTTGATCACATTCTGCTTTTTTTGTATTGTTCTGTTTTTGTTTTTATCTTTTTATTTTTCTCTTTCTTTTTTCTTTCTTTCCCTTTCTTTTCCCCTGGTTTCAGGTCTTTTCTGATTTGTATACAGTATATTTGCTGGGGATATTGTAAACCTGTTAGCATTTTGTTCTCTCATTCTTCTATTTTCTGCACAAAATGTCTCAGAGACAAAGAGAGAAACTTGAAACTTGAAACTTGAAAGCAGCTCGGGAGAAGAGATATGTAACCTACAATGGTAGAAACATTAGATTGGCAACAGACCTATCCACAGAGACCTGGCAGGCCAGAAAGGACTGGCATGTTATCTTTAGAGCACTAAACGAGAAAAATATGCAGCCAAGAATACTATATCCAGCTAGGCTGTCATTGAAAATAGAAGGAAAGGTAAAAAGCTTCCAGGACAAACAAAAACTAAAGGTATTTGCAAACACAAAACCAGCCCTCCAAGAAATATTGAAAGGGGTCCTCTAAGCAAAGAGAGAGCCTAAAAGCAGCATAGATCAGAAAGGAACACAGACAATATACAGTCACAGTCACCTTACAGGCAATACAATGGCACTAAATTCATATCTTTCAATAGTTACCCTGAATGTAAATGGGCTAAATGCCCCAATCAAAAGACACAGGCTATCAGATTGGATTAAAAAACAAGACCCATCCATATGCTGTCTGCAAGAGACTCATTTTAGACCCAAAGAGACCCCCAGATTGAAAGTGAGGGGGTGGAAAACCATTTACCATGCTAATGGACACCAAAAGAAAGCTAGGGTGGCAATTCTTATATCAGACAAATTAGATTTTAAAACAAAGACTGTAATAAGAGATGAAGAAGGACACTATATCTTACTAAAAGGGTCTATCCAACAAGAAGATCTAACAATTGTAAATGTCTATGCTCCTAACATGGGAGCAGCCACTTTTATAAGGCGATTAATAACAAAAGCAAAGAAACACATCGACAACAATACAATAATAGTGGGGGACTTTAACACCCCCCGACTGAAATGGACAGATCATCTAAGCAAAAGATCAACAAGGAAATAAAGACTTTAAATGACACACTGGACCAAATGGGCTTCACAGATATATTCATAACATTCCATCCCAAAGCAATGGAATACACATTCTTCTCTAGTGCCAATGGAATATCCTCCAGAATTGATCACATCCTAGGTCACAAATCAGGTCTCAATCGGTACCAAAAGATTGGGATCATTCCCTGCATATATTCAGACCACAATGCTTTGAAACTAGAACTCAACCACAAGAGTAAAGTCGGAAAGACCTCAAATACATGGAGGCTAAAGAGCATTCTACTAAAGAATGAATGGGTCAACCAGGAAATTAAAGAAGAATTAAAAATATTCATGGAAACCAATGAAAATGAAAACACAACTGTTCAAAATCTCTGGGATACAGCAAAGGCAGTCCTGAGAGGAAAGTATATAAGAATACAAGCCTTTCTCAAGAAACAAGAAAGGTCTCAAATACACAACCTAACCCTACACCTAAAGGAGCTGGAGAAAGAACAGCAAATAAAGCCTAAACCCAGCAGGAGAAGAGAAATCATAAAGATCAGAGCAGAAATCAATGAACTAGAAACCAAAAGAACAGTAGAACAGATCAACGAAACTAGGAGCTGGTTCTTTGAAAGAATTAACAAGATTGATAAGCCCCTGGCCAGACTGATCAAAAAGAAAAGAGAAATGACCCAAATCAACAAAATCATGAATGAAAGAGGAGAGATCACAACCAACACCAAAGAAATACAAACAATTCTAAGAACATATTATGAGCAACTCTATGCCAGCAAAATAGATAACCTGGAAGAAATGGATGCATTCCTAGAGATGTATCAACTACCAAAATTGAACCAGGAAGAAATAGAAAACCTGAACAGACCTATAACCACTAAGGAAATTGAAAGTCATCAAAAATCTCCCAACAAACAAAAGCCCAGGGCCATATGGCTTCCCAGGGGAATTCTATCAGACATTATAAGAAGAATTAATACCTATTCTCCTGAAACTGTTCCAAAAAATAGAAATGGAAGGAAAACTTCCAAATTCATTTTATGAGGCCAGCATTACCTTGATCCCAAAACCAGACAAAGACCCCATCAAAAAAGAGAATTACAGACCAATATCCTTGATGAACATGGATGCAAAAATTCTCACCAAATACTAGCCAATAGGATCCAACAGTACATTAAAAGGATTATTCACCATGACCAAGTGGGATTTATTCCTGGGCTGCAAGGCTGGTTCAACATCCGCAAATCAATCAACGTGATACAATACATTAACAAAAGAAAGAGCAGGAATCATATGATCCTCTCAATAGATGCAAAAAAAGCATTTGACAAAGTACAACATCCTTTCTTGATCAAAACTCTTCAGAGTGTAGGGATAGAGGGTACATACCTCAATATCATAAAAGCCATCTATGAAAAACCCACAGCGAATATCATTCTCAATGGGGAAAGGCTGAGAGCTTTTCCCCTAAGGTCAGGAAAGCGGCAGGGATGTCCACTCTCACCACTGCTATTCAACATAGTATTAGAAGTCCTAGCCACAGCAATCAGACAACAAAAAGAAATCAAAGGCATCGAAATCGGCAAAGAGGAAGTCAAACTCTCACTCTTTGCAGATGATATGATACTGTATGTGGAAAACCCAAAAGACTCCACCCCAAAACTGCTAGAACTCATACAGGAATTCAGTAAAGTAGCAGGATATAAAATCAATGCACAGAAATCAGTGGCATTCCTATACACCAACAACAAGACAGAAGAGAGACAAATCAAGGAGTCTATCCCATTTACAATTGCACCCAAAACCATTAGATACCAGGAATAAATCTAACCAAAGAGGCAAAGGATCTGTACTCAGAAAACTATAAAATACTCATGAAAGAAATTGAAGAAGACACAAAGAAATGGAAAAACGTTCCATGCTCATGGATTGGGAGATCAACATTGTGAAGATGTCAATGCTACCTAGAGCAATCTACACATTCAATGCAATCCCCATCAAAATACCATCCACTTTTTTCAAAGAAATGGAACAAATAATCCTAAAATTTGTATGGAACCAGAAGAGACCCCGAATAGCCAGAGGAATACTGAAAAAGAAAAGCAAAGCTGGCGGCATCACAATTCCGGACTTCCAGCTCTATTACAAAGCTGTCATCATCAAGACAGTATGGTACTGGCACAAAAACAGACGCATAGATCAATGGAACAGAATCGAGAGCCCAGAAATGGACCCTCAACTCTATGGTCAACTTATTTTTGACAAAGCAGGAAAGAATGTCCAATGGCAAAAAGACAGTCTCTTCAACAAATGGTGTTGGGAAAATTGGACAGCCACATGCAGAAGAATGAAACTGGACCATTTCCTTACACCACACACAAAAATAGACTCCAAATGGTTGAAAGACCTAAACGTGAGACAGGAGTCCATCAAAATCCTAAAGGA
>NW_027397067.1:6344421-6345960 GCF_003265705.2 Callorhinus ursinus
TTTCAAAGAAATGGAACAAATAATCCTAAAATTTGTATGGAACTAGAAGAGACCCCGAATAGCCAGAGGAATATTGAAAAAGAAAAGCAAAGCTGGCGGCATCACAATTCCAGACTTCCAGCTCTATTACGAAGCTGTCATCATCAAGACAGTATGGTACTGGCACAAAAACAGACACCTAGATCAATGGAACAGAATCGAGAGCCCAGAAATGGCCCCTCAACTCTATGGTCAACTCATCTTCGACAAAGCAGGAATGAATGTCCAATGGAAAAAAGACAGTCTCTTCAACAAATGGTGTTGGGAAAATTGGACAGCCACATGCAGAAGAATGAAACTGGACCATTTCCTTACACCACACACAAAAATAGCCTCCAAATGGTTGAAAGACCTAAACGTGAGACAGGAGTCCATCAAAATCCTAAAGGAAAATACAGGTAGCAACCTCTTTGACCTCAGCCACAGCAACTTCTTCCTAGAAATATCGCCAAAGGCAAGGGAAGCCAGGACAAAAAGGAACTATTGGGATTTCATCAAGATAAAAAGCTTTTGCACAGCAAAAGAAACAGTCCACAAAACCAAAAGACAACCGACAGAATGGGAGAAAATATTTGCAAATGACATATCAGATAAAAGGCTAGTATCCAAAATGTATAAAGAACTTCTCAAACTCAACACCCAAAGAACAAATAATCCAATCAAGAAATGGGCAGAAGACATGAACAGACATTTTTCCAAAGAAGACATCCAAATGGCCAACAGACACATGAAAAAGTGCTCAACATCGCTTGGCATCATGGAAATCCAAATCAAAACCTCAATGAGATACCACCTCACACCCGTCAGAATGGCTAAAATTAACAAGTCAGGGAAAGACAGATGTTGGCGGGGATGTGGAGAAAGGGGAACCCTCCTACACTGTTGGTGGGAATGCAAGTTGGTGCAACCACTCTGGAAAACAGTATGGAGGTTCCTCAAAAAGTTGAAAATAGAGCAATCATACCATCTAGCAATTGCTCTACTCTGTATTTACCCCAAAGATACAAATGTAGGGATCCAAAGGGGTACGTGCACCCCAATGTTTATAGTAGCAATGTCCACAATAGCCAAACTGTGGAAAGAGCCAAGATGTCCATCAACAGATGAATGTATAAAGAAGAAGTGGTATATATACACAATGGAATATTATGCAGCCATAAAAAGGAATGAGATCTTGCCATTTGCAACAACATGGATGGAACTGGAGGGTGTTATGCTGAATGAAATAAGTCAATCAGAGAATGACATGTATCATATTACCTCGCTGATATGAGGAATTTTTAATCTCAGGAAACAAACTGAGGGTTGCTGGAGTGGTGGGGGGTGGGAGGGATGGGGTGGCTGGGTGACAGACATTGGAGAGGGTATGTACTATGGTGAGTGCTGTGAATTGTGCAAGACTGTTGAATCACAGATCAGTACTTCTGAAACAAATAATGCAATATATGTTAAGAAAAAAAAAGAAGAAAAAGATAGCAGGAGGGGAAGAATGAAGGGGAG
>NW_027397067.1:6355960-6514832 GCF_003265705.2 Callorhinus ursinus
TAAGAACATATTATGAGCAACTCTATGCCAGCAAATTAGATAACCTGGAAGAAATGGGTGCATTCCTAGAGATGTATCAACTACCAAAACTGAACCAGGAAGAAATAGAAAACCTGAACAGACCTATCACCACTAAGGAAATTGAAGCAGTCATCAAAAATCTCCCAAGAAACAAAAGCCCAGGGCCAGATGGCTTCCCAGGGGAATTCTATCAGACATTTCAAGAAGAATTAATACCTATTCTCCTGAAACTGTTCCAAAAAATAGAAATGGAAGGAAAACTTCTAAACTCATTTTATTAGGCCACCATTACCTTGATCCCAAAACCAGACAAAGACCCCATCAAAAAGGAGAGTTACAGACCAATATCCTTGATGAATATGGATGCAAAAATTCTCACCAAAATACTAGCCAATAGGATCCAACAGTACCTTAAAAGGATTATTCACCATGATCAAGTGGGATTTATCCCTGGGCTGCAGGGTTGGTTCAACATCCACAAATCAATCAACATGAAACAATACATTAACAAAAGAAAGAACAAGAATCATATCATCCTCTCAATAGATGCAGAAAAAGCATTTGACAAAGTACAACATCCTTTCTTGATCAAAACTCTTCAGAGTATAGGGATAGAGGGTACATACTTCAATATCATAAAAGCCATCTATGAAAAACCTACAGCGAATATCATTCTCAGTGGGGAAAAGCTGAGAGCTTTTCCCCTAAGGTCAGGAAAGCGGCAGGGATGTCCACTCTCACCACTGCTATTCAACATAGTATTAGAAGTCCTAGCCACAGCAATCAGACAACAAAAAGAAATCAAAAGCATCCAAATCAGCAAAGAAGAAGTCAAACTCTCACTCTTTTCAGATGATATGATACTGTATGTGGAAAATCCAAAAGACTCCACCCCAAAATTGCTAGAACTCATACAGGAATTCAGTAAAGTAGCAGGATATAAAATCAACGCACAGAAATCAGTGGCATTCCTATACACCAACAACAAGACAGAAGAGAGACAAATCAAGGAGTCGATCCCATTTACAATTGCACCCAAAACCATAAGATACCTAGGAATAAATTTAACCAAAGAGGCAAAGGATCTGTACTCAGAAAACTATAAAATACTCATGAAAGAAATTGAAGAAGACACAAAGAAATGGAAAAACGTTCCATGCTCATGGATTGGGAGAACCAACATTGTGAAGATGTGAATGCTACCTCGAGCAATCTACACATTCAATGCAATGCCCATCAAAATACCATCCACTTTTTTCAAAGAAATGGAACAAATAATCCTAAAATTTGTATGGAACCAGAAGAGACCCCGAATAGCCAGAGGAATACTGAAAAAGAAAAGCAAAGCTGGCGGCATCACAATTCCGGACTTCCAGCTCTATTACAAAGCTGTCATCATCAAGACAGTATGGTACTGGCACAAAAACAGACACCTAGATCAATGGAACAGAATCGAGAGCCCAGAAATGGCCCCTCAACTCTATGGTCAACTCATCTTCGACAAAGCAGGAATGAATGTCCAATGGAAAAAAGACAGTCTCTTCAACAAATGGTGTTGGGAAAATTGGACAGCCACATGCAGAAGAATGAAACTGGACCATTTCCTTACACCACACACAAAAATAGCCTCCAAATGGTTGAAAGACCTAAACGTGAGACAGGAGTCCATCAAAATCCTAAAGGAAAATACAGGTAGCAACCTCTTTGACCTCAGCCACAGCAACTTCTTCCTAGAAATATCGCCAAAGGCAAGGGAAGCCAGGACAAAAAGGAACTATTGGGATTTCATCAAGATAAAAAGCTTTTGCACAGCAAAAGAAACAGTCCACAAAACCAAAAGACAACTGACACAATGGGAGAAAATATTTGCAAATGACACATCAGATAAAGGGCTAGTATCCAAAATGTATAAAGAACTTCTCAAACTCAACACCCAAAGAACAAATAATCCAATCAAGAAATGGGCAGAAGACATGAACAGACATTTTTCCAAAGAAGACATCCAAATGGCCAACAGACACATGAAAAAGTGCTCAACATCGCTTGGCATCATGGAAATCCAAATCAAAACCTCAATGAGATACCACCTCACACCCGTCAGAATGGCTAAAATTAACAAGTCAGGGAAAGACAGATGTTGGCGGGGATGTGGAGAAAGGGGAACCCTCCTACACTGTTGGTGGGAATGCAAGTTGGTGCAACCACTCTGGAAAACAGTATGGAGGTTCCTCAAAAAGTTGAAAATAGAGCAATCATACCATCTAGCAATTGCTCTACTCTGTATTTACCCCAAAGATACAAATGTAGGGATCCAAAGGGGTACGTGCACCCCAATGTTTATAGTAGCAATGTCCACAATAGCCAAACTGTGGAAAGAGCCAAGATGTCCATCAACAGATGAATGTATAAAGAAGAAGTGGTATATATACACAATGGAATATTATGCAGCCATAAAAAGGAATGAGATCTTGCCATTTGCAACAACATGGATGGAACTGGAGGGTGTTATGCTGAATGAAATAAGTCAATCAGAGAATGACATGTATCATATTACCTCGCTGATATGAGGAATTTTTAATCTCAGGAAACAAACTGAGGGTTGCTGGAGTGGTGGGGGGTGGGAGGGATGGGGTGGCTGGGTGACAGACATTGGAGAGGGTATGTACTATGGTGAGTGCTGTGAATTGTGCAAGACTGTTGAATCACAGATCAGTACTTCTGAAACAAATAATGCAATATATGTTAAGAAAAAAAAAGAAGAAAAAGATAGCAGGAGGGGAAGAATGAAGGGGAGTAAGTCGGAGGGGGAGACGAACCATGAGAGACGATGGACTCTGAAAAAAAAACAGGTTTCTAGAGGGGAGGGGGTTGGGGGATGAGTTAGCCTGGTGATGGGTATTAAAAAGGGCATGTTCTGCGTGGAGCACTGGGTGTTATGCACAAACAATGAATCATGGAACACTACATCAAAAACTAATGATGTATGGTGATTAACATAACAATAAAAAATTTAAAAAAAGAGTCAGACACTTAGCCAACTGAGCAACCCACGTGCCCCTCTCCTTTTTTAGAAGAATGTAAGTATTTATATTGTTGCCAAATAAATATTATGGAAAAAAAAACTTACGATGTACTATCCGCTGGCTAACTGAACATAATAATAAAAAAATATTTGTACATGAGGGTGCCTATGTTGGTTCAATCGGTTAAACGTCTGCCTTTGTTTCAGGTCATGATCCTAGAGTTCTGGGATTGAGTCCAGCATCAGGCTCCCCACTCGGTAGGGAGTCTGCTTCTCCCTCTGCCCCTCCACAACACCCCCCCAGCTCATTTTTGTGCCCTCTCTCTCTTGCAAAAATAAATAAAATCTTTTTAAAAATTAAAAAGAAAGGATTCTCCCTAATTGCTTTCAGAAGGAGCTAGCCCTGGTGACCAATTCTGGGCTGCTGAACTCCAGAATTGTTAAGAGAATAAATTCATATCATTTTAAGTCACAAAATTTGTGGTAATTTTTTATAATAACAGTGGGAAACTGATATTTCACTGTAGATTTTTAATGAATGTTATCTGTTGGCATTAATTCCCCTATAACTCTTCTATTTCAGGATTTTCTTTATCTCTTCTTGCACATTTGTTTTTCCAAAAAACCTTTAAAAATAGTTTGTTGAGTTCCAAAAATACTCCATTACCTTTTTTATTATTATCACATTAAAATTGGTGATTTCAAATATCTGAATCCTAACCCACTTTTGGATGAATTTGTCAGTGAGAGGCAGATCAGTCAGCACCTGGAAGTTATAAGAGCTATCCTCAGTTATCAACATAAAATGAAAATTGATCCCCTAACAAGGAAGAAACAAGCTTCTGAAACAGAAAAAGTTTTCTGGAAGATGGAATTCTGCTTCAAGACTGTAAGATAGGAAAGTTCTGCCTGAGTTTGCAGCTTCCTGACCTGCCCTATCAATTTTAGACATGCTAGCCCCTACGATTGCATGTGTTGATTCCTCAAAACAAATCTGTCTTTCAAATCTGTCTTCGTAAAACAAATCATCTTAAAACAAATCTATAATATATGCATTTCTCCAGAGAAATAGAACCAATAAAAATATAAATCTAAACTATTGGTTCTACGTCTCTGGAGAATGCTGTCTGATACAACAAGTATTAATGTAAACTCAAATGGAAAATAAAATGTATCATTCAGTGAATTGGAACTGTATATATGCATTGATGTCTTTGAAGAAACCAAGACATATTAAGATAGAGTTCAAGTGATCAGTTGTCAGGCCATTTTTTGTCTTTGTAATCTTCAGGAATTTTTTTCATCAAATCACAGACTGCATGGTGAAACTGTTGCAAAATCATTTCTGGTTTCATCAAGTAGTTTTTCATTTTCTTAGGTTATGTTTTCTTAGACATTGGAGACCTTGCAATTCTTATCTAGTTTTCTTTTTCTGAATTCTAGTATAAAATGTACCATATAATATATATAATTCTTCTTCAATACATTGCAAACTGAGCTCAGTTTTGAGCTGAGGTCCTAAGTCTTTCTGGCACTCTGCTTGTGATCACTAAAGACTTGTAGAAACATCCTGGATTACACTTTGATGATTCCATCTTCTTTCATGTTGGCAAAGTAACAGAGAAATGAATAGATACGTTGTTTGCCACCACCTTGAGGTGGGTCTTTGAAAAAAACTGCATAATGTCTGATTTAGAAGAGTAAATACCACTATTATCAACAGGTTTTAATGAGATATCTGACCCATTTTTCATTTGTAGTAAATAAAAGAACAATTTCACATATACGGAGGTCTGGCTATATTTAAATGGCCTATGTAGGTTGAAAGAATTAAGGTGATTATTCCATGGACAGCAGTTATGCTTTATATGTTATGTAGACACCCTATAGTTCTATTTCTCTGGAGAAATATATATATCATACACATATGAAATTTTCTTTTTAAGTAGGCTCTACGCCCAGCATGGAGCCTAACGAGGGGCTTGAACTCATGACCCTGAGATCAAGACCTGAGCTGAGATCAAGAGTGGGACAGTTACCCATCTAAGCCACCCGGGGGCCTCTATAGGGGAGATTTTTTTAAGGAATCAGCTCATTCCTTAAAATGTGGTTGCCTGGCAAGTCTAAAATTGATAGGGCAGGGCAGCAAGATAGAAACTTGGGCAGAATTTTTCTATTTTACAGTCTTGAAGCAGAATTACTTCTTACAGACACTTCAGTTTTTGGTCTTAAGGCCTCTGACTGATTGGGCAGGGGCCCACCCACATCACTGAGGGCAATCTTCCCTTAAAGTCAACTGATTGTAAATGTTAATCGCATAGACAAAATATCTTCACAGCAATTTTTAGATTCACGTTTGACCAAACAACTGGTTTCTGTAGCCTGGCTCAGTTGACACATAATATTAACCATTATACTACCATTACACAAATGAATGACATTAATCACCATTTTTTAAGAATAATATAGATGAAGAAGTTCAGTAACATGCAGTTATGAAAGTAGTTGAAAGTGCAATCCAAACAAGATTAACTTTTGAGTCCGATTCTTCCTGAAGTTATCTATGTGAGTGAAATATACCCAATAATGATGCAATTAATCAGGTGTCTCCTATGTAATATGACCAATTTTGTGGAAGTAAGCTATATGTCATAAATCTATACCTAATCACAAGGTGAGCTTGAGTTCAGCTCATTGCCCCAAGTGAAATGAAGATCTGACAACATCTAAGTAATCTAACTGAAGATAGCGATGCTTTATAATTTACTTATCTGTGAGTAAACTTATATAAATGTGGGGAACCCAATCTTAATCAGTAAGAAAATTCCAATCAACATCAACAAGCTAGTGTATGTAGATAAGTTTGAAGGCAAAATTTATGTGGCCTACAGAAGCTGACAGGATAACATGCTTCTGATTACTGCAAGAATCAATGAAGTTAAAATTTTGTAGCTTAGAAGGATAACAGATAGTATCTTGTTAAGTTCTTTCATTTTATGTCCCAGGATACTGAAGCTTTGTAAATTATACCCATATCTTCTGACTCCAAGTCCAGTGCTCTTTCTGTTATGCCTCAGTGTGATTCATGAGTTGTTCGCAGTCTGATCAGACACCCTTTGCATGTGCTAAGAGTTCTCTGATGAGGACAGTAGAATTAACCATTAAGAACTTCACAAGACAGGTCAAATTTTCCACTGTACAACTGAAATCAATAATAATGTAGGCATAAGCCATCTTCCATTTTCTCCATGGGGATTGTCTATAATCTAACACACCTGTGGCTCAAACCTTTTGGCTTAAATCACTAACACCACGGATATAGAATTACATTAATAACAAATAAGAGTATTTAACTTACCACAATAACCTTCAAAAAATTGGGACATTTTCCCCTTCTCTCTTCTCATCACCATGCTTTTGGGATTATGAAGGCTACTACTTTATTTGAAGTCATTGTCAATGAAATATATTTCTTTTCTTAGGAACTCTTTCTGCTCATAATATCAAATAAACAAAAGTAAAAGCTTTATTCAGTATCTAAAGGGGGGAAAGAGTCTATTTAAATACTTCGTGGGCTTTTCAGTGTTACATTCCTTTTCAAATTTCAAAAATGCTTAAAGATAAACATTTTAACAAAATACATATTGTTCATACTTGTACCCTTAAGTTTATAGTGTCCACATTAGATGCAACGGGTTTTTTTTTGTCTTTCTCCAAAGAAAATTTAGACAGTACTGAAAAATAAGAAAGAAAATACATTGTCCTACTCCTGAAAGTAAAACACCAGTAACTATGACTGTTACATCGAACTATGAAAAGAGCCAGGTTCTCAGGGCCAGAAGAATGTTCATGGCAGGAGTGGGGTGCACAGAAGCAAAGACTCTCACCCAAAGACTGAGAACAGGCTCAGCATGCATGTGAGGCAGTTTGTGAAGGGATTTTGCACCACACTAAAGGCTTGAGTATTATGTTTTGAAAAGTGTGGAATCCTCAGAGTATTATAGATATTCTAAAATATAAAATGGAAATGATGCCGAGTTTGTTTCTGAAAGCATACAACTTTTTGTTTGCTTATGGTTCATAATACAGATAATGTAATTGACTGCCTTATTGCTTCACTTTAAGATTTATTTTCATAAAAAAGAAAAAAACCACTTTCAAGGAAAAAAGTACAAAGGAATGGTTAGAAAGAAACTAACTTTCTAGCTTTGGAGATAAATACAGATAATAACTCTTAAGAAAATTTATTACAAGTAAACAGACTCAGCCATACTCATAAATTGGGGAATGATTATCTGCTCTTATCAAAAAATCATTTTCTTTGTCAAATAATCCAGTGGAGTTGTAAAAACAATGTTCTCTGGAGTCTAACTGCTTTGGCTGAATATTGACCTACAATAATTTAATTTATCTGACCAACACCACCCTTAGATCTAAGCAAGAGAGGCTCTGATCCCAGCCCCTACCTCAGATAGAACCCTCTCCCACTTTAGTGTGCTTTCATTTGAAGGTTCTAAGTTCTCCCTGGTATCTGGGATCGGTCTGCACTTACAATACCATACCGGTGCAAAGCTCACCAAGCCCAGACTAGAACCAGTATGGGCCTTGGTATCCATCCCCTTGCTCCCAGCAGGCTTTCTAATCCAACTGTGTGTGGGTTGACCAGATGCCCAAAGAGCTTCAGACCTACACTTATGAGGAATTTAAAGCACTATTGCTAAGCCTTAGTTCCTGGAGTGTATCCTGGCTAGTGTGGTGTTTCTTTTGCATATTCAGGCAAGATTGGGCCACCAGAATAGTACTAACATGGTGATTTTGGATGACTTTCATATCAGACACAGGATGAGTCCAGATTTCTGTACTACTTACTAATAATGGTCCAATTTCTACCCTGGGCTTGAGCTGTGTGTGGGGTCATACAGATCACTTGATCCATCTGCGTTTCATCATAGGGCCAATCTGGTTGACAACACCTTAGGGGAATGGGAATTATTTTACTTTGTTTCTTCTGCCCTTGGTACCTCAGGTAGCTACTCCCTTCACAAGAGGCTCCATTCCATATGTGTCAAGCTATCCTCTGGGGGCTAGCCCTGCCTGTCTTCTCAGATGACTTTCAAGACTGTTTTTCAGCAATGCCAATGGGTCCTTTCCTGTCTCCAGTTAATGTAATCACATCATGCTCTCCTGGGTCGGTCTTAGGCTGTGATGGCTGAGGCACACACTCCTTGCACAAATGGAGCTTCTCTTCTCACTCCCCTCATCTATCCTCCCAGCTGGTGATTGTGTATGGAAAGCACTTATTCAGTTAATATTGAAAAAGTTTACGTTCTAGAAATGTAGCAGTCGTGGCTGTGAGAGTTCAAGAGAGACGTGTGGAAGCTGTGTTGTTCTATAGTTATACCCTAAGATACCAAATGGTAAATTTCACATGAATACCTGTGATATGATAATTAATTTTATATGTCAACCTAACTGGACTAAAGGATGACTAGCTAGATGGTAAAACTTTATTTCTGGGTATGTCTGGGAGGGTATATCTGGAAGATATTAACATTTGACCCAGTTGGTCTGTGTAAAGAGCATTACCCTCACCAGTGCAGGGGGTACATCATCCAATCTGCTGAGGGCCTAAATAGAACAAAAAGGAGGAGGAAGGGCAAGTTCTTTCTCTCTGCTTGAGCTGAGACATCCATCTTCTCCTGCCCTTGGACACTCCTGGTTCTGAAGCCTTTGAACTCAGACCCAGACTTCTGCCATCATCCCTGTTCCTGCCCCTACCTCCCAATTCTTGGGCCTCATTTGGATTTGTACTTATACTGTTGGTATTCTTGGTTCTGCAGCATGAAGACAGCACATCATGGGACTTCTCCATCTCCATAACCACATGAGTCAATTCCTATAACAAATCTCTTCTTATCCATCTATTTCTATCAATCTATCATCTATCTATCTATCTAATCTATCTATCTATCTATCATCTATCATCTATCTAACTATCTATCTATCATCTCCTATTGGTTCTGTTTTTCTGGAGAACCCTGACTAATGTGTTACATAATATAGGGATTTTAAGGAGTTATCTCTGAATTTGACAGAATTTAGTAATTTCCCAAAATGACCAAAGTTCATTCCATGTAAAGATACCAATTCTCTTACATAAGAATGAACTATGCACAGGGTATAAGAAACCAGAAACTTGAAGTGAAAGTGAAGAGAGGTATCCATGCTTTCTTGCAGACTGGAGTCTTCTGGACACTGTATGTCCTAGAATTCCAGATTGAATGGAGCAGTTCTAGATACTGAAACTTCAAGAGAATTATTAGACTCTTGTGTTTTCAAACAGTATAATATATTTTGTGTTTAACATGCTTTGTGTTGCCTTAGAATACAATTGCTTTTAGATGGGTATTTTGAAAATACTATCATATGTGCAAGTTTACTTTTAGGCAGGACACTGTAGTCACAAAACTTGTTGTCATTCAAATCTATGCTGAAATTTTCTACAGTCTCATTCTCCAGGGTAATGTTAGGAATCTCTAATACACAACACATTGAGCAAGAGATCCAGTTTTTTTTAAAAAATGGTCTTCCTAGATTGCAAATATTATTAGAGCCATGATACAAAGGAGTTGCAGAGTCAGTTAAGAATTACAGCTTCCCTTGCTCAGGCTTATTGAAATATAATTGATATATAACATTGTATAAGCTTAGGGTGTACAACATGATGCTCAGATAGACGTATATATTGCAAAATGATTGTCACAATAAGGTTAATTAACATCCATTTCCTCACATAATTATAATGTGTGTATGTGTGTGCACATGTGGTAACAATATTTAAGATTTAACTCTATAGCAACCTTCAGATTGACTATAGTCACCATGCTGTGCAGTAGATCCCCAGAATTTATTCATCTTTAAACTGGAAGTTTGGACGCTTTGACCAATATAACCTATTTCCCTCACTCCCTGCCCCCGGTTGCCACCCTTCTATTCTGTTTCTTTGACAAGTTTTGACTTGGATAAATACAAACAAAAAAAGAGAGAGAGAGAGAGAGAGAGAAGCTAATGCTTAATGAATTTTGGAACAATCAGAAGGTGCACATTTTAATCAAATATTCTGAAAAATCATGGAATAAAGTCATAAAAGAAAGTTGAGAGTAATGAAAATATTTGCTTTCATTTTTGCTAAAGATTTTGACAGAATGCAGTTTGAAGCAATGCAAGAATATCACCTACATTTCAACTAAAGTGGTGAAGGAAACCTGTTTGGGGTGAATAATGAAACTTGCTAGTTGAATTCAATGGATTGAGGAACCCAAGTCTGTAAGAAAGACAACTGCAGGGGTGTCAGCTGAGAAGCCACCACCTAAAATTGTTCCAACTTGAAATGTAGGAGGTTTTTAGGAAGATTAAGCAGCCATATTTTAAGAGCAAGATTTCAACTGTTAGCTTGTTTTTCACAACTTTTTTCATTACATCTCATGTTTTAAAAGGATTTACCCTAGTTGGCAACCACTGGCCTAGAGCATAAAAACTGAAAACTTTATGACATTCCAATACAAGTTTATCCTTTACTTACTTATAACTTTAGATAGATCACTTCACCTTTCTGTGCCCCATTTCTGCAAATGCAAAATGATGTTTATAATAGTACAGACCTCAGAGAACAGACTTCTGTAAAAATTAAATAAGATAACCCATATTCAATTCTAACTTCAGTCCACGTGCATAAAAAATCTAAATATATACTTTAATTGGCTAATGCTTTTCTAAATAAAGAAATAAATGGCAGTTAATTTCTGTTACAACCATGAATCTCCTAATTGATTTCTCAAAAGCATCGTGAAGCTTAGAGTTTTAGTACCCTAAATTGTAGGACTTTGGTTTCTTATAAATAAACAGGGAAATTCCATCTAGTTATAGAGTTGGTATGAGAAGTTAGTGATATTTTAGAGACTATGGGAAATTATTGGCACAGAGAAGATGCTTAATTGATAGAAGCTATTGTGGTTATGCCCCAGCTCTGTATTTTCTGAGCTGATTGTGATACCAGATAATTTTTAAGGAAAGAAGCTCTGTTCCTGAGACACAGCAAGTTGTGATCTTCTCCCACTAAGCACTCAGAGTACATGAGATGCCACCATTCTATCCTATGTTGTTCTCAGAGACATAACCTGTGACCCTCTCATGCTGGCTTTAAAGATTTTATTTATTTATTTTAGAGAGAGTGAGAGAGCATGAGAGGGGCGAAGGTCAGAGGGAGAGCAGGGAACCCAATGCCGGACTCCATCCTGGGACTCAGGGATCATGACCTAAGCTGACGAAGGCAGCCACTTAACTGACTGAGTCACGGAGTCACCCTCATGCTGGGAGTAAATGGTCATAATAATAAAAAACTGAACATAATAATAAAAAAATAAAAATAAATAAATGGTCACAGTAAAAATATTTAGGCTATTTCAGTATGTTTTATTGTTTTCCTGTTTTCCACTTGAGAATATCTGTAAAGCTGCTGCTTTCTGGTGAGTCAAATTATTCCTCCAATCATGTTTTCTTCCTTACTGCAAGTCTGTAGCATATATTCATAAGCACTTGATGCCAATAAAATTATAAAATGAAAAAAAAACAAAGAATTTACCCTACATCAAGAGGTAAATTTCTAGACTTTCCTAAAAATATTTCATTAAAGAAAAAGGTTCCAAAGTAATCAATGCCATTAACTCAAACTTTTTCTAAATGAACAAAATCAGAGTCAAATTATTCACTGCAAATGTATGTAGTCCAGGGGGCTGCAGCATTGAGATTTAGGAATGTCATGACCCTCAGGATCATTCGCAGGGGTGTGTCCTTGCCTCAAGTCTTAGTGTCCATGTCTTGTCTTGCTTTCAAGCCTCCGCTATCCCTGGGTTGGATCCCCTAAACCATACAGTGTTCTTCCAGTAAATTCTAAAGTTAGTCAGAATCCATTGCTGAGTCTTACAATCAAGAACAGTGACTGATATAGCTTCCTAAACTTTGTTTAATTTATCAGTTTTTCCTTGATCACTTAATTTCTAGATGCATTTTTAAAAAAGTTAACATTGGTAATACAAGCAATTACATAAATTTTTGTAGGTTTTATAAATATGTAACCATTATTAGTACATTTTTTAGGAAAAATGTCTTTCACGTTCCAAATTCATTTTTCAAAGAACTTTGGCAAAGATTAGTTGTTTTTTCAGTTGGGAGTTCCTGAATCATTAGCAGGCAGAATTTTTCTCTTAATATGAAGAAAATTCATCATACAAAAATAATTTTTTTCAGTCTCACTTTCTATCAAACTTCCTAGCAAAGCTTTCTTCTTCAAAAGCCTGTTATTATCCCAGTTAAATTAGATTGATGAAATGTCAGCTCTTTCAGAGAATGAGTTTTCAGTAATCCATCTGGTAATGGTTTGAAATTAAAAAAAAACTATGAGATTTCAAAATAAAAGACAAGAGAAAAATATTTAAATCCTTTTGCCATATTATTTTGACATAGTAGCATATTTACTTAATGGAAGGTTTTCACCAGCAATTATATATTCCATCAAGGCCATTTCTTATGCTCAAACTGTAATTAGTTTGGATTTGCTATAGTTCACATCTCAATCTCTAATTTACTTACAGTGAAAATTATGACTGGAATTTAAAACTTTCAAAATTGTCCTTGAAACTCTTTGCCTCTTCCTCAGAGAACAAATTCTCTTTAAAATGGATAATTTGACCAGAAGCCTAACATAAATGTAAAGTTGTGAAAGATTCTCTCAAGGTTACATAGCAAATCAGTGGCAAAATCAGGATCTGAATATAGATCTTCTGCTCCAGGATCATATACCATATCAGCAAAACACAGTCTTCCTTTAGTTATCACCATTTCAGAATATTTGCCTGGAAACAAATTCCTGAAATATATCATTGTAGAGAACTATCCCAGTTGCTTTCTTCATGTTAGTCTGAATGTGTGGGGTGATTTTGAGTTCCTCTATGCCCATACGTAGGAGAGCTTATGTTAGTGAATTCTAAGGCTATTAATGTTAAAATCAATTAAAGACTCAAAATTCAATTTATTTTAAGACTTTTTTATTTAAATTCAATTAACCAACATATAGTACATCATTAGTTTCAGATGTAGAGTTCAGCTAATTGGCTGTTGCATATAACATCCAGTGCCCATCACTTCATGTGCCCTCCTTAATGCCCATCACCCAGTTACTCCATCCTTCCATCCACCTCCCCTCCATCAAGCCTCGGTTTGTTTCCTAAAGTTAAGCTTTTCTCATGGTTTGTCTCCCTCTCTGATTTCTTCCCATTCAGGTTTTCCCTCCCTTCCCCTATGATCCTCTGCACTGTTTCTTATATTCCACATATGAAACCATATGATAATTGTCTTTCTCTGGTTGGCTTATTTCGCTCAGCGTAATGCCCTCCAGTTCCACCCATGTCAATATAAATGGTCAGATTTCATCTTTTTTGATGGCTGAATAATATTCCGTTGTGTGTGTGTGTGTGTGTGTGTGTGTGTGTGTGTGTGTGTGTATACACCACATCTTCTTTATCCATTCACCTGTTGATGGACATCTTGGCTCTTTCCACAGTTTGGCTATTGTGGACATTGCTGCTATAAGCATTGGGGTGCACGTACTCCTTCAGATCCCTACATTTGTATCTTTGGGGTAAATACCCAGTAGTGCAATTGCTGGGTCATAGGGTAGCTTTATTTACAACTTTTTGAGGAACCTCCATACTGTTTTCCAGAGTGGCTGCACCAGCTTGTATTCCCACAACAGTGTAAAAAGGCTTCCCTTTCTCTGCATTCTTGTCAACATCTGTCATTTGCTGACTTGTTAGTTTTAGCCATTCTGACTGGTGTGAGGTGGTATCTCATTGTGGCTTTGATTTGTATTTCCCTGATGCCAGGTGATGTTGAGCATTTTTTCATGTGTCTATTGGCCATTTGGATGTCTTCTTTGGAGAAATGTCTGTTCATGCCTTCTGCCCATTTCTTGACTGGATTATTTGAAAGAATTAATAAGATTGATAAACCCCTGACCAGACTTGCCAAAAAGAAAAGAGAAATGACCCAAATAAGTAAAATCATGAATGAAACAGGGAGATCACAACCAACATCAAAGAAATACAAACAATTATAAAAGAATATTATGAAAATATATGCCAACAAATGGGCAATCTGGAAGAAATGGACAAATTCCTAGAACCATATAAATTACCAAAACTGAAACAGGAAGAAATAGAAAACCTGAACAGGCCCATAACCAGCAAGGAAATTGAAACTGTAATAAAAAAAAACTCCCAACATACAAGAGTCCAGGAGCAGATGGCTTCCCAGGGGAATTCTACTAAACACTTAAAGAAGACTTAATACCTATTCTTCTGAAGTTGTTCAAAAAAAAAAAAGAAAAGAAAAAAAAAGAAAAAAAATGGAAGGGAAACTTCTAAACTCATTCTATGAGGCCAGCATTACCTGATCCCAAAACCAGACAAAGACCCCACCAAAAAGTAGAATTGCAGATCAATATCCCTGATGAATATAGATGCAAAAATTCCCACCAAAATACTAGCCAATAGGATCCAACAGTATTAAAAGGATTATTCACAACCAAGTGGGATTTATTCCAGGGCTACAAGGGTGGTTCAACATCTATAAATCAATCAATGTGATGTACCACATTAATAAAAGAAAGGACAAGAACCATATGATCCTCTCAATAGATGCAGGAAAAGCATTTGACAAAATATAGCAACCTTTGTTGATAAAAACGCTGGGTATGTGCTATGGTGAGCACTGTGAATTATATAAGACTGATGAATCACAGACCTGTACCCCTGAAACAAATAGCACATTATATGTTAATTAAAAAAAAACTCTCTGCTGTGTAAGGATAGAGGGAACATACCTCAATATCATAAAAGCCATATAAGAAAAGCCCACAGCAAATATTCTCAATGGGGAAAAACTGAGAGCTTTCCCCCTAAGGTCAGGAATATGACAAGAATGTCCATTTTCACCACCGTAGTTCAACATAGTACTAGAAGTCTTAGCCTCAGTAATCAGACAACAAAAAGAAATAAAAAGTATTCAAATTGGCAAAGAAGTTGTCAAACTCTCACTCTTAACAGGTGACATGATACTTTATGTGGAAAACCCAAAAGATCCCACCCCAAAATTGCTAGAACTCATACAGGAATTCAGCAATGTGGCAGGATATAAAATCAATGCAATGAAGTCACTTGCATTTCTGTATACTAACAATGAGGCAGAAGAAAGAGAAATTAAGGAATTGATCCTATTTACAATTGCACCAAAAACCATTAAGATACCTAGAAATAAACCTAACCAAAGAGGTAAAGGATCTATACTCTAAAAACCAAAGAACACTTATGAAAGAAATTGAGGAAGACACAAAGAAATGGAAAAACATTCCATGCTCATGGATTGGAAGAACAAATGTTGTGAAAATGTCTATGCTGCTACCCGAGCAATCTACACATTCAGTGCAATCCCTATCAAAATACCATTGACATTTTTCACAGAGCTGGAACAAATGATCCTAAAATTTGTATGGAACCAGAAAAGACCCCGAATAGCCAGAGGAATATTGAAAAAGAACACCAAAGCTGGTGGCATCACAATTTCCAACTTCAAGCTATATTACAAAGTTGTAATCATCAAGAAGGTATGATACTAGCACAAAAACAGATACTTAGATCAATGGAACAGAACAGAGAACCCAGAAATGGACCCTCAACTCTATGGTCAACTAATCTTTGACAAAGCAGGACAGAATATCCAATGGAAAAAAGACAGTCTCTTCAACAAATGGTGTTGCAAAAATTGGACAGCCACATGCAGAAGAATGAAACTGGGCCACTTTCTTATACCATACACAAGGATAAACTCAACATGGATGAAAGCCTAAATGTGAGACAGGAAGCCATCAGAATCTTAGAGGAGAACACAAGCAGCAACCTCTTTGACCTTGGCCGCAGCAACTTCTTGCTAGACACGTCTCCAAAGGTAGTAAGGGAAACAAAAGCAAAAATGAACTATTGGGACCTCATCAAGATAAAAAGCTTTTGCACAGCAAAAGAAACAGTCAACGAAACTAAAAGGCAACCTATGGAATGGGAGAAGATATTTGCAAATTACATTTCAGATAAAGGGATAGTATCCAAAATCTATAAGGATCTTATCAAACTCAACACCTAAAAAACAAATAATCCAGTGAAGAAATGGGCAGAAGATATTTTAACACTTTTTGATAATATTTGGGTGCTTCTTAAGAACATTTTCACACCAAAAACTGACTCTTAATGTCTTTTATTTATTGAACCAATGTTATTGAGCACTGACTAGGGACCAGGCACTGTTCTGGCACTTGGAATGCCTCAGGGAACAAAAGAAACACAAATCTCTTCTCTCGTGGAACTTATATTTGAGCAATTAAAAATAGATAATAAACAAAATAAGATCCTTTGGATAGTTTTAAATAGGAGAGCAACATATACACCTGAAACTAATGTAACATTGTGTATCAACTATACTCCAATTAAAAATAAACAAATAGGGCGCCTGGGTGGCTCAGTTGGTTAAGCGACTGACTTCGGCTCGGGTCATGATCCGGGAGTCCTGGGATCGAGTCCCACGTCAGGCTCCCAGCTCAGCGGGGAGCCTGCTTCTCCCTCTGACCTTCTCCCCTCTCATGCTGTTTCTCTCTCTCTCTCAAATAAATAAATAAAATCTTAAAAAAATAAAAATAATAAAAATAAATAAATAAAAGTCAGAGCACCTGGGTGGCTGTCAGTTAAGCATCTGACTTCACTCAGATCAGGATCTCATGGTCCTGAGATGGAGTCCTGCATTGGGCTCCCCACTGAGCAGGGAGTCTGCTTCTCCCTTTCCTCTCCCTCTGCTCCTCCCCCTGCTTGTGCTCTCTCCCTCTCTCATATAAACAAATAAAATCCTTTTAAAAAATTAAAAATAGGGGAGCCTGTGTGGCTCAGTCAGTTAAGCGGCCAGCTCTTGATTTTGGCTCAGGTCATGATCTCAGGGTAGTGAGATCGAGGCCCCCATCAGTCTCCATGTTCAATGTGGAATTGGAGCCTGCTTGAGATTCTCTCCCTCTTCCTCTGCTCCTCTCCCTGCTTGTGTGCTCTCTTGCTCTATAAATCTTTTTTTTAAAGATTTATTTATTTATTTGAGAGAAAGAGTGAGAGATAGATAGAACACATGAGCAGGGAAGAGGGGCAGATGGAGAGGGAGAAGCAGACCCCCACTGAGCAGGGAACCCGGCCCCCTGCTCTATCCCAGGACCCCGGAATCATGACCTGAGCCCAAGGCAGAGGCTCAACTGACTGAGCCACTCATGCGCCCAATGAATAAATCTTTTAAAAAAATTATAAATAAATTAAAAGAAGCCAAAAGAAGAAGGAGGGGGGAAGGAAGGAGAAGAGTAGTAACATAATCTGGCTTGTATTTTAAAAAGGTAATTCTGAGTTTTGTATGAAAAAATAAAAGAGTCAAAGGGGTTGCTGGGGGAGAAAAAGGGTAGAAGCCGGAAGACTAGTCGAAAACGTGTTACAGTTGTCTGTGAGAGATGATGGTGGTGTGGGCCAGATAACAATGGTAACAGTGATAAGCAGGTTACATTCAGGAAATATTTTGAGGCTAGAACCAAGAGGACTTTCTGTGAGATATGATGTATGGTATGAAATGAAGAGAGGATTCAAAGAGGAGTCCAAGGATTCTGAATAAATAACAGGAAAAATGATATTGCTTTCAACTGAGATGGAAAATAACATGAGAGAAGCAAATTTAGAGAAAAGCCTTTGTGTACAATAGATTAAAATGTAGATGCCAAGCTCAAAAGCAGCCAATGCCATGTATCTTCATGTGTCTCATAGAAGTGGCTGTGTCTTGTGGATGTCTGCAGTGAGTTTTAAGACAGGGAAGATGGCCTGTGCTGGCATCCAGATGTGAGATCCAGTACAGAGAAACAATTTCCTGAGAACTAGCATAAAAAGATTCAGCTTTCAGAGACATTTATTCAGTGCCATGGATCTGGACCATAGCTGAAGTGAAATAGAAAGTGCAACAATCCCACTCTGTCAGTGGTTTATTCCTTCATTTCCTCATGCACAGACCTATATATTTAGTCTCCTGTTCATTCATCAGGGCAATGAAGACAAATAAAGCACAGTTCTTTCCCTCAAGTCAGAGAAATATAAGGAAGCAGATAAATAAAAATAAATTCCTCCTTCTCATAGATTAGACCAGATGAAGTATTCTGAGTCTGCTAGATCTCTCCTTATATTGACTATTATTATTTGATTTCTTTTCTTGCTTCTGCATTTGAGTTCTGTGTTTCCTAGTGTTGTTGTCACAAAATACCACAAAATACCACAAACTGGGGAGTTTTGAACAAGAGAGAAATTCATTGTCTCACAGCTCCATGGGCCAGGGTCCAAAATTAGGGTGTGGATAAGGCCATGCTCCCTCTGAAGGCACTAAAAAGAAGGATCTGTTCCAGGCCTTTCTCCTCCTACCTTCTGGTAGTTCCTTGGCTTGTGGCAGCATAGCTCCAATATTCACATGACATTCTCTCTTTGTGTGTCTATGTCCAAATTTCCCCTTATTATAAGGATTTCAGTCACATGGAATTAGAATCCCACCTCACTCCAGTATGATCTTATCTTAACTAATTATATCTTCAGTGACTGTGTTTCCACATTCTGAGATACTGAAGGTTAACACTTCAACATATGAATTTGGGGGAGACACAGTTCAACCCATAATATGTTCACAATATTTTTGGTTCCAAGTGATCACCAAAATTGGCAATACTTCTTTATTTGAGTTCCATGGACTCCTATATCAACAGATTTCTTCTCCACATCTTTAAGGTCTCAAGTTTTAAAAATATAGATGTATAGAGACTTCTACTTTAGCAGAAGCCTTAGGGGGCTGATATTAGAAGGAACTGGGCCCTTTTGTTGAGCTATTATAGCCATTTAATTGTGACTTCAGTCCCAGGTCAACATGCCAAAATCAAGCCAGATGAATCAGCCTTCTCCTCAGTCTGGGAAAGAAAAAGAACATGTGAGGTGTAGCTGAAACAGTGAACAAGAAGTGAGAGTAGTCACTCAGCAACTTTATACTACTGAGCCTAGTCAAAAACCTGAGGAAATAAGTGTCAGCATGGGGTGAAACCAGATCACAAGTGGAGCCAGACTGTTGGAGAGTAAAAGCATTGGTGTTGGTGCTTAAACTCTGGGAACATCCAGTGAGTTGTTCTCGGCCTGAAGTTGTTTCATGGGTCAGACCCTTAGCCTATGGAGTCACACATTTCTTTAATAGTTGTACCCATGTGGAATCATCTGAGGAATCTGTGCTTAAATGAATTATTCTCACAAATATGGTGGGACTTAAAGGCCTCTGAGAACATGATTTTCATTTTGGGAAGAATGTAGGGACTAACAGTTTTGCTTTCAGTGGATAGGATTTGATGTTTCAAAATTCTTAAACATAACAAAAGGACAAATGCTTTGGTTCATTATGTTTTTCCTAAGGCTATTTGAAAAAAGAGTTCTTTAGGTAAGTTTAAAGTCAAAGGTAAGACCAAAATATAAAAGTTACAACACTAAAAATACAATTTAATTTCCCATTTGTAAATGAAGTTAGTAACACAGGGTAAAATAGAACAAATCCAACTCAATACTGTTTGCAAGAAACCCATAAAAATAAGTTATCACAGAAAGTTAAAGGGCACAGCTAGATAATGGCATATTAAGAACATTGTTTTCTTCTGTAATAAAGAAATACTAAAGTTTTAAAAAATCTTCTTCCTATCAATAATGGTTACATAAAATATTACACCTAAAACAAAAAAATTTATTGTTTTCCCTTTGTTAAAGTGAACTGACAGGTCAATATTAGCTGATACACATTTATAGCTGAAAAACAAAAGTTTAACCTGGAAAATGCTTTATATTACTATTTTTTAAATTTTCAAATAAAATGATTGACATTCATAATCCATAGAGCACAATTTGTTTTTAAAAATCCACTTGCTGTTGCTGTTAGGAGCTATGAAAATATTAACAAAGGCATCAGAGCACACTACTGCTGTATTACCTCTTGAAGAGGAAGGTAATGTTACTGATCTAAGGTGTAAGCTTTGAGTGGCTAAAACGTTACATTTTTTCTGGCCAATAGCATATACAACATGGGTGGTTTTTGGGGGGAGGGACATTTAGTGGTGTTCAGGCAGAGTACATACCCAGACTATCAGCTGCACAGAGAGACATTCGCCGGTATAAATAAGTGGAATGTGTTCTGCTGTAATCCATTGAAGTGAAATATGTGTCTTGAGTATTTTCCTAAGTGAAATTAGGTTGATAATTGTCACTTGTGCCTCACACATACCAAAGTGCCATAAAGGGCAACTACACAGACTGGAATGCCCTTAAGTCCAAAGGTTGGGGCTATTCTGACTGTCAAATATCCTTCCAGAGTGTTCTGATGCCTATTATATTGTGTTTCTTCAAGTTAAGTAGACTTTTTGGTAAACCATGGGTTTGTGTATATCAATATGTGTTTGGTCTTGGTCTTTTGCCATTCAAAGTGCAATGAATTTTAATATTAAAGAGTATAGAAAGTTCATTGAAATGATATCCGATTCCATAATGATTGTATGTGACATTTAAGATACTACCACTCGTCCAATTTGGGTGTAATATCAATAGAGATCCAATGTATGGAGAAAAACTCACTGGCCTAGGACTCCATTTTCCACTTTGCAGTTAGAATGAACTTTAGAAAACACAGATGTAATCTGTATGCTGTCTTCCCCAACATGACCAGAATACAGATCTTCAATGTGTTTCCTGTGCCTTAGGATGCAGCCCAGACTTCCTGGTATGATTTTTAAGAACTAAGATTTGATACCTCCTTACCTCTTCAGTTTCATATCTTGTCATTTCTCCTTTACATTCTGTATTTGTAATTTCTCCAATGATATGTACCTTCAGGGAGCTTTTTTTTTGTATCTCTTCCAAGTCTAAAAGAAATGTTTTAATTTATGGACTTCACTGCTCTCATAACATTTATCATATACAAAGTGCTTTCCTAACTATTATTCATTTGATTCTCACAAGAACACAACATATTAGCTTATTACAAATTTACAATTTAAGGGACTGACACTTATAGGGGTTAAGTAATATCCCAAAGATCACAGTTATTAAGTAAGAAAGACTTGTACTTAAACAGCAGTCTTCTGATCTCACTTCCTTAGTAGATATTTCACTGCACTAATGTAGTCCCCAAAATGCTCATGCCTAATATCTATAATTGTGTTACCCTTCTACTAATTTAGAATTTTGAGATTTTAATCTGTTCCAAATGATTCATCGGACTTTAATAGTTCTCTATCACCCATTTAATTATACCAGGCTACCATAAAGAAATTCCTGACCAAGTTTACCAACTACATTGCACCTGAAGTTCGTCAATTCATTTAACATGTACTATTACTTCTATATGGTAAATAAGTTGACTAATATGATCTATGCATATATTATATTATCTAATTTTTATCTAATTACTTAAAAATTCTTCAGCCTAGGAAATGTGAAGAAATTATGTTTCTTAGTATTGCTTTTAACCCACAACGTGGTGATTAACAATTAACATTTGAAGAACCATAACAGAGATAGACTCTCAGCAGCAACTGCCAAATATCCAGATCAAAAGCCCACACTTTACTGTACTGACTTCAAGCCATTCAGCTACCTCCATCTCATTCAACACTAGAAGTCTACCAATTGGCATAATGGATATTAGGAATGACTTTTCATAGGCAAAATGAATAGTGTGCATGAACAGAATGTAAGACATTACACAAATTATAAGGAATGGTGATTTCTCAAGATTCCCATCTGGTCCTAGATTCAGGGATTGTAAGAGGATTTTGTCTCTGGCCTCTGGCTAGAAGGTTAGCCAAACTGGCCAATGGAATATAAGCTTATCTGCCTTATAAGAGGCCTTTCTTAGGGGCATCTGGGTGTCTCCGGCCATTAAGCATCTGCCTTCAGCTCAGGTCATGATCTCAGGGTCCTGGGATGGAGCCCCATAAGCCCCCCACAAGCCCCCTACAATCCTCCCCATGAACCCCACTACAAGCTTCTCCCTCTCCTTTGCCTCTCCCCTCCATTTGTTCTCTCCCTCAAATAAATAAATAAAATCTTAAAAAAAAATGAGGACTTTCTTACATGACACTCCCATCTAAAGGGATGGAACTTAAGATTCATTAATGTTGGTATGCATGGCAGGATTCAGTCCAAGACATACCTTAATTGTTACATATTTCTGGACTTCTATATTGTATAGAGGAAATCTATAACAATGGTACACTTCTGAGTATTAAAAGCTATGAATATTTACCCCTTAAAAATCTGATAATTGTGAGTGACCAAATTTTCTTAGTAAGTTTTCAACAGATCCTTCTAAATCTATTATTAAGCTTTATGAAAACCTTAGAAAGAATATTGCTGGTTCATAGGAAATAATATAGAGTTACTTGCAGTTTTGCTTATTTAAAGACTTAGGGAATAAAATTGGCCTTCTTTGTTTATTTTATATTCTTCTGTATTACTTAAATTATACAATTATTATGTTCTGTATAATTCAAATTATACAAGGATGATGGTGATGATAATTATGTATTTTCAAATTATAAGTAAACATGTATTACTTTTTAATGAAAAAACTAAAGTAACAGAGAAAATGATTTTAATTTGATGCTAAGATGGATGTAGGGCTGCAACTTTTGCTACAACTCCTCATTTCAAATTTTTGAGCTCATTAAGATTAGCATCATTATTTTCTTAATAAATTACTGAAATAAATGTTATTTACTTAAACTTATATATATCATTTTTATGTATGCTAATAATTTGTTGATACTGAACAGCACAGTTCTTTTACACAACACTGAAAGTCTCACTTAGGGCTCTTATTATCTTCATGTTCCATAAAACTGAGTTATAATACTCTGTGTGGAAGCACTGCAGTCAAATGCCAAGAATAATCATGGCTATTCCAAAAGACCAAAAATTGTAAAAACTGTGATTTAATAAATTTATTTTGTTTTGTGGATGAAAACTCAAAGTTAGAGACTGTACTTTATAATCTTTAAAAAATATCCACTGCTTGGGTATAATGCTGTTTATATATACCTAATTTATTGAATAAGTGCATGATTCCCATCTCAGTTGGTGCCTATGTGTTTGGAAATTGGTTTAAAAAATCAACTTCCTGTATTATAAGGGATTTTTTTAAGCAAAATCATTCTTGCTAGTTTTGATATTTCCTATAAGAATTAAAAGTGATGCATAAAGATATATAGAGTGTATCAGCAGAGATTTCTCAGTTCTTAGTTTTATGACAATCTGAGGTGGGGTGGGCACAGAAAACTAGATTATAAAAATAAATCCAGAATCATTTAAAATATGGAACAAATGTTGCAGTTAAGAAAAAGATCATATTTCAGAGGGCAGCCCCCTGGGGTCTACATAATCATGGGGTAAAGTCTGACCTTAGAGTTCCTGTATCCTCCCCACATCTAAGAAAGCAGAAAAGTAAGAAAGGATACATTTCTAAAATAGAATGAATATAAAGAACCACTGTTGATGCTATGCCCTTTCATAATTGGCAAAAGAAAGCTGCCATTTCTCCTATCAAAACACACCTCTTCTGCTTATCTTTTTCTTTACGACATCCACTCTATGAATATGGAGTAGCTCTAAAATTCTGGCTTCCTGAAAAGTCAACTCTCTTACCTCCTGCTTTTAATCCTCCTCATGTAGACTTTCAGGCTTATCCCCTTTCTAAAGGAACATAAAGTAAGAAAGGTGGCATTCCATTATCAGCTTTCTTCCATTTGAAATAAAGGTGCTGTTTCTCTTCTAGACTCCAAATGAACAGAAAAATAATAGCTCTAAATATCCTTCACCCACATATAACCACTCTTGAAGACAGTTATGTTCAAAGAAATGCCTTCAAATATTGAAATACACACTTTCTTATCCAAGAGAGTTTTTGGACTAATGCTTTTCAATTTAACTATAGATTTTATATTGACATGTCAGTTAAATTTGAAAATGTATTTTTATTAATCATGTTTTTCAGGCTCATGGTTTTATATTTGGCTAGATTTATTGTCTAAGTAACATGTACAGTCATTTGCCTAATGAACTGAATATTTTAAGTTTTACCAGTTCTGCCCCACACTCAGAATGAATCAGTGTGAGCCTCAGCAGTTTCTGGTCACATGCTACAGGGTCATTAATAATGGCTTCTAGGTTATAACCTTCTGTGTACTCCACTGTTAGTCTGCACAGGATGTAGTTTGGGAAATTCATCAAAGAAAAGGGGAGAGGTTCCCAGATGACTTTGCTCATGGATGGAGCACTTGAGATGGCTAATTTGAGGGATCTAGGAAAGTCTTCCTTAGACCCCAAAAATCTTTCTGAGTGCCTGATTCACGGCCTGAAATCCTGCCATAAAATATTCATTTTTTTCAGGTTAGTCTTTCTTCCCTACTGGGAAGGAATGTCCCCTCCAGTCAGTAACAACTATAGAATCATTCCCAGGTACAATTGAGATCCAGGCTCTGAAACTCATACCCCTTCACACTACTTATTTATCTCTCAGTGAAAAAACTCATAGTTGGTGAACTTTCCTACTTTCCTATGCAAACCCTGTTCCATTTTCTGACTTTCCAAAGTGAACTTTGGTGGGGAAAAAAAGACCTTGATTTAGAGGAGCCCTATGTGCTAAAGTCACCATCTCATCAATAGATGTGGGTTAGCAGCTAAAAGCCAGGGTCCTCTCATCACAGCCTGGCTCTGCCATTTACTACCTGTATGACATGTTCTTAGTCCATTTTTTTTATTTATAAGATAGATTTAATGGCACCTACCTTCAGAGTGGTGATGAACATTGATTGGCATACTGCATATACATGGAAATGGCTTAAAAACTACTCAACATAGAGGAGGCATTCCATACATGTTAAATAGCTATTTATATTCCAGTTTCTCTACTTCTTTCACCAATTTCCATTAAATATTGTCATTATTTAAGAAATCAAAACTTGCAACTCCAGGCTTGTGTTTAAATTCTTTATCCTTACATTACAATATGTCACGCTATCTGATTACTTGCCAAGGTTTGTAGCTTAGAGACACTTTCAGAATTAAAACAACAACAACAACAACAAAAACCAACCTGCTCCTACATAAAAATGAGAACAATGACAAAAGTTTTGAAAATTAACCTTTCCAGAACTCTAGAAATAAATGAAAGTCTTTCAGAAATCTAATGGGCATTTATTTAAGAAAAATGGGTGAATCTCAGTAAGAACAGTGGGCTTTTTGGCATTTTCCAGAAAAATCATTAAACAAGCCATATCAGTAGCAGCAGCAACAACAAATAGCAAATAATAAACCCTGAAGGAAGAGGTCTGATTTCTAGAGTTGCCACATTATGTTATTTGAAGTGTCCAATTTTCAACAAAAACATTGAGACATGCAAAGAGATAGCAAAGTATGGTCAATAGGAACTGTCACAGGAGTCAGATGTTGAAATTACTAGATAAAGACTTTGAATGATATTTATAAATATCTTCAAAGAACTAAAAGAAATCATATCTGAAGAATTAAAGAAAAGTATGACAGCATGTCTCACCAAATAAAAAATATCAGTAAAATATAAAATTATTTAAAAAAATGGAAATTCTGGAGTTTGATACAATATTTGAAATGAGTAATCCTCCAGAATGGCTCAATAGCAGATTCAAGCTGATGAAAGAAATAATCAGGGAACTTGAAAATAGGTTAACTGAGACAGTCTAATCTAAGGAATAGGTGGGGAAAAAAGAATGAAGAAAAATAAACAGAGCTGCAGACACCTGTGGAACACCATCACGATTACCAACATATGCAAAATGGAGTCCCAGAGGGGAGGAGAGGAAGAGGCAGAGGAAATATTTTATAGAAATAATGTTTGGAAATTTTCCAAATATGAAGGAAAAACACTAATCTACACATTTAAGAAGGTCAATAAAGTCCAAGTAGGACAAATCAAAAAGATCAACACCTAGACACATTATATTTAAACTGCTTAACGTCAAAGCCAAAAGGGAGTTTGGAAAGTGCCAAGAGAAAAATGATTTACACATACACAGGACTCTCAAATAGGATTAACAGTGATGTCACATAAAAACATGGAGGACTAAAGGCATTGGGACAATATATTCAAAGTGCTGGAACAAATCCTATCTATTATAAAGAAACAATGCTTTCTAGACATATAAACTCCTTTCCTCTTTATTTTTAGTTCTTCATTGTACCTATTTGTTCTTCATGTCTCAATTCTTTACTTTTTCTAATTATGGTATATGTGCTACTACCAAGTTCTTTTCCAAGGGTCTACTCGTGTTATCACCACACTGAAAACATGCTTACTATAAAGTACCAAAACACTGTATAAACATAAAAAGTAAACTTAAATTTCCTGTTACCTTCAATCCCATATTTCTGACCCTCTCCTAGGATAGCCACTCTCAATCAGTTGGCATATGCTTAGGTCTGGCTGTGCTTAGGCCTATGTTTAATTTCAAAGATCATGCCTGAGCATATTAAATGCAGTGCAGTATAAATGTTAACATGACAGGTTCTGGGGCCTGATGATTTTGGTTCAAACACTAGTTCTTACTTCCTTTTTTTTTTTATTATGTTATGTTAATCACCATACATTACATCATTTGTTTTTGATGTAGTGTTCCATGATTCATTGTTTGCATATAACACCCTGTGCTCCATGCAGTACGTGTCCTCTTTAATAACCATCACCAGGCTAACCCATCCTCTCACCCCCCTCCCCTCTAGAACCCTCAGTTTGTTTCTCAGAGTCCACAGTCTCTCATGGTTAGTCTCCCCCTCCGATCTTAGTGTCTAGACTTAGGCAAACTCCTTTGTCATGCTGTGACTCAGTTTCTCTAATTTAGTTAGTTGATAGAGAGAGCAGGGAGAGGGGCAGAGGGAGATGGGAAGGAATCTCAAGCGGAGTTCATGATGAATGCGGAGCCTGAGGTGGGGCTTGATCTCATAACCCAGATATCATGACCTGAGCCAAAATCAAGAGTTGGATGCTTAAACGACTGAGCCACTCAGGCACCCCCATTTTATATCACAACATATAAGGATTATTTTATTTCAACACACATAAATCTACTTTCTTATTTCTAAAGTCTATATAGTATTCTTTAATAAGCATGTGATATAATTTAGCTATTCTGTCTTTGAAAGACAGGTTACTTCCAGGATTTATTTTGTATTATAAGCAGTTCTACAGTAATCCATCTTTATAATTGGAATTCATATCTATAGAATAGATGTCTAGAAGGATAACTTCTGGGTCAAATGCACGTAATTTAAAAAATATTTTATCTAATGACAAATTGCCTTCCCAAATGGTTAGTCCAATTTTCACTCACTATAATAAGGCAACAATATCTAGGAAGTTGTTGTGACCACAATTTACAGGCAAACACACTAAATTTAAAGACATTAAGTACTTTTCTGGACAGTTACCAAGTGACATAGATTAAACACAAGTATGTTCTTATTTTTCAATCTTGGCCTTTAAAGAAGTGATGATAATTAACATTTACTTGAGCACTTTCCATGTGTTAGTCACATGACATACATTAAAGGTGATATTAGGTGATATTAGTACACTTTTTTCAGATGAGGATGGTGAAGCTCAAAGGGTCTCACAATGGCAACTACAAGAGCTAGTGTTCCTATTAGGCCTGCCAGCTCCCCAGGCTGCTTCTCACCTTCCTGTGTCATCTTAGTCACTCCACATCAAATGGAAGTTTCCATGCCTCTCATATACCTGAGTATGTGCTGCCACACAAAATGATTTTTTGTGTCCTTGTCACCTCTCCCCACACGATTATAGATTCTTTGGAAACTAAGATCATATCTTCACTCTTTTCAGAGCCGCTATGGAATCAAGCCTGTTTCCACACATATATTCAGAGTCCAGTGCATGTATTCTTTTTTTTTCTTTTTTTTATTATTATGTTATGTTAATCACCATACACTACATCATTAGTTTTTGATGTAGTGTTCCATGATTCATTATCAGTGTATATATTCTTATATTTATAGAGATACTATGGTGATATTTGAGGTTCCTAAAATACGGAGTTACTACTGGGAGGTGGCCTTACAGATTAAGAACTTGGCATTAGCAAACAAAACAATGAATACCTAAACATAAAATTAAAATTTTTATCTAACAAAATATTATGTAGCAATTAAAGAGAATAAGATATATTTTTAAGGCTGATATACACACCACATGGAAGAGTCTCTAAATACATTGCATTTTTTAAAAGATGCAGAACATTATAAAATAATGTTTCAATTGTGTAAATTATTTAAATATATATGTATACATGTATGTATGCTTGTGTGTACGTTTAATGTATTTGCATATATATGAATAATCTGTGTTTTTATATATAACATATTAACATTATTATAATCTAATAATGAAATACAATTATATAGTGCATTATATATTAAGTAATATATCAATAGTTTTGTATCAATATTAATTTTTTTATATAATACATTGAAACTGTAAATAGAGGCCTCCTGGAAGAAGAATTGGATCTGGGGAACAGAGGAAACTATCTTCTGTAACTTTTGGTGTTGTACTATGTTCATATATTATCTGTTTTTTAAATAAGTGATATTTTAAATAATGAAATTTACTAATACACAACTATTATTTATATATGTGTGTGTATATGTGTGTATATATAGTGAAACCATATGATAATTGACATTCTCTGCTTAACTTATTTCACTTAGCATAATCTCCTCCAGTCCCATCCATGCTGATGTAAAAGTTGGGTATTCATCCTTTCTGATGGCTGAGTAATATTCCATTGTATATGGACCACATCTTCTTTATTCATTCATCTGTTGAAGGGCCTCTCAGCTCTCTCCAGAGCTTGGCTATTGCGGACATTGCTGCTATGAACATTGGGGTACAACATACGACCCTTGTTTTCACTATATCTGTGTCTTTGGGGTAAATACCCTGTAGTGCCATTGCTGGGTCATAAGGTAGCTCTATTTTTAATTTTTTGAGGAACTTCCACACTGTTTTCCAAAGTGGCTGTACCAACTTGCATTCCCAACAACAGTGTAAGAGGGTTCCCTTTCTCCACAACCTTTCCAACATCTGTTTTTTCTTGCCTTGTCCATTTTTGCCATTCTAACTGGTGTAAGGTGGTATCTCAGTGTGGTTTTGATTTGAATTTCCCTGATGGCTAATGATGATCAACATTTTTTCATGTGTCTGTTAGCCGTTTGTATGTCTTCTTTGGAGAAATGTCTGTTCGTGTCCTCTGCCCATTTTTTGATTTGATTATTTGTTTTTTGGGTGTTGAGTTTGAGAAGTTCTTTATAGATCTTGGGTATCAGCCCTTTATTTGTAGTGTCATTTGAAAATACATTCTTCCATTCTGTGGGTTGCCTCTTTGTTTTGTTGACTGTTTCCTTTGCTGTGCAGAAGCTTTTTATCTTGATGAAGTCCCAAAAGTTCATTTTCGCTTTTGTTTCGCTAGCCTTTGGAGATGTATCTTGGAAGAAGTTGCTGTGGCTGATGTCAAAGAGGTTATTGCCTATGTTCTCCTCTAGGATTTTGATGGATTCCTGTCTCACATTGAGGTCTTTCATCCATTTTGAGTTTATCTTTATGTATGGTGGTAGAAAATGGTCAAGTTTTATTCTTCTGTATATAGCTGTCCAATTTTCCCAGCACCATTTATTGAAGAGACTGTCCTTTTTCCATTGCATATTTTTTCATGCTTTGTCGAAAATTGGTTGACCTTAGAGTTGAGGGTCCATATCTGGGTTCTCTATTCTGTTCCATTGGTCTATATGTTTGTTTTTGTGCCAGTACCATGTTGTCTTGGTGATCATGGCTTTGTAATATAGCTTGAAATCAGGCAACGTGATGCCTCCAGCTTTGTTTTTCTTTTTCAACATTTCCTTGGTGATTCAGGGTCTTTTCTGATTCCATAGAAATTTTAGGATTGTTTGTTCCAGCACTTTGAAAAATGTCTTTGGAATTTTGATCAGGTTGGCATTGGAGGTATAGATTGCTCTGGGTAGCATAGACATTTTAATAATGTTTATTCTTCCAATCCATGAGCATGGAATGTTTTCCGATCTTTTTGTGTCTTCTTCAATTTCTTTCATGAATGTTCTGTAGTTCCTAGAGTATAAATCCTTTACCTCTTTGGTTAGGTTTATTCCAAGATATCTTATGGTTTTTCGTGCTATTGTAAATGAAATCGTTTCTCTAATTTCTCTTTCTACAATTGCATTGTTAATGTATAAAAAAGCAACTGATTTCTGTGCACTGATTTTGTATCCTGCCACGTTACTGAATTGCTGTATGAGTTCTAGCAATTTGGGGGTGGATTCTTTTGGATTTTCCATATAAAGTATCACGTCATCTGCAAAGAGAGAGAGTTCGACTTCTTCTTTGCCAATTTGTATATCTTATATTTCTTTTTGTTGTCTGATTGCTGTTGCTAGGACTTCTAGTACTATGTTGAAAAATAGTGAGAGTAAGCATCCTTGTCATGTTCCTGATCTTAAGGGAAAGGCTCTCAGCTTTTCCCCATTGAGGATGATATTCGCTGTGAGTATTTCATAGATGGATTTTATGAAATTGAGGAATATTCCCTCTATCCCTATACTCTGAAGAGTTTTAATCAAGAAAGGATGCTGTATTTTGTCAAATGCTTGTTTCTGCATCAGTTGAGAGGTCCGTATGGTTTGCCTCTCTCCTCTTATTAATGTGTTCTCACATTGAATGACTTGTGAATGTTGAACCACCCTTGCAACCCAGAGATAAATCCCACTTGGTCGTGGTGGATGATCCTTTTAATGTATTGTTGGATCCTATTAGCGGGGATTTTCTTGAGAATTTTGGTATCCATATTCATCAGGGATACCAGTCTGAAATTCTGCTTTTTGATGAGGTCTTTGTCTGGTTTGGGATTAAGGTAATGTTGGCCTCATAGAATGAGTTTGGAAGCTTTCCTTCTGTTTCTATTTTTTGAAACAGCTTCAGAAGAATAGGTATTATTTCTTCTTTGAATGTTTGGGAGAATTCCCCAGGGAATCCATCAGGCCCTGGACTCTTGTTTTTTGGGAAGTTTTTGATCACTGCTTCAATCTTGTTACTGGTTATTGGCCTATTCAAGTTGTCAATTTCTTCCTACTTCAGTCTTGACAGTTTATAGGCTTCCAGAAGGCATCCATTTAATCCAGGTTGCTCAGCATATTGGCATATAGTTGTTGATAATAATTTCTTTTTTTTAAAATTTTTTATTGTTATGTTAATCACCATATATTACATCATTAGTTTTTGATGCAGTGTTCCATGATTCATTGTTTGTTCATAACACTGAGTGCTCCATGCAGAACGTACCCTCCTCAATACCCATCACCAGGCTAACCCATCCCCCAACCCTCCTCCCCTCTAGAACCCTCAGTTTGTTTCTAAGAGTCCATCATCTCTCATGGTTCGTCTCCCCCTCTGACTTACTCCCCTTCATCCTTCCTTTCCTGTTATCTTCTTCTTTTTCTTCTTTCTTAAAATATGTTGCATTATTTGTTTCAGAAGTACAGATCTGTGATTCAACAGTCTTGCACAATTCACAGCGCTCACCGTAGCACATACCCTCCCCAATGTCTATCACCCAGCCACCCCATCCCTCCCACCCCCAACCACTCCAGTAACACTCAGTTTGTTTCCTGAGATTAAGAATTCCTCATATCAGAGAGGTCATATGATACATGTCTTTCTCTAGTTGACTTATTTCACTCAGCATAACACCCTCCAGTTCCATCCACGTCGTTGCAAATGGCAAGATCTCATTCTTTTTGATGGCTGCATAATATTCCATTGTGTATATATACCACATCTTCTTTATCCATTCATCTGTCGATGGACATCTTGGCTCTTTCCACAGTTTGGCTATTGTGGACATTGCTGCTATAAACATTGGGGTACACGTACCCCTTCGGGTCCCTACATTTGTATCTTTGGGGTAAATACCCAGTAGTGCAATTGCTGGATCGAATGGAAGCTCTAATTTCAACTGTTTGAGGAACCTCCATACTGTTTTCCAGAGGGGTTGCACCAGCTTGCATTCCCACCAAGAGTGTAGGAGGGTTCCCCTTTCTCCACATCCCCGCCAACATCTGTCCTTCCCTGACTTGTTAATTTTAGCCATTCTGACGGGTGTGAGGTGGTATCTCATTGAGGTTTTGATTTGGATTTCCCTGATGCCGAGCGATGTTGAGCACTTTTTCATGTGCCTGTTGGCCATTTGGATGTCTTCCTTGGAAAAATGTCTGTTCATGTCTTCTGCCCATTTCTTGATTGGATTATTTGTTCTTTGGGTGTTGAGTTTGAGAAGTTCTTTATACATTTTGGATACTAGCCCTTTATCTGATATGTCATTTGCAAATATTTTCTCCCATTCTGTCGGTTGTCTTTTGGTTTTGTGGACTGTTTCTTTTGCTGTGCAAAAGCTTTTTATCTTGATGAAATCCCAATAGTTCCTTTTTGCCCTGGCTTCCCTTGCCTTTGGCGATGTTTCTAGGAAGAAGTTGCTGCGGCTGAGGTCGAAGAGGTTGCTACCTGTGTTCTCCTTTAGGATTTGGATGGACTCCTGTCTCACGTTTAGGTCTTTCAACCATTTGGAGGCTATTTTTGTGTGTGGTGTAAGGAAATGGTCCAGTTTCATTCTTCTGCATGTGGCTGTCCAATTTTCCCAACACCATTTGTTGAAGAGACTGTCTTTTTTCCATTGGACATTCTTTCCTGCTTTGTCAAAGATAAGTTGACCATAGAGTTAAGGGTCCATTTCTGGGCTCTCGATTCTGTTCCATTGATCTAGGTGTCTGTTTTTGTGCCAGTACCATACTGTCTTGATGATGACAGCTTCGTAATAGAGCTGGAAGTCTGGAATTGTGATGCCGCCAGCTTTGCTTTTCTTTTTCAATATTCCTCTGGCTATTCGGGGTCTCTTCTAGTTCCATACAAATTTTAGGATTATTTGTTCCATTTCTTTGAAAAAAGTGGATGGTATTTTGATGGGCATTGCATTGAATGTGTAGATTGCTCGAGGTAGCATTGACATCTTCACAATGTTGGTTCTCCCAATCCATGAGCATGGAACGTTTTTCCATTTCTTTGTGTCTTCTTTAATTTCTTTCCTGAGTATTTTATAGTTCTGAGTACAAATCCTTTGCCTCTTTGGATAAATTTATTCCTAGATATCTAATGATTTTGGGTGCAATTGTAAATGGGATCGTCTCCTTGATTTGTCTCTCTTCTGTCTTGTTGTTGGTGTATAGGAATGCCACTGATTTCTGTGCATTGATTTTATATCCTGCTACTTTACTGAATTCCTGTATGAGTTCTAGCAGTTTTGGGGTGGAGTCTTTTGGGTTTTCCACATACAGTATCATATCATCTGCAAAGAGTGAGAGTTTGACTTCCTCTTTGCCGATTTGGATGCCTTTGATTTTTTTTGTTGTCTGATTGCTGTGGTTAGGACTTCTAATACTATGTTGAATAGCAGTGGTGAGAGTGGACATCCCTGCCGCTTTCCTGACCTTAGGGGAAAAGCTCTCAGCTTTTACCCATTGAGAATGATATTCGCTGTAGGTTTTTCATAGATGGCTTTTATGATATTGAGGTATGTACCCTCTATCCCTATACTCTGAAGAGTTTTGATCAAGAAAGGATGCTGTACTTTGTCAAATGCTTTTTCTGCATCTATTGAGAGGATCATATGATTCTTGTTCTTTCTTTTGTTAATGTATTGTATCACGTTGATTGATTTGCGGATGTTGAACCAGCCTTGCAGCCCAGGGATAAATTCCACTTGGTCGTGGTGAATAATCCTTTTAATGTACTGTTGGATCCTATTGGCTAGTATTTTGGTGAGAATTTTTGCATCCATGTTCATCAAGGATATTGGTCTGTAATTCTCCTTTTTGATGGGATCTTTGTCTGGTTTCGGGATCAAGGTAATGGTGGCCTCATAAAATGAATTTGGAAGTTTTCCTTCCATTTCTATTTTTTTTAAAAGATTTTATTTATTTATTTGAGAGAGAGAATGAGATAGAGAGAGAGCATGAGAGGGGAGAGGGTCAGAGGGAGAAGCAGACTCCCCGCCGAGCAGGGAGCCCGATGCGGGACCCGATCCCGGGACTCCAGGATCATGACCTGAGTCGAAAGCAGTCGCTAAACCAACTGAGCCACCCAGGCGCCCCCATTTCTATTTTTTGGAACAGTTTCAGGAGAATAGGTATTAATTCTTCTTGAAATGTCTGATAGAATTCCCCTGGGAAGCCATCTGGCCCTGGCCTTTTGTTTCTTGGGAGATTTTTGATGACTGCTTCAATTTCCTTAGTGGTGATAGGTCTGTTCAGGTTTTCTATTTCTTCCTGGTTCAGTTTTGGTAGTTGATACATCTCTAGGAATGCACCCATTTCTTCCAGGTTCTCTAATTTGCTGGCATGGAGTTGCTCATAATATGTTTCTTATAATTGTTTGTATTTCTTTGGTGTTGGTTGTGATCTCTCCTCTTTCATTCATGATTTTGTTGATTTGGGTCATTTCTCTTTTCTTTTTGATCAGTCTGGCCAGGGGTTTATCAATCTTGTTAATTCTTTCAAAGAACCAGCTCCTAGTTTCGTTGATCTGTTCTACTGTTCTTTTGGTTTCTAGTTCATTGATTTCTGCTCTGATCTTTATGATTTCTCTTCTCCTGCTGGGTTTAGGCTTTATTTGCTGTTCTTTCTCCAGCTCCTTTAGGTGTAGGGTTAGGTTGTGTATTTGAGACCTTTCTTGTTTCTTGAGAAAGGCTTGTATTCGTATATGCTTTCCTCTCAGGACTGCCTTTGCTGTATCCCAGAGATTTTGAACAGTTGTGTTTTCATTTTCATTGGTTTCCATGAATTTTTTTAATTCTTCTTTAATTTTCTGGTTGACCCATTCATTCTTTAGTAGGATGCTCTTTAGCCTCCATGTATTTGAGGCCTTTCCGACTTTCCTCTTGTGATTGAGTTCTAGTTTCAAAGCATTGTGGTCTGAAAATATGCAGGGAATGATCCCAATCTTTTGGTACCGGTTGAGACCTGATTTGTGACCTAGGATGTGATTAATTCTGGAGAATGTTCCATGGGCACTAGAGAAGAATGTGTATTCCGTTGCTTTGGGATGAAATGTTCTGAATATGTCTGTGAAGTCCATTTGGTCCAGTGTGTCATTTAAAGTCTTTATTTCCTTGTTGTTCTTTTGCTTTGATGATCTGTCCATTTCAGTCAGGGGGGTGTTAAAGTCCCCAACTATTATTGTATTATTGTCAATGTGTTTCTTTGCTTTTGTTATTAATTGCCTTATATAATTGGCTGCTCCCATGTTCGGGGCATAGATATTTACAATTGTTAGATCTTCTTGTTGGATAGACCCTTTAAGTAGGATATAGTGTCCTTCCTCATCTCTTATTACAGTCTTTGTTTTAAAATCTAGTTTGTCTGATAGAAGGATTGCCACCCCAGCTTTCTTTTGGTGTCCATTAGCATGGTAAATGGTTTTCCACCCCCTCACTTTCAATCTGGGGCTGTCTTTGGGTCTAAAATGAGTCTCTTGCAGACAGCATATGGGTGGGTCTTGCTTTTTAATCCAATCTGATAGCCTGTGTCTTTTGATTGGGGCATTTAGCCCATTTACATTCAGGGTAACTATTGAAAGGTATGAATTTAGTGCCATTGTATGGCCTGTAAGGTGACTGTGACTGTATATTGTCTGTGTTCCTTTCTGATCTTTGCTGCTTTTAGGCTCTCTCTTTGCTTAGAGGACCCCTTTCAATATTTCTTGGAGGGCTGGTTTCGTGTTTGCAAATTCCTTTAGTTTTTGTTTGTTCTGGAAGCTTTTTAACTCTCCTTCTATTTTCAATGACAGCCTAGTTGGATATAGTATTCTTGGCTGCATATTTTTCTCTTTTAGTGCTCTGAAGATATCTTGCCAGTCCTTTCTGGCCTCCCAGGTCTCTGTGGATAGGTCTGTTGCCAATCTAATGTTTCTACCATTGTAGGTTACAGATCTTTTCTCCCGAGCTGCTTTCAGGATTTTCTCTTTGTCTCTGAGACTCGTAAGTTTTACTATTAGATGTTGGCGTGTTGACCTATTATTATTGATTTTGAGAGGGGTTCTCTGTGCCTCCTGGATTTTGATGCCTGTTTCTTTCCTCACATTAAGGATGTTCTCTGCTATTATTTGCTCCAATATACCTTCTGCCCCCTTCTCTCTCTTCTTCTTCTTCTGGGATCCCAATTATTCTAATGTTGTTTTATCTTATTGCATCACTTATCTCTCAAATTCTGCCCTCGTGATCCTGTAGTTGTTTCTCCCTCTTTTTCTCAGCCTCTTTATTTTCCATCATTTGGTCTTCTATATTGCTGATTCTCTCTTCTGCCTCATTTATCCTAGCAGTTAGTGCCCCCATTTTTGATTGCGCCTCATCAATAGCCTTTTTGATTTGGACTTGGTTAGATTTTAGTTCTTTTATTTCTCCAGAAAGGGTTTCTCTAATAACTTACATGCTTTTTTCAAGCCCAGCTAGTATCTTTAAAGTCATGATTCTGAACTCTAGGTCCGACATCGTACTAATGTCCGTATTGAGTAGGTCCCTGGCTGACGGTACTACCTCTTGTTCTTTTTGCTGAGGTGATTTTTTTCGTCTTGTCATTTTGTCCAGAGGAGAATAGATGAATGAGAGAACAAAATGCTAACAGGTTAACAACGTCCCCAGCAAATATACTGTATACAAATCAGAAAAGACCTGAAACCAGGGGAAAAGAAAGGGAAAGAAAGAAAAAAAAAAGAGAAAAAAAAAGATAAAAACAAAAGCAGAACAATACAGAAAAAGCAGAATATGATCAGACATGATCAGGCTAGTGCATAGATCAGTGCCACACACCAGATTTTGGGCGTATTTTGGTCTGTTAGAAAAAAGTGCCTCCTAAAATTTTAAAGGAAGAAAGACATATATGTACAAAATAAGGGTTGATACAATGAAGGGATGGAAGATGACTGTAAAGATGAAAATTATAAAAGATTTTATAAAAGGACTTGATAAGATAAGAAGTTGCTTGAAAAAAGAAAGAAGATTTAGAAAAAAAAAAGGAAAAAGGGAGAGAATGTGATCAGGCAGGAGACTAGAACAAAGCCATACACTAGTGATTTAGGGTATATTTTGATCTGTTAGAAGAAACTGTATCTCAAAATTTTAAGGAGAGAACAACTTATATATATATGCCAAAAATAAGGGTAACTACTATGAAGGGATAAAATATGACTCTAAAAATGAAAAATAAAAAATGTTTTTTTTTTTAAAAAAGGGATTGATAAGATGTTGGTTGAAAAGGGGAAAAAGAAAAATAAAATAAGAAAAAAAACAGTCAACAAAAATTAACTTTGATGAACTAATGAATCATGGTAAAAAAAAAAAGCCATGAATTCTATGTGCAGTATTCCCCTAGCGCTGGAGTTCTCCCGTTCTCCTTGATCGGTAAACTTGGTCTTGGCTTGCTGGCTGTTCGTGCTGATCTTCTGGGGGAGGGGCCTGTTGCTGTGGTTTCCAAATGTCTTTGCCGGAGGCTGAATTGCCCCGCCCTTGTCGGTCCGGGCTAAGGAAGCTGCTCCGGTTTGCTCTCAGGAGATTTTGTTCCCTGCAAGCTCTCAGTACAGCTTTGGAGGACCAGGGTGAAAATGGTGGCCTCCCAATCTCCACCTGGAGGAGCCGAGAACTCGGGGTCCCGCTCCTTAGTGCGCCCCCAGAGAAAAACAGTCACTCCCGTGTCCCTGGTCTCCGGCCGCACTCCGTGCTCACCCGGCCTGTGACCGAGCGTTTCTATCTCTGGCACCCGACCCCGTGTGGAGTCTCCAAACCCAGCAGATCCCTGCGGTGCGCTCCCGCGCCGCTCCTCCCGGGGGAGGGAGGGGAGTCTCCCCAGCTCTGCTGCTTGTTGGGTCCCTGCTGGAGGAGCAGTGGCCCGACTGGGCCGCGGATCACATTTTATGGCCACCCCGAGCTGAGAGCCCGCGCCTCGGCTCCGTCTCTGCAGCCAGCTTCCCCGCTCCGATACCTGGGAGCTCTGCCGCACTCAGGCATCCCCGGTCTTTCTGTGACCCCAAGGGTCCTGAGACCACACTGTCCCGGGAGGATTCCAACCCCCGCTTAGCCACTGCAGCGACGTCCCTCCGCGGAGCCGACTTCTAAAAGTTCCGATTTTGTGCTCCGCGACTCTATCACTTGCCAGAAGCTGGCGGCGGAGGCCCTTCCCCCGCCGTCTATCCTCCCGAATATCGCCTTGGATTCACTTCTTCCCACGTCCTACCTTCCAGTAAGTGGTCACTTCTCTGTTCAGAGAGTTGTTGCTACTCTCCTCTTTGATCTTCTGTTGAGTTCGTAGGTGTTCAGAATGGTTTGATCCCTATTCAGCTGAATTCCTGAGACCAGATGAAATCTAGGTCTCCTACTCCTCCGCCATCTTGTTCCGCCTGTCCTAGTTGTTGATAATATTTTCTAATAATTGTTTCTATTTCCTTGGTGTTAGTCGTGATCTCTCCCCTTTCATTCATAATTTTATTAATTTGAGCCCTTTCTCTTTTCTTTTGGATAAGTCTGGCCAGTGGTTTATCGATGTTATTAATTCTTTCAAAGAACCCACTTCTAGTTTTCATTGATCTCTGCTCTAATTGTAATCATTTTTCTTCTATTGTGTGGCTTAGGCATCATTTGTTGCTTTTTCTCTAGTTCTTTAAAGTGTAGAGTTAGTTGTTGAATTTGGGATTTTTCTATTTTTTTGAGTGAGTCTTGGATGGCTATGTATTTCCCCCTTAGGACCACCTTTGCAGTATCCCATAGGTTTTGAACTGATATGTTTTCTTTCTCATTGGTTTCCATGAATTGTTTAAGTTCTTCTTTGATTTCCTGGTTGACCCAAACATTCTTGAGCAGAGTGGTCTTTAGCTGCCAAGTGTTTGAATTTCTTCCAAATTTTTTCTTGTAATTGAGTTCCAGTTTTAAAGCATTATGGTCTGAGAATATGCAGGAAATAATCTTAATCTTTTGATATTGGTTTAGACCTGATTTGTGACCCAGTAAGTGGTCTATTCTGGAGGAAGTTCCATGTGCGCTCAAGAAGAATGAGTATTCTGTTGTTTTAGGGTGGAATGTTCTGTGTATATCTATGAGGTCCATCTCATCCAGTGTGTCATTCAAAGCTCTTGTTTCTTTGTTGATTTTCTGCTTAGATGATCTGTCTATTGCTGGGAGTGGAGTATTGAGGTCTCCTACAATTTACGTATTGTTATCAATATGACTCTTTATTTTAGTTAACAGTTGGCTTATGTAGATGGCTGCTCCCCTGCTGGGGGCGTAGATATTTACAACTGTTAGATGTTCTTGTTGGATAGAACCTTTAAGAATGATATAGTGTCCTTCTGTGTCTCTAACTACAATCTTTAGTTTAAAATCTAATTTCTCTGATATAAGAATTGCTATACCAGCTTCCTTTTGTGGTCCGTTGGAATGGAAGATGGATCTCCATCCTTTCATTTTCAGTCTGGATGTCTCTATGTTCAGAATGAGTCTCTTGTAGGCAGCATATGGATGGGTCCTGTCTTTTTATGCAATCTGCAATCTTGTGCCGTTTTATGGGAGCATTTAGGCCATTCACATTGAGAGTGGTTGTTGAAAGATATGAATTAATTGTCATCATGTTGCCTGTGAAATCCTTGTTTCTATAGATTATCTCTGTAAATTTCTGTTCTGTATCACTCTTGGGGTCTTTCTCCTTTTATAGAACCCCCCTTAATTCTTGCAGGGCTGGCTTAGTGGTCACATATTCTTTCAGTTTCTGCCAGTCTTGGAAGCTCTGTATCTCTCCATCCATTCTAAATGACAGCCTTGTCGGATAAAGTATTCTTGGCTTTATATTCTTCTCCTTTAGTACTCTGATTATGTCTTGCCAGCCCTTTCTGGTTTGCCAGGTCTCTGTGGATAGGTCTGACGTTATTCTGATATTCTTCCCTCTGTACATAAGGAATAAATTTCCCCCAACTGCCCTTAAGATGGTTTCCTTGGTTCTAAGATTTGTGAGTTTTACTATTACATGCCAGGGCATTGGTCTGTTTTCTTTCATCTTGGGAAGGGTCCTCTCTGCCTCTAGGACACAAATGTTTGTTTCATTCCCCAGATTAGGGAAGTTCTCAGCTATGATTTGCTCAAATATATCTTCTAGTCCTCTCTCTCTCTCCACCCTCTCAGGGATCCCAATAATTCTGACATGGAACATTTCATAGAGTCACTTATTTCCCTAATTCTGTTTTCATGGATTATAAGCTGTTTTTCCCAAGTCTCCTCTTTTTTCCTTCTTTTCTATCAATTGGTCTTCTAGACCACTAATTCGTTCTTCTGCCACGTTTACACTAGCTGTTAGAGTATCTAGATTAGATTGGCTTTCATTGATAGCATTTTTAAGTTCTGCCAGTTCAGCTTTCATTTCTGCCCTTAGAGACTCTATGTTGCCATTAATCGACTTCTCCATTCTAGCTATTGTCTTCACAATTGTTACCCTGAATTCTATCTCTGACATATTGGCTATATCTGTATCCATTTTTAAATCTGTGGCAGAAGTCACAGTCTCTGAGTCTTTCCTATTTTGGGGGGTCCTCCTCCTAGTCAATCTGTTGAGGGGTGGTTGAGGGAACGTACAGAGTCCAGATTACTGACCACAACCCAAGCAAGACACACCTGTTTTGTAGGGACTTAGTGTTGTTGGCCTCTTGTTCTCCCAACCTGTCTTCTGGGGCAGGGGCCTGCCAAGCTGTTACTCAGGCAACCCTGTCTGGGCAGAGTTACCCTGCCCCTGTGGGGGGAGATGGGCTCAGTGAAAACCGGTTGTTTGGGGCTTTTGTTCTCTGGTGGCTTTCCCTGGAGGCTTTCTACGTCTTTTCCGAGAGTCAGAGCAGAAGGGACCATTTCCTGCCCTCTGCCTCAGAACAGAGGATCACAGTCTGTTCTTCAGTGAGCTCTCCAGGCCACATTATCTCTGTTTCTGTCTGTGATGCTAAAAACTACAGCGTCTTGGGTTGTGCACCCCTCAGCTTCCAGGTCCAGGCATGTCTCTGCCCTTTGTGTTTCTAAAACCTCTAGCCACCCCTTGTTTGCAAGGGGAGCCCTGCTGCTCCAGGTTTCAGTCTGGGGCTGCTCTAAAGTCCTTTCCCCATTGCTACTGGTTTGTGAGTCTGTGCCCCATCCCCAACGTGGGAGTCTTTCACCCACCAATGGTGCAGGATCCCGATGGCTCCCTCCCCCTTCTGTTTATCTTCTGATATGTGCCCGCAGAATCACGGCTCCCCGCTTCATACCTTGAAAACAACCACCTCTGGTATTCTGTTTGTAGAGATCCAGATATATCTTCTTACATTTCAGGCTGATTTTGTGAGTGTTCAGAGTGGTCTGGTAGATATCCAGCTCAATGCCGGAGACCAGTTGGAATAGGGTCCCCTATTCCTCCACCATGTTTTCCCCTAATTTTGTCTTATTTTAATACTCAAAAGAGCTTTGCACAATAATTTGCATGAGTTAGTACTTCTTTTCTATTTTCCTTAAATTAGTGATTTCTTTTTCTTCCAATACATTTTCTGAAAACTTGGAGAATATTACATTGACTACAATGGGCTACAAAATATATCAAGCATATTCCTAACCTTATGCTAGTCACTTTGCCGGGATAATTATAATCTTTACTTAAATAATATGCTAACTGTGGTTTTAAGTCTAAGCTATTGCAATATATTACACATTCTCCTCCCCATTACTTCTGATTATTTAAAGATGCAAGCAATGTTTTCTATCAGTCAAAATAAGCCCATTTTGATGTCAAAAGTGCCGTTAAATCACTCCCATCTTTTATGCCTACAACAGTTTGTAGACTGCAATTATAACACTTCACACATAATTAGAAATTTGAGGAAAATGGATTTTTTTAAAAAAGTTATTTTTTTAAAAATGTATTTTAAATGTGTTTAAAAAGGGATGTATTTTTAAAAAAAGGATCGGGATAACAACAAATCTTGACCATACATCTCTCTATGAGAGAAATGAACACATAGAACCAAAATATTGCAAGAATTGAGGTTCAGTGTTTACTAGGCTGGTAAGCTTTACCATGGCAGTTTGTTTCTATCTCCGAAGTCCCTGGTCTCCTGTCTACTAGTGGTGTCTATGGCTGGGGTGTGCAGAAGGCAAGAGAGCCCCTTCCTCTTCCTTGTCCCAATGAAGTCAAAGATACTCAAATTCACAACAAACAGTGGTTGAGCCAATGAGGTTGTTCTGTCTTCCTGCTAACATTTAGTGAACATAAGCAGATTCAATCCCACATCACACTCCATTCAGTGACATTAACCTTTACATCCCTCCTTCTTTGACAAATTAAGTGATATTTAATTAGAAGGCTTGGGATGGCAACTTTCCCCCTAAATAGAGTTTAAACCCAAGGATCTCCTTTCTCTGCCTCTGCTTCCTCTTTTGAAAAAAGGCAATGATGTTTACATCGTCATGCCTTTAGGACAAAATATTCTGCACAAAGCACCTAAATCTAACTAAAGGCTATTAATTTCTTATTCCATGATAATCACTTTTCTCTATATATCCTTCTAAATACCTACCTTGTACAAGTGAGATGATTTAAAATATCTTTATTCTATGAAATATGTAACATTTTGGGTGGGATCTCTAATGAAGTCTCCTTGAGGTACAATTAATTAGACGCCCCTAAAATATGAGCTCATTGTTATTGTTCTCTGTTTCATGTTGGAAGAGGGGAATCCATGGTGGAAGGGTCTTTTCAAACTAAAGCAGAATAAAGGACTGCTGGGGACAGGGGGAGGTGGGAGCACCAGGGAGCTGGGGGACTGCCCAGTAGATGTGTATCAGCTGCTTAGTCAAGAAAGAGTGACCAGAGAAAGTGTATATGCTGCACATTTGCTATTCTTGTTACTACTTTGAGATTAACACAAGTAATTCTTTCAGAATGAAACAGTTCTGTGATTTTATTTTGGAAATAACAAAGAGTAAGCTTGGAGAAATGGTGCCCTACAGTGTAGTGAATCTTTATGGGCAAAGAATGCAAAAATGCAGAGAGAATAGCATAACTCAGAAAAGGAAAGGAAAACAAATGGAACTTGGGAGCCCAGCATGGACTCACAGACTTCAGGAGGCAACTTAGTTCTGGGAATTGGTCATCAGCAGGCCCATGATACCCATTCAGATTATGTTGTATTCAAATGGCTTGCTCAGGGCATTATAGGCATAATATGCACGGGTAGAGCTGAAGTCTTAGGAACTGAATCTTGACACTCACTGGGTTATTAACTAACAACTTTGAACCTAGGTCTCATCAAACTTTAACTAATCACAATATTGTACTTACTTCATAGAGTTTTTTGTGTGTGAAGAATGAGAGATATAATGAGAAAAGGCAGTCTGCAAACCATACTATCCACAAATATTAAAGAGTTCACACTTAGAATATACTTGAGTGATTTTGAGGAAGCAGGTAGAGATTAGGAGATAAAACAGCTGATGACATCCACCCACCTGGATCTACCAACAGTGGCTTTATTTCCAAAGCCATGAACATCACTAGTGTTAGTCCATGATCCCTGATGTTTCCTTCCCATAAGTTTACAATGACAGCTGATATTCTATGAGAAGAACATTTCCTTAATTTAAACTGGTAGAAAATGTTAAACATTTTTTTATGTGTTTTTTATTCACAAGTTTTCCTTTCTATGAATTTTAAGTAAATGTAACCATTTTATTGTCTTCCAGGTTACTTAAAAAAAGATTGTAATATTAAGCAATAATTTCCTCTTTTTCTCTTACATTTCTCCCTGTTGTTACAAGCATATCCCATATGGGTCAGCCACAGGAGAAACAGGTCACAAGATGAAAACTATTTCAGACTTCTTCATGTATAAAGGTTGTCATTTCTCTTTCTCTACAGAGAGATTGTGAAGAACAATTTTCTAACATCCATATTGAGTATTTTTCACCCAGAAACATTGAGAGCTAAATGCACCACTAGTTTCTTTATCTGACTGCCAGGCACATGATCACTTATTGTCACATCAGGGGAGATAGTGAATGGAAAGAAACTGGAATAAAAAAATGGGCCTTCAAGCCCAGCAACAGATGTTCAGGTTTTTCCAAAAGCTTACTTCAAGATCCAGGGGGTCTTGTTGATCACTTGCAAAGAAGAAACTGTGAAGAAATAAAAGAAATCTTGATAGCTTTCACAGCTAATTTTCTGACAAAAAAAGCTGGGTGCTGAATGCTATGGCCGAACGCCAGTTACCAATGGGAAAAGGAACAAAGCAGGCAGAGTAGATCAATACAGCATAAATAACTCAATTCAGAGCTTAAAATTGGGACTCAGCTTCATTTAAGATCATCTTAAGGAACTTTACAAACACTAAATATCCTCTCTTCAGAAAAATTAGACATATGGCATACAGACAAAAATTTGTGTTATGATCTTAGGGACACATAACTCACAGATTCATTCTTCTAATTCAGAAAGATTAATCTGTGCCATAATTTATATTCTTTGAGTGCTGCTTCCATGATGAGAACATAAGCAAAAGGAGGTATTTGATAAATGAACTTAACTGGAAGAATTTAGTTCAAGCAGTTCTACACACACACACACACACACACACACACACACACACACACACACACAGAGAGAGAGAGAGTCATTTAGTCAACTCATCCAGCTCTTCTTTGGGTGTCTACTGGTCTAAGCACTAGTACAGCAGAGATGATTCACACACAAGTCCCTGGTTGACCCAGAGAGGGAGAGAGACAGCCGAACCTGAGTAATGTGAAACTCTAGGATAGAGACCCATGTGAAGTGCAGAAAAAGTAACATGCCACTCTACCAGACAGATCCAGTAGTGAATTGTATCTGCTTCTAACCTGGACCTGCTTGCTCCTTCTGTTGTTCCCCATGCATTTTGCTCATGTGATTGATGAGCTCAATGTGCATGAGCATAATTTAGGAGTTATGGGCTCTCCACTTCTAAACACAGAATAAGTAAGGAATCAAGGGAGCCCAATCTCTAAACCTGGTCTGGTATAGTTTAAGTACAGTCTTTAGGTAATTTATAGCTCTGATAAGTGAGGGTACCTGCAAGGCCTTCCTTTTATGTAAAGCAACATAGTATTTAGTCCTAGGCAGAGTCTCTCTGGGAGAACTTGGGTCATGGCCTCAAAGAAGGGGGTGTAGATTTTGACAATGGGGAGCTTGTAAGTGTGCTGAGGACATCATTGTACCTAATCTCTCTGCCCACTGTAGGTACCACCTTGCTGACCTTAGGACACTGGTAGAGAACAATCAAATCCTGGATCCAATTCTCCCTGGAAGGACCCTTACACAGTACAATGAATGTATAATGAATTCTATGAGAGAATTGAAATAAAGTCGAAGGAATGATATAATACAATGACACTAAGGAGCTATGCTTTAGCGTCCATGACATTTTTATTATAGAAAATGTCAAATATAACAAAGTAGAAAGAGTGGTATAATGAACTCCCATGAAAACCTATAGCCATTGACCCACTCATCCAGTATTGTTTCATATACATATATATACTCTGTCACCAACATATCTTTTTATTTACAAATATTTCAGTATAGATCTTTAAAAGATAGAGACTCTTTAAAAAACACAATCACAATAATATCATATATGAAGTTTTAAATTACTGTTAGTTCTTTAATATCATCCAATATACTACCAATATTCAAATTTTCCCAATTGTCTCATAATTTTTTTTACAGTTTGCTTAATTAGGATCTCAATAAGGTACATATATTCCAGTTGGGTGATATGTCACTTAAATATCTTTTAATTTATAGATTCTGCTCTATATTTATTGTAGTTATTGAAAAAACTAATTCACTTTGGGGCACCTGGGTAACTCAGTAAGTTAAGCTCTTGATTTCGGCTCAGGTCATGTTCTCAGGGTCTACCACTGAGCACAGAGCCTGCTTGAGAGTCTCTCTCTCCCTCTCACTCTGCCAATCCCCTCTGCTATATCTATCTATCTATCTATCTATCTATCTATCTATCTATCTATCTATCATCTATCTCAAATAAATAATCTTTAAAAACAAAACAAGCAAGCAAAAAAACTAATTCATTTTCTTAACCGGATTTGGATAATTTACTTCTCATAGCCTTACTTGGCATGTTCCTTCACTCCCCTTATTGTGAATCAGAATTTAGATCTAGATATTGATCAGATTAAATTTTGACTTTTTTAGGAAGAACACTTCATGAGTGTTGATATGTAGTTCCTTTTAGAAACACATATACCTAGTCATTTCTCCTTTTGTGATATTAGCGGCCCTTCATAAATATTGTCTAGATTTATTAATTTATTAGAAGTAGACTATTCACTAAAGGAAAACTATGCCCTTTCAGAACAAGGAAAGATGTAACTTTGAGACAGAACTCGGAATGCCTCTTACCCAGAGCTCTTCCTGGGGACCCATTTCCCCTGGCATTCACTGGAATATCTGCCTCATGCCCTGCAGGAGCTTCTGTTTGTCTAAGAAGGGCTCATTTTTTCCTTATGTTTTAATATTTGAATACAAAGAAAAAAATGACAAAAATATGAAATTATTTGTAATCAGATGCTTTATAAAGATTTATGTACATATTTTATAGTTTTATATCTTAGGTATAACCCTTTAGAACAAGCTTAATAATTTTTAACTCAGTAACATTGTTCGCATGGTACAAAACTAAAACTACAAAGTGTATCTTTCTTTTCTGGGAGCAACCATTGTCCATGATTGTGTATCCTTGCAAACATAGTCTTTGAATAAATAAGAATATATAACTAGCAATTCATCTATAATTTTTAACTTAAGAGTTGCTTAGTTTTCTTATAATAAAAATAATACTTGATCACTCTGAAAAATTCAAATAGTCTAGCAAAGTATGAAGAAGAAACTGAAAATCACATGTATTTATACCACCTAGTTATTTTTGTGAATAGAATTAACATCATAGACAGAGTAAAAGATACTGTAAGTGGTTCCTCCACTCTTCTAGATTTAATGTACTCATCTAACTTGGGCCCTTATTTTATAAACACTGAGTGCTTATTGTGGTCAGGGTACTGTGCTACACATTGAGATACTGGACTGATTTCCTTAGTCAGGAAAGCCTAAAAAGGTATTTGTTGACCTCCTGGTGTGGTCCTGCATCCATGTGAACTTGGAAGTGGATCCTTTTCCAGTTGAGTCTTCAGATGAGGCCACAGACCCTAAAATGACAGATTGCTTGCAGCTGGACCCTCCAGACCCACAGAAACTGTGAGGTAAGAAATGTATGTTGGATTAAGCTGCTGAGTTTTGTGGTAATCTATTACACTGCAGTAGATAATTAATTTCTGAGATAAGGAACTTCACCCACATTTATTTGTGCTTTGTTCTCAGGAACTTCTCCAAACTCTGGTGACTGCAAGCGGAAGCAGAGCATGTAATTGTTAAAGAAGACAAAACCAAAGCTTGGGGGATTTTTATCTCATAAAAAAAAAGTTTAGTGTGATTTTTTAATGATTCTTTCAAGAGACAACTCTTACCTAAAAATAGTAATTGTGAGCTAAAGTTTGAAAATAACCTCTTTCCTGATGTAAAATCTTGTCATAAGTTATTTGAGGTTAAGAGAAAAGTGAAAAATGTACCAGCTGGAACATAGAGCCTCAAGACACAATCAATTGGTATTTAATTGAAATCTTTCTTTTTCCCTGGTAGCAATTCTCCATAAGTTAAGAAATAAAGAAATAAAGAAAGTTTAAATAAATAATCACCTGTTCTTAAAGTGCTTTGGGAACACATGTATTCTATTGAATACCAATGTAAGCCATTTAATAAATATATTAATATTTGACGTTTGTTTATTCCACGTTGGATTTTAATAATGAAATAATAACATATTCACTATTCATATGTCCAAAAAGACAAAGCCAAAAATGGATGTTTATTTTTCTACTTTTCTATTTTCTCAATAGTTTATTTTTATATTATTAAACAATTGGATATACACCTATTTACTAAGATATATTTACATACATTGTAAAAAGAAGAAAGTTAATGGATGTCCATTTGTCCTAGATCAATCAGCATTAAATCTAAGTATTAATTTTCTGATACCCAGGCTAAAAGGGGACTATTGAATTATCTCTGCCTACGGGGAATTCCTTAAGGATAGGAAGCATGTTTTATTCATTGTTGTAGCCCCAGTGTCCATGCCAGCCTACCACCTAGATGATTTTTGCCAAATAAGGGAATGAATGAAGGAAGGGAGGAAGGAAGAAAGGAAGGAATGAGTGTATCTCTGATTTCTCTTGCTGAAGCCATGCTATTGTCTCCAAGTTTTGACTTCTCTTAAGCTTTTAAAAACTTGGCAGAGTGGATAACCAAACTCAAATTGTTCAGACATAAAAATCAAGGGGTAAATTTGCAAGCTATATAAAATTTAAAGAAAGAAATATATACTAGGACATGTTGTTATAATTCTTCACTTGATATCAAGGTTACATTGGGATGCAACATTTATCTTCATAACCTCACCAATTTAGTACATGTATTTTAGACTCAGTAAAACAGGAGGGTCAACCTCTGTTCAATAGGAGAGAACTTTTAACCTGTTGCAAATACATAGTTTTAAGATGGGGATGTTTACAATAGCAAGTAATACCATTTATTAAGCTCACCTGGTGCCAGACAGAGAACCAAAAGGTTGACAAATCTATTTTAAACAGGAAGAAACTGAAATCAGAGAGGTCGAGTAAACTACTCATTATCAAACAACTGGTAAGAATCTGAACAGAAATCTATTTCAACACAAAGCTCTTTCAGATCAAAAACTAATTACCCAGTTTCCTTGATTGAAAAAATGCTATTGACTGTGAGATTGAGGATGAGCATTTAGAGAAGAAGAAATCAAAACATTAAATAAATACAGACACACATAATGTCACTAATTGATAGTAGTAATATACATTTAGTTTTATAATTAGCCTCCTCCCATAGTATCACATACACAAAAAATCAATGTCTAAACATTTTTCACATTCAAAATGTCAAGGACTTTTTGAATTGGTTTTGGCCACTGGCAGTTAAACAGCAACATGATAACTGATTTTCATAATTTTCACTCACAATCTTGGTATTTTTGGCACTATTAAAACTATCAATATAATTTCTAGGGTATACTGACGATTACCAAGGTTTTCTTTATACTTCCTAATTAGCTCATGGTTTCAATTACAGGGTTAAAAGCATTAGCTTTTTTTTTTTTTTGAGTATAGCTGACACACAATGTTATTAGTGATTCAACACCTTCATACATCTTAAAGTCATTAATTTGGAGTTTATGTAGATCTGTATTTGAATCCAAGATCTGCCATTATGTGAATTTGAGCTACTTTTTTTATCAGGACAGGTTAAGTCATGCTTTGATATAAAATGACACCAACATTTCCGTGGCTTACAAGAGCAAGAGATTATTTCTCCCTCAATCCACTTGTGCATTCCACGTTTACCACCATGGTCTTGCCCATCGTTCTGGGTTAAGATGGTTACTTGGAGTGAGTGACATCTAAACCAAGACTGAAGGTGAAGTGGGAGGGTTGTGAATGTGACTGGAAAAGTCTCCCAGGCAGAAAAACAATGTGGGCAAAGGCCTAGGGACCAGAGAGTTTAGAAATCAAGAGAATCGTATTTTAGAGGCTATGGTGTTCCAGAAGCTATATTGAGTCCTTGACTTACCAAATATCTTTGTGATCCCAAGAAATTTGCTTAAGCGCTCTTAAACTCAGACCTCATCAAATGAAGAGAATAATACCAATACTTTTTTTTAAAGATTATTTATTTGTTTTTTGTGAGAGAGAGAACATGAGTTGGGGGAGGGGCAAAGGGAGAGGAAGAAGCAGGCTCCTCACTGAGCAGAGAGCCCAGTGCAGGACTCCATCCCAGGACACCAGAATCATGACCCAAGCCAAAGGCAGACACCCAACCAAATGAGCCACCCAGGTGCTCCAATACCAACACTTTAGTATCAGATGTCTACTGATTAGATAAGATAAGACATGTGAAAATTTCTAACACATTGCTTGGCACATATTAGACAACAGTCTCTGTATATTTTCCTTTTCAGTATGAGAAACCGTATTGCCTATCAGATGTAAACATAATGGAAACATCAGTGAGAATCTCTCAACATACATCATTTTGGGTCTCAAAATGAGGTAAAATAAAAATTGAATCTAGATACTTTGTGCTTTCAAGCAATAGTTTTTCAATTAAACAAAAATATTTTCAGTATCCATAAACAAACCCTTCTCTGGATTCTACAGGAATTTCAAAACAGTAAGACATAGTTTCTGAAGATTTGTAGATATCAAAACCTAATGAAAGAGACAATACAAACCAAGTTTGCTTGGCTTTTATTTGCTAAGTGGTCCCCTCTACACAGAGTCTATTCTGAAATAAATTTGGGGTTTTTTTTCAGCCATCAAATGAATGCCTACTTATGTGATTATTCTTGTACAGTACAGATAGCCAACAAAAATAGACACATTCTAATTATTTTGTTTCTTTCTCATTATTTGAGTTGTCATGATAACTGAATTAGGCTGACTAATTAAAGTGTGATCGGCCAATTTATTTAATTAAGTTATTATAATGACAAAAAAACCCTCAATTAAATCAAATGGTTGATTTAATGATACTGTATTCTTGGGTTGACACAACTTTATTTATTTTTTAAGATTTTTATTTATTTGACAGAGACAGACACAGCAAGAGAGGGAACACAAGCAGGGGGAGTAGGAGAGGGAGAAGCAGGCTCCCTGCTGAGCAGAGAGCCTGATGCGGGGCTTGATCTCAGGACCCTGAGATCATGACCTGAGCCAAAGGCAGATGCTTAACGAATGAGCCACCCAGGCGCCCCAAGTTGACACAACTTTAAAAAAGAAAGGAGACACAATAGAATATTTAAAAGTTTGGGAATTTACACCTAAAAAATATTTTCTTAAATGCAGGAAAATATTGATTGTAGTTGGCAGCTGCAATGAATGACATCTGATGAAGAAAGATAATGCAGAGTTTTACTCTCTTCTGTGTTCAACTGCATAGAATAAGACATAAAAGGCTTTTCATTGAAATGATTTTATTTTTTCCATATAATGCCCTTCTATTACAGGGTTGCAAAGCTTTTTTAATTCAAAAGTAAATGAAAAAACACTTGTTTTTAAATATACATTTTTGGCAGCTTTGTGCTATACTAGACTTGGGGTATCAATCAGTGAGACATGGGGAGTTCTTTATGTTTCTTTCTTTAACTGTGTGGTATCAACTATAGAGTTATGTTTTCCACTTAGCAATTTAAAATAAGAATGGGAGGAATAAATTTTGATTTGCTGATAATTCACAAGAAGTTCAACTTTCATACTTTTGCCCCCTTTAACCTTGAGCCTGGTATACATCATTAAGTACTATGAAAGAGACCACCCATGCTCACTAAATAACCAATGTTCTCTACTGGGTTGACGGGAGTTGAAATATGGGAGCTCCCTGGGTCCCTGAGTCATCTCTTGGAGAAGAGCCAGGAGCCACTTGAGCTGCATCTGATAGTGAATGTGAGCCAGAAAAAAACACCTTTACTGCAGCAAGCCCCTGAGATTTGGGGTTTATCTGTGACCACTGGCTAGCCTCACCTCTTCTGATTCCCTGTGGCTGAAGCTAGTGGTGCTCACCAACACTGAAGCACTTCTTCACCCTTGCAGGTGCGGGAGGCCAGGTGGCTAGGGGATGTATGAGCCACCTGGTCTAAGGATATCATCACTTGAGAATGTGTTCTCTCTAATGGATCTCTCTATTCGCTACAACTGGGTGCTAACCATTCTATCCCTGCAGTGCAACTCATGGATATTGAACACAATTTAAACAAGACAAGAGTGTTTCTTGTGAAATATAGATGAGTCCTGTGTAGGATGCCTCTGACTGAGAACTACTGTCCATTAACCTCAGGAAAGGAATTTGACTGTAATCCTCAAAAAGGCTGGAATGTTCAAACAACAGAGATACAGTATTTAACCCGTAGTCCTCTGGGAAATCACATATAGTGTATGGAAAATGGTAGATTTTGTTAAGAGCAATGAAAAAATTATGCTATAATGAATTCTGATTGATAAAATAACCATGTATTGAGAGTGCCCCATGAAACTGCTACACTGGACAATATGAAAATCATAGGTAAAAGTAATATCATAGGAGCTGATAAAACTTGCGACTACTGATGCTGATGGTTGAATGTGCTGGTCAATCAATCACAGTCCCCTCAGGGTGCTATCCCCCCAGAGAGGAAGTCTCCTGAAGATTTACCCTTGATTATGATAAATTCACTGTGATTCTTAAAATCACCCCATCAAGGACAGAAAGCTATAGATCAGAAATGGAAAATAATCCCAAAGTGAGTACAAGAACTTGAGGAAGACTACACCGCAATTATTGGATGATGTGGCTGCCTGTTTAAAGCCATACCAACCCCTCTCTGCCTATTTTGTTTTAAGTGTTTAGAACCTATGAGTTTTGATTGTCTATCTGATTATACACTATTGCAAGGCTCACAATCACCATCAAACAAACAGTAACTGTGATTTTTTTGTCCTAAGAAGGTCTTGAGCATAGGTCAGGGATTTGCACTCTGCAGGAGGGTTCATTCCACTAGCCCTGAATGTGGCATGAGGTGTTTTACTGAAGTAAGAATTTTGTCTCTATTGCACTGACCCCTAGTCAAAGAGTGAAATCTACTGATGAATAATGTTGTTCTGTGACCGTGAGTCTGAGGAAAGTGGTGTGTACTAGATTGTCAGCATTGTTTACTGATAAAAGTGAGTCTCAGTGACATTCCAGAAGGCTCCACCACTGAGGGCTGGTTGTATAGCAAGAACATCCCTACCTACCCAGCAGGGGAGATGGAGCCCTGATGAGACACCATCTTTGGATCCGTGGTCTGAGGTGTTCTGTGTACATCCAGGGGGTTCCTGATTGAGAGAGAAAAAGCATGTCCTGGGATGACCCTACAGGAGATGGCAACTGGCACACACTCTTTCTCACTCTCCAAACTCCTTGTTGCAAGGTCACCTCTGGCTGTGATGTATATCTACACGTTACTGCTGTTGCTATGTTGGATCCTCTCTCTACAATAAACTGAATATTTGTAAACCTGGCTGGTTTCAGCTCTGGGAGTCTTCTTTAGTAATCAAATCCTGCCTAATTGCCACAGCAAATGTAGTTCCTGTCTCCCCACTTTCTGGCAAGGTGTCTGGCCTGTAGGATGCATCCACTAAATATGAAATGACGGATCTACATTCGCTTACTTCCTTGGTGGGGAAAAAGCCAAAATGATTGAAATAAATAGCAGTCAATTTAATTAAGTCACATTGTTTACCAAATAAAATAAAATAAATTTTTTTATCTTCAAAGAAAATTTATAAACAACACTGGAAAGAAAGAACACCTCCACACTCTGTTTATAAATAGTTCATCATTTGTACTTAAATATTAATAGCTAATATTTATCAGTATTTACTCTGTGCTGGACACTGGGCCAAGTGCTTAATATTTATCTTTTCATTCATCCATTTGTAACAAACCAATATTTGTTAAGTACCTCTTTGATAGCAAGTAATGTTTAGATCCTGCAGATACATCTCATTCATTTCAGCCACCCTGCAAGTTGAGTACACTTCCTCATTTTACAGATAACAAAACTGAATTTTATTGATATTTACTTGAAGAAGATAACAATAGAACAACTCCAGGAATTGAGTTTTAACCCTGATTCTTGTCAAAACTATGTTTAGTCTCTATGAGCCAAAGAGCCCTCCCTTGAAAACTGGGCATGATAAAGTTCTCCTGCCAATCTCACAAGGAAGGAAGTAAGGACCAAAGGAACGATGGTGTAGATCAAAATGATTTGCAAGTTGCAAAGTGTTATATAAAGGCACAATTACATGCCTAAGGACTACTTTTGCAACACAAAATAAGTAATATATTTCTGAAATCTTTTGTTGTTTGCTTTACCTCCTTAACAATCAGAGGGAACCTATTTGAAGGAAGTAACATAAGGATGCTTCTTCTAAGAAGAGTAGTTTCAAGCCCCATTGCCAAAGTCTTTATTATTTTAAGGCAAATAGTGTCACAACCACAGAGTCATGCCAAGGGTAGCATTCTTCTCAACATGCCAAAAACCAAAGCTCTTAGAATTCAGCTTTGTTCATTAACCACACAGTTTGATTTTGCATTTTGACCTTAAGAATCTAAGTCACGGTCAGGGGTTTCAACAAGAGTAACAGTGCCTGAAGGCAGAAAAATGGTTTTAATGAGCTTCTGTATCCCATCCCTACAGACTTCGAATTCTGCTGTCTGTAAAATGTTTTCTGAACCAATTATAGTAGAACATCTATCCAAACAAAAATGATTTTCAAAAATGTAGAATGACTATGATCACATTTTAGGCACTAAAAGATTTCCTTTGGTTCTTTTTCCAAATACTGACTTGAATTTAGAAAAAGAAAAGATAATGTTCTTTTTTTAAGTTTAAAATAAGATTTCCAAATTACAGAGCATCTTAAAGCTTATACAATAGCAATTACTGTGTAATTAAAAATCAGATGGTTCCCAGTCATAAATGTCATGAAAAAGACTGCCTGTCTGATGGATGTCTTTAGGAGGCATTGCTAAGCACTGGAAATGGATAAACAGTTTTGAGTTATAGAAAATCTTCTCATTGGGACACAACTTAATTAAAGAAGCAGAACGTATTATTTACAAAATATTTCAGGCCTTTGCAGGGAGTTTCAGAAATCTGACTTAAAAACAAAGAACAAAGGGATAGGAAAGGAGCTGGTTAGTTAGCCACACTATCTTGGTTCTGGAGTCTCGTTTTTATTTGCATTTGATTTCCAAACTCCTGCTACCAGGAAGCAGTTGAGAAAGTAAACATTCTCTGTGTGTCTAATAAGAATTCAGACATAATAGCTGCGCTGAATTGTTTCTCTCATAAAATCAATTTGAAGTTCGAATCCCCAGTGCCTCAAAATGTGACCTGATTTAAGGGTGCCTGCGTGACTCAGTGGGTTAAGCATCTGCCTTCAGTTCAGGTCATGATCCCAGGGTCCTGGGATGGAGTCCCGAGTCTGACTCCCAGCTCAGTGGGGAGTCTGCTTCTCCTTCTCCCTCTCCCTCTGCCCCTCTCCCTGCTCATTCTCTCTCTCTCCCTCTAATAAATAAATAAAATCTTTTTTAAAATGTGACCTGAATTGGAAACAGAATCTTTACAGAGGTAGCTAAGTTAAAATGAGGTCATTAGGGTGAGCCTTAATCCATTATGACTGTTGTCCTTATAAAGAAGGGGAAACTTGGACACAGAGACAAGCACAGAGTGGGGACCGTGTGAAGACAGGAAAACCAGGTAAAGATTGGAGTTATGCTGCCACAAGCCAGGGACCACCTGGGGTCACCAGGAGCTGGAAGAAGCAAGAAGAGCTTCTTCCCCTATGGGTTCTAGAGGCAGCATGACCCTGCTGACACTTTGATTTCAGACTTCTAACTTCCAGAACCATGAAACAATCAATTCCTTTTGTTTTAAGCCAAACCATCTGTGATAGTTTGTTGTAGCAGCTCTAGGAAACAAACACAATGTTCTATCTAAGTCAATTTAGTGTAGTTAGTAAGAGGGTGGGCTTCTTCAATTAAGTATCTCTTCAGCCAATATTTTCTGACTCCCCTGCTCTAGGCACTGAGGACATGGGGACAGTAAGGACAGGCAGGGTCCACCTTCCATGGAGTTCACATGGAGGCAGAGGAAGGCAACAAATGAACAAGTAGACAAATACATAAAATGAGCTCAGAGCTGATGATTGGTGCAAAGAAAGAGAAGTAAGACAATTGCAAAAGAGAGCAATGGTTGGGTGTTTTAGAAATGCCTCTTTGAAAAAAGTGACATTTGAGTGTAAATGGTGAACAGGATCTAGTCATATGAGTATTTGGGCAAAGAGTATTCTAGGTAAAGAGATCAGAAAGAGAAAGGCCATGAAGTGGGAACAAGCCCCCTGTGTTCCAGCAACAGAAAGAAAAGTCTGGCAAAAGAGTTCTAAATTCAGGAGACAGTGATATAAGATAATATTTAAGTGGCTAGCAAGACCTGGTAAGTCATGGCAAAGGTGTGGATCTTAGCCTATGGGTAAAAGAAAATCATGGAGTCTTTTTAAGTAAAGGACTGCTGTGACTTATTTACATTTTTTTAAAAAAGATTTTATTTATTTGACAGAGACAGACACAGCAAGAGAGGGGACACAAGCAGGGGGAGTGGGGGAGGGAGAAACAGGCCTCTCACGGAGCAGGGAGACTGATGTGGGGCTTGATCCCAGGACCCTTGGATCATGATCTGAGCCGAAGGCAGACGCTTAATGACTGAGCCACCCAGGCGCCCCTACTTATTTACATTTTTAAAAATTCCCACTGCAGTGCAAAAAAAAAATGTTGGTGGGGAGTGAAAACAAGGAGAATCAGCAATGTAAGTAAAAGAAAACATTGGGTTGGGCTAGCATGGATGTGAGCAAGTGGAGGCGACACTGGTCAATGTAGAATATATATAGTTTGGATGCAGGACTGGCTGATAAATTCAGTCTAGCTGGGTGAGTAGAGGAAAGAAGGAATCAGTGAGATTCTTTCCTCTCTGACATGAGCAACTCAGTGGTAATGCCATTAGATGCGATGGGGAGAGACAGGATTTCTGGGAGAGAGAGAAAGAGTCAAGAGTTCCATTTAGGGCGCCTGGGTGGCTCAGTTGGTTAAGCGACTGCCTTCGGCTCAGGTCATGATCCCGGAGTCCCGGGATCGAGTCCCGCATCGGGCTTCCTGCTCAGCAGGGAGTCTGCTTCTCCCTTTGACCCTCCCCCCTCTCATGCTCTCTCTCTCTCTCTCTCATTCTCGCTCTCAAATAAATAAAATCTTTAAAAAATAAATAAATAAAATGACAATAGTTTAAAAAAAAGAGTTCCATTTAGACATGTCTCATTTGCAATATCCATTAGACATTTGCATGGCACTGTGGAGGAAGCAGTTATCTGGGACTTTTGAGAGAAATGAGTGCTTAAGATATGAATTTGAGAATGATCAGCCAATAGGAGATAGTTAAATACTTGGATTTAAATAAAAGCTACCTAGGGGAAAAAAAATAAAGTTAGGGAGGAGTGTTGAAAAACAGAGTCTGGGGCACTCCATCATGGACAGAAGAGGAAGGACCAGGGAAAGAGGACATAGAGGGTTTCAAGGGAATTTCAATGCCCATAAAGTAAATGGCAGACCCACAAGAAGCACTAATATACACAAACTTTATTAGAGGTGTTTGGACCAGATTGCATGAGAAGGGAAGTCTCTCCTGGAGGAGACCTTCCTGAACATCAGTATAGAGTCATCACCCAGAAGGGGAGAAAACAAGGGAGCTCCACAGGGGAGAGGGGTCTTATGTATCTGGGCAATGGTGCTCCACAGCAAGATGGGAAGACTGTGTCAGAGAGCTCTGAGGGGCAGCAGAGGATGGGGTCTTCTATGACCCTGGAGTGAGTCTTATGTATGGCTAGCAGATCTTGGGTACTGTTTTGAAGGGTATGCAAATAGGCAGGCTCTAAAGGGATAAAAATATACTTATTTGGACTATATCTAAAGCAATTGGATGTGTAAAAATTTGAGTTTGGCATCAAACTTTAAGCCAAAGTTACTTGCCTGCTGTGAAGAAGTATGCCCTTTTCACAGGAGCATATTGTTGGAAGGGAAGCATGAGAAATGGGTTAGTTGTTTTACAACGGCAGGGGATATAAGCATGCATTAGAAATTTTCTCATGGGAAACACTACAGCGTGCTGTGTTGGTGGTGGGAGTAAAGAGAACATCCTCTCCCTGATTTCACATTTCCATGCAGAGAGACCTCCACTGGAGTGACGCTTTTAGCCTCTTGCCCTACAACTTATTCTTTGCTCCTCACAGTGGAGAAGGGAGTTAACCAATCCATGGGTAAAATCCATTGGTCCTGTTTCTTAAGTTGATGGAGTCAATCTATCAAAAGTCTGAAAGCACTGGAAAACTGTTTTTTTCCTTCTTCCTCTCTGTATCAGATCAGGATGAGGCAGAATCCTAGAGAAGGCTCTAAGCCTGAACTTCCCTTTGGGAAGATTTCCCAAAAGTCTAAACTGAAGTGGTAGCAAGTGTATTAGCGAGTACTTGGGGCAACAGTTTAAAACTCAATCTATAATGGATTTTCAGTAATGATGAAATTTTTGCTTCCATTAGGTTATCTCCATTGATTCCATATCTGGTAGGAGAATAAAAATATATTGTATATACACCTGCTAAGAATGATTTAATAAAATGGGTGTATGGAAGGAAGAATGGAAATTGGAGGAGCTACATGGAGTAGGCTGGACTTAAATATCATCTGTCCATCGTGACCAAAGAGAAAGCAGAGTATAGGGTACAGATGCAGATACAGCAAGAAGATGAAGTTGGAATCAAGTCTTGAGTCTAGATGGCCTTGAGAATATTCCTTAGTCTCTCTGAGTTTTATTTTTCTTACTTGTGAAAAAGGAATAATATTTGTCACCATCAATTTACTATGAAACATACATGAGGTGTCACATGAAAATACTTAGCAAATGATCCAGTCCCTTAAAATCAGCAAATAAATAATAATAATATCTGTAGTAATAAGCTTAATTGAATATTATTCTTAAGCATCTCTTTATGTCTTTTGTCAATTATTTTGTTGGATTATTGTCTTGTTAACTTATAGATGGGACATGAATTCTTTATCAGATACAAGCATTATGAATATATTTCAGAGTCAGTGGCTTATATATTTATTATCTTGGTGGCATATTTTAGTAACTACAATTTTTAAATTTTTATGAAGTCCAACTTATTAATTATTCCAATATTAGAGCATTTTGATCAAGTATAAGTAATATTTGTCTACTCTGAGGCTAAGATGTTCTGTATATTTTCTTCTAGAAGCTGCATGGTTTCAACTTTCATCATTACACCTATAATACATCTCAATTTTTTTTTATTTGAGACAGAGAGAGAGAGAGAGCTCAAGCAGAGGGAGCGGCAGGCAGAGGAAGAAGCAGGCTCCTTGCTTAGCAAGGAGCCCAACGTGGAATTCGATACCAGGACCCTGGGATCATGACCTGATGCTTAACCGACTGAGCCACACAGGCATCTCCATTTCAATTTTTATGAATGGAATAAGGCAACTTAAGGTGTATGTGTGCATGTGTGTGTGTGTATATTTAAGTCAGGTTGATTGAGATAAAATTTACAGGCAATAAAATTCACCTTTTTCAGGTGTGCATGATGACTTTTGATAAATGTATACATTTAACCTCCTCCACAATTGAGGTATAGAACATATTTAGAAATTGAGAAGTTTTCTATAGCCATTCCAGTCAACTCTCACTTTCTTGCACCCCTAACTCCGGATAACTGCTGATATGTTTTCTGTTCCTTTGGCTTTGCTCCTTATAGAATGACCTATAAATGGAATCATGCAGTCCAAAACCTTTCCTGTCTGGATTCTTTTACACAGAACAATATCTTCGACATTTGTCTACATCATTGCATGTATCCATAATTTATTCTTTTTATTGCCGAGTAGAATTTGAATTCATGGATTTACCACAATCCATTTATTCATTCATCAGTTGTGAATAATGGATGTTTGGGTCATTTCCAATTTTTGGCTATCATGAATAAGTGTCTATGAACATTTTTATACACGTTCTTTGTGTGGATATGTTTCCAGTTCTCTAGATGTAGAATTACTGGATTAGATGGAAAGTCTGTTTAATACAAAACTGTCAATCTGTTCTCCAAAAGTAACTTTACCTTTCCACCAGCACTGTGTAAGTGTTTCAGTCACTCACATTATCCCCAGTACTTGGTATTTTTAGTGGGTCACTGTATTGAATATGCAGTGATATTGTGGTTGTAATTTGCATTTCCATGACAACTACTGACAGTGAGTATTTTCTCATGGGTTTATTTATATATATCCTTTAGTGGAATCTTTGTACATTACTTTTTAAAATTGAATTGTCTTCCAATTATCAAATTGTAAAACTGCTTTATATAAACTGAACATATGTCTTTCAGCAGTTATGCTTTGTAATTACTTTTCTTCCAGTGTGCATGTGTGTGTGTGTGCGCACGCGCGCGTGCGCCTGTGTTATTATGAAAGGGTGTTGATGTCTGTCAAATGCTTTTTATGCATTTATTGAAATAGCTATATGGTTTTCCCATTTTAGCCTGCTGAAATGATGATTTATCTTGTTCGATATTTGAATATTAAGCAGACTTTGTATTCCTGAAATAGACCTCACTTTATAATGAAACATTGCTTATGTATATTGCTGGGTTCTATTTACTAGAATTTGGGTTCTATTTACTAGAATTTTGTTAAAGATTTTTACATCTATGTCCATGGAGGCTACTGATCTACAGTTTTCTTTTCTTATAGTGACTTTTTCTGATTTTGGTATCAGTGTAATGTTACCTCCATAAAATAATTTTGGAAGTATTCATTTCTGTTCTGTTTTATGGAAGTTTGAACAGGATTGGTATTATTACCTTCTCAAATGTTTGGTAGAATTCATCAACAAAGTCATCTGGGCAGGAGTCTTTTTGTGTGTGTACAAAAATGTTGATAGTTTTCAATTTAATTTCTTTAATAGTAAGGGCTATTCAGGTTACTATTTTTTCATAAGTGAGTAAGATTTAGTACCTTGTACCTTTCAAAAAAAATATGTACTTTTCATCTAAGCTATAGAATATATTGACAAAAAGTTATTTGTAAGATTTCTTTATTATCTTTTTAATGTCTGTAGGATCTAAAGTAAAATCTTTTCCTTCTAGGTATAATAATTTGAGTCTTCTCTTTTCCTTTCTTGTTGGTTGGAGGTTTATAATTTTATTGATCATTTCAGATAACTAGTTTTTATTTTACTAATTTTCTTTTTTGCTTTTATATGTCACTGATTATTCATTTTCCTCCTTTTCCTGCTTAAGTTTGATTTGCTCATTTTTTTCTGGTTTCTTAAGGCAATAGCTTAGATCAGAGGTTGGCAAATTATAATCCATAGCCCATTTTTGTACAGCCTCTGAACTAAAAATCTTTTTTATATTTTAAAGGGTTGTAAAAAACATGCAGCAGTCAACAGAGACCATCTATGATCCACAAAGCCCAAAATGTTTACTAGTTAATCATTTACTTTAAAAGTTTACCAATTCCTGGCTTTGATCATTTATTGAGTCTTTTTAAATATCAGCATTTAAAGCTACAAATTTCTGGGGTATCTGGATGGCACAGTCAGTTAAGTGTCCGACTCTTGATTTTGGCTCAGGTCATGACCTCTGGGTCATGAGATCAAGCCCCTCGTAGGGCTCCCTGCTCACTGGGAAGTCTGCTTGGGATTCTCTCTCCTTCTCCCTCTGCCTCTCCTCCCATTTGCACTCTCTCTCTCTCTCTCTCTCTCAAATAAATAAAAATATCTTTAAAAAAATAAAGCTACAAATTTCCCTTTAATCACTGCTTTGGCAGGACCCCACAGCTTTGTTACATTGTTTTTTCTTCTTTATTTAAATAAAAGTATTTTCCAATTTGCCTTGTGATTTCTTCGTTGCCCTAAGGATTATTAACTAAGTGTTCCTTAATTTCCAAATGTTTGGTTACTGATTTCTATACAGTTAAATCCTGCTGTGGTCAGAAACATATTTTTTTTTCCTTGTGAACTTAATGATAGATAGTTTCTATTTCCGTTCTTTCAGATTCACTGTTTTGTTTTTTTTTTCCTCCTGCAATGTTGATTCTGTTTATTTCATCCAGTATTTTATTTAATACATTCCATTTGTCATTTCTAGAAGTTTCATTTACACAAACAGACACATATGTCCTTACTATATTGGTGTTTTAGTATAAATCCTTCAGCACATTTATAAGACGTATAATGCTGTTTTGAAGTTCCTGCCTGATTCTACCATTTCTATCATTTCTGACTCATTCTCCTACTTCTTATGGGTCATAATTTGCTAATTATTTGAATGTCTAGTATTTTTTAATTGGACGCCAGACATTGCATATGTTACATTGCTGAGTGTTTAGATTTTGTTATTTTACTTTAAAAATGTTAGTTTTCTTTGGGGGCAATAATTAAGTTTTCCCGGGATTATGTTGATACTTTGGGGGTAGGGGATTATTTTAAAACTTTGTTAGGGTAGTCCCAGGATATCTTTATCTCTAGAATTAATTTAGCCCTTCTAATAATTTTACTGATTTCTTCAAGTTTTCAATAAGTTCTTTGTACTCTGCTTGGACACAATTCAAATAACAATGTGAACTATAGGAATTGTTCGCCTCATAGCTCCCAGCAGTTGTTCTTTGCATGGACTTGTAGAGTTTCACCTTTCACATTTGTAGATTAATACTCCACCAAAGGTTCAGGAGGACACCTTTGCAAATTTCTGGACCACTTTTTCTGTGTAGTTCCCTCTTGTCTGGTGATTTGCCCTCATTGTTTCAGGCACATCCACCTGTCTGAACTCCCATCTGTCCCTTCAAATCAGCAAGATGGCCGTGTTCCGCTTGGGATTCCCCTCCTTGTTCTGTGGTCAGGACATATGTCTCCAGGCAGGAGTCACTGTCAGCTGTAGGCTCACCTCATTTGTTTCTCTCCTCTAAGCGATCACAGTCCTGTGCTGCCTGGTTTCCAGTGTTTTGAAACGATTGTTTTACATAGTTTGGCCAGTGTTCTAGTTATTTGTAGGAGGGAGATAAATCTGGTCCCAGTCACTCTAGCAGAAGTAGAAGTTGAAGTTCAGGAATATTTGAAAGCTAGAATCAGCAGTATGTCCTGATGTATCAGATGTAGTATGTGAGAATAAAAGAAGATGCCAAGTGTGTCTCCTGCATTTTTAAGCTGAGAAATGGGAAGGGTGGAGATAGCCTCAACTGAGATGGGAGTCTGTGGGAGAAGAAGTTGTTGGAGGAAATCTCATTGTCAACTTGTTAATTCTGAGGTATCCATTAAGTAGTCAGATGGAGATGCTGAATAGGCAGTTATCTGTGTATTTTCTGGCTTTTAGGAGAGAGGAGCGGCTGAGGATACCATTGGGGGTTACTCTGTGTGATCACTAGCAGATCCAGTATAGATAGAAAAGGAAGGAAGTCCAATGACCAAACCCAGGCCACTCCATCAGGAAAAAGGAGTGTGGTCCTGGGAACGTGCTGACAGGAGAAGCAACTAGGTGGGGAGAAAGTGAGCATCCTGCAGTGGGTGAGGGTCCAGGCTGGGGCTGGAGTCCCAGTGACAAGGCTGCCATGTCCTTCATGATGAGAGGCTGGGGGACTCTTCCCTCTCTTCTGTGTAGTCAATAGTGTGGGTGATGAAGAGATGGCTGACAGCATCAAAACCTTTCTCCAGGACCTTGCCAAGGGAATCAAAGTCTCTGTCTGGTCTGGGCTATTTGTACCATCTCAAAGCTAGATGCCCGAATCCAGGAAAAAAGAGAGGAACAGAGAAAGGCAAGTAGTGTCTTGGCACAGTGAAGAGAGCAGGTATAGTGCAGAATCAGAAGAATGAGCCATGTATCTTTACTGGAATTTTCCAGTGTTGTGCTTGGAATGGTAGAGTATTCTGGTATGTTCTTCACTTGTTTCATCAAGCGTTTATTCCTGAGCTTCAGTCAGTAATAGCACAACTTATGGGTGATCCATGGCTACTTGGAGATGTTTGGTCTTGGCTGGAATTCTTTCTCACATCAATTTCCAGTGTTCTTTGGGTACTCCCTGTCTGTGCTTAGCAAAGTTGCCAGTGCCATTTGGTTTCAAGATATAGTGGATCTGACATTTGAGGTATCAGGGAGGAAGCTTCCCCCATTCCCTAGTATCAGCAAAACAATTGCTCACACGCTCTTCAGCAGTTTGCTGCTGACTCTCTTCTTCATCCAGGGGATGCTGTGAGTCTCTTTCCCACCCATCTTGCTGGTCAACTGGTGAGTCTTCTGCATATGTCCCTGTCTACTCAATAAACTGCTTTGAATATCTTAGTTTAATAAAGGAATCAAAATACACCTGTCACTGTCAGTCAGTAAGTAATTGGCCTTACTAGCTTGGATGTGGTTTGTCTTGGGTCTCCTCACAGGAATGCCATCCCCATACATTATCAATGGCTGCCTTTTCTCTATCCTCTTTCTTTTACTCATGTCAACCCAATGCATGGCAAAGAGCCCATGCACCTCTTCTTGGTGGTCTTCTTAAGCAAAGACTCTTCCACAAGACCACCTACCTGCAGTCTGCCCTTAGCACTGATTCTCCTCAGAGCAGTTTTCTTCACTGCATTGGTCTCCCATTAACTGCAGGCTGCTGCCCACCTGCACCCCCTACCCCTTACCACCTGTGTCCAGAGGGGCCAGAGGGGAGGGGTGGGATTGGAAGGACCACTGGGGCAACTCTTCTCGCAGTTCTCCTTGCCCCAATTTTCCCCGGGGCCCTCTGCATATTCCCTTCGTTCTGAAGAATTGGGGTTTTTGTCTCTGGGAAATATAAGGCATGATCTACCTGACACCCATATGTGGATCTTTAACAACCAACCCCCTCAGCCTGAAAGGGCCCCAGGATTTTCCCCAGCACTTTTCTAACATTTGCCAGCCCCTGTGTGGTGACCGATTTGATACGTTCATTTTCTCCCACTGCCATTTATGTTCCCACCTCCTCTTCCTACCCCCCATCACCACTGGATGAATGGATTTTATAATTCTGTCTGTTACATTTTATACATTTGTTATTTTTGTTGTTTTTCTTTTGTAAGGACCAAGGCAGGTGGCCCCAAGATGGGCCACTTTGGCATGAAGATTATTTTGAGTTAAAAAACAATCAAAGACCAGCAAATTCATGAAAAGCACTTTATTTCCAACTCAGCTGCCTAAAAAGAATTTAGACAGAGGGCTTGCTCAAGGAAGAGAGCTATTGATGAGGGATAGAAACAAAAAAATGTTCACCTTTAGCCAAGAAGGCTGACCTATAGCCTGCATAGCTTCAATAAGGATCAAATACGGGCTGGTGGCTACATTCTTAAAAGGCCTCATGACTGCCTGTACATCTCACTGATAGCTAATATTGAACTGAATGGTAAGCCCCAGAGAAATCTTATGAGAGTAGTTTTATGAGTAGAAATTCGAAGAAGATATTTATGATCTAATACTCCCTGCACATCCCCTCCCCCTTGAGCATTAAGCACATAACCACCAGCTTCATATAGCAAAAATACAGCTCTTTCTGCCCATGGGTCCTGTCCCCATGCTACTCAAATAAACTTACAAACTTGAACCATAAAACATCTCAAGAATTCTTTCTTGGCCTTTGCGCTCCACAATCCCACAACACTATCACCATAGGTAACTACATTATGATATGAACTAGGTAGGCAGACAGGAGGAACCCAACAAGGCCTGTTTGATCGAAGTCCTCTCTGTCCCCTTGTTGCAGCCGAGGAAAGATTGGTTTACCCCTTTTTTTTTTTTTACATTACATTTACTCTTTTATCTTCCTATGAATCACTTTCCTTTCCTTTGAAGTCCCAAACCCCTACCCCCTTCTCTTCAGTTCAGAATCATGTACAGACCTCATTTTGCCCATCTTTGGAATTTCCTGTCTGTGTGGATTCCTCTTACACATGAAATTAAATTTGATTTTCTCCCGTTAATCTGTTTCATGTCAATTTGATTCTTAGTCCAGCTCAAAGGCCCTTAAGAGGTAGAGGAAATTCTTCCTTCCCCACACTGTGAAGCACATACATTGGATGTGGGGAGCCAAGGAGTATCTCCGTTGTTGCTGGACACTTGTAACTCAGGTTAGCTTGCTCCACTCCGGCAGGGAGTGGGGACCTGAGGAGATGGAACAGGAGGAAAAGCCTCCTTACAGAGAGATCTGCTAGATTTTGAGGAATGATTTTCTTTCTTTCTTTATTAAATTTATAAATTTTTAAATCCCAAAACTCTGATTGCTTAGTGGATTTTGGTTTTTGGTTTTGTTGTTGTTGTTGTTGTTATTGTTGACGTTGTTATTTTAAGAAACTATAGGGGTGGGATTGGGCAGATGTCCAAACAATTTTAAATGTCACAATTGAACCTGAGCTAGTCTCCCCTCCACCAAACCTCCCAAAAAGCAAGTCTGCTACTAGGTAGCAATGTAACCTTTGGTAACACACTTTATCTATGTATCTCTGTTGCTTTCTGTGTAAAATGAAGCAAGTGAACTGATAAAATCCAAGATCTCTTTCAGCTTTGAAATTCTCATCTACCTTTTCCACCTATACAGACAGTTCCAGATAGAAAACTTAAATGTTAAGAAGTTCTGAGGTTCTCCAGTAAAGTTCAACAAAGGTAATTTAAATAAATTAAAATATTGTGAAAGCAAAGCAAATCAATGGCTCTGAGATTTCAAGGTCTAGTTCACTACCTACTGGAAGAAAATTATAGCAAAAAATAAAGAAGCAAGGATTATGGCTAAAAATAGAAAAAGAGTAGGTGGCAGAATATATAATTGTATAGAAATCTGAGAAATATGCCGGCTGGCAAACGAGTTTAAAATTAAAATGTCAAAGAAAGAGTCTGAAAGGAATAATTGAAGGTCAAGAGTAAGCCAGAGAACAGAAAGCTTGCAGGAACAAAAGCTACTGAGAGCAAACCTGGACAGATTACTTAGCCTAACCCCGGAAAGGGCGGGGCAATTCCGCATCAGGCAAAGACATTTGAGAATCACTGCGACAGGCCCCTCCCCCAGAAGATCAGCAAGAACAGCCAGCCAACGCCAAGGTTACTGATCAATGCTAATGGCAGAACACCCGCACTAGGGGAATACAGCACATAGAATTCATAGCTTTCCCCCCCCCAGGTTCTTTAGTCTTTCGAAGTTAATTTTTTTAATTTTCTTTCTTTTTTTTTTTTTTGAGTTTTTCTTTTTCCCTTTTTCAACCAACATCTTATCAATCCCTTTTTTAAAAATCTTTTTTATTTTTCATTTTTAGAGTCATATTCTATCCCTTAATAGTACTTAAACTTATTTTTGGTATATATATATAAGTTGTTCTCTCTTTAAAATTTTGAGATACAGTTGCTTCTAAAGGACCAAAATATACCCTAAATCTCTAGTGTATGGTTTGTTCTAGTCTCCTGCCTGATCACATTCTCTACCTTTTTTTTTTTTAATTCTCAACCAACTTCTTATCTTATCAATTCCTTTTATAAAATCTTTTATAATTTTTATCTTTACAGCCATATTCCATCCCTTCATCATATTTACCCTTATTTTTGTACATATATAAGTTTTTCTTTTTTTTAAATTTTGGGAGACACTTTCTTCTAACAGACCAAAATATGCCCAAAATCTAGTGTGTGGCACTGATCTATGCACCAGGCTGATCATATTTGATCATATTCTTTTTTTTTTAACTTTTTCCTTTTTTTCCATCTTTTTCTTTTTTTTTTTTCTTTCTTTTTTCTTTCTTTCCCTTTCTTTTCCCCCAGTTTCAAGTCTCTACTGATTTGCTTAGTGTATATTTGTCTGGGGTCGTTGTTACCCTGTTAGCATTTTGCTCTCTCATCCATTTTGTCCTCTGGACAAAATGACAAGATGGAAAAAATCACCTCAAAAAAAAAAGAACAAGAGGCAGTACCTACTGCCAGTGATCTAATCAATATGGACATTAGTAAGATGTTGGAACTAGAGTTCAGAATGACGATTTTAAAGATACTATTGTGGACTTGCTGTCAAGAACATTGGGGCACGTATGGCCCTTCTTTTCACTACATCTGTATCTTTGGGGTAAATACCCAGGAGTACAATTGCTGGGTCATAGGGTAGCTCTATTTTTAAATTTTTGAGGAACCTCCACACTGTTTCCAAAGTGGCTGTACCAACTTGCATTCCCACCAACAGTGTAAGAGGGTTCCCCTTTCTCCACAACCTCTCCAACATTTGCTGTTTCTTTCCCTGTCCATTTTTGACATTCTCACTGGTATAAGGTGGTATCTCAATGTGGTTTTGATTTGAATTTCCCTGATAGCTAATGATGTTGAACATTTTTTCATGTGTCTGTTAGCCATTTGTATGTCTTCTTCAGAGAAGTGTCTTTTCATATATTCTGCCCATTTTTTGACTTGATTATTTGTTTTTTGGGTGTTGAGTTTGAGAAGTTCTTTATAGATCTTGGATACCAGCCCTTTATCTGTAGTGTCATTTGCAAAATCTTCTCCCATTCTGTGGGTTGTATCTTTGTTTTGCTCTTTCCTTTCCTGTGCAGAAGCTTTTTATGTTGATGTAGTCCCAAAAGTTCATTTTTGCTTTTGTTTCCCTTGCCTTTGGAGACATGTTTTGAAAGAAGTTGCTGTGATGGATAAGGAATAGCATGGAGGACATTAGAAGCAGGAAGGGAAAAATGAAGGGGAGGAAATCAGAGGGGGAGATGAACCATGAGAGACTATGGACTCTGGGAATCAAACTGAGGGTTTTAGAGGGGAGGGGGCTGGGGGATGGGTGGAGTCCGGATGGGTATTAAGGAGGACACTTGTTTCATGGAGCACAGGGTGTTATATGCAAACAATGAATCATGGAACACTACATCAGAAACTAATGATGCACTGTGTGGTGACTAACATAACATAATAAAAAATTATATATAAAAAACCCTAATAATTCAAAGTTAAGAAAAAGAAATTTTATTTTGCAGTGTATTTTTATTGTCGTATTAGAATGTAGAGTTTGATGCAGATAAGAACAGTGTATTATTTACAACTTACTATTCCTCCTCATAATCCAAGCTCTGGAATACTGGAAGTTCTCAGTAAATATTTGTTAAAATTGAAAAATTGATAAATGACTATATGAGTGAGATGATCCTTCTCCTGCCTGATATATATAAAAAAAGGTTAGCGAGGAAAATAATGTCGTAATTGACTAATCCTAACTACTGGTCAGTGTAATAATCAGAATTGGTAAAGCAGAGCTGGAGAGTGACAGGGTCCTTAGGAGAGTCATCATCAAGTACAAATTGCAATATACCACAAGCTCCATCCAGGTTTGTATCCAAGACTCTTGTGAGGTATGCTAGGAGGCACCCCAAGCAGGTAATAGCATTGAGGTCCCACAGCAGCCAGGACAGCAACAAGGACAATTCTTAGATGTGTCCTGGGGAGGAAGGGTGGAAGTAACAAGAATTAGGCAGCTCAGCTGGGTCCCAGACAAGGGGTTCAGAACTCAGTGGTTCTCATAGTTACCAGGAACTAGAGCAAACATGAGATGTCAAGTCATGGGCCCCCTCCTACTAAAATGGAAAGGCACAGTGAGGTTGAGGGGGGAAATCAGAGTCTTTCAGGTACACACCTATGAGTCTACACCAGGACCCCAGATTCCAGGCCACTCTTCTGTGGAAGAAAAGCCCATGAACTCCAAAGGCAGGTGACCCTTTCTGAATTCTGGCATTGTCATCATGTTTGTGTGAACTTGGCCAAGTTACTTAACCTCTATGAGACTTAATTTTCTGCCTGTTAGATGAGTATCAGAATAAGAGTTCTACCTCATAGCGTTTTTGTTAGGATTAACTGAAGTAAGATATGTATATTTCACAGTAAAGAACCATTGAAAAGAGTTAGAAAATGTTCACATGGGCTAGCTGTTGCTGTTACCATGAGCTGGTGAGGAAGACCAGTCAGGCAATGGCTATGGGATTTGGGGAGGGTGGGGGAAATGGGTGGTGGGGAAGGGGCAAGAGGGACCTAAAGTGAAGAGATAAATAGGAAATGAGAACAAAGGGGTTGAAAAGAAGAGAGGATTGAAGTCATACAGGAAAGCACAGGTTAAGAGATCTTGGTGACTTGGCTGTGAAGAAGCAACAGCCCTGTCCAAGCTGTCACAAAGAGTTGAAGCATTAGTGACGGGGGGTGATAGGGTAACTGGGACAGAAAGAGGAAGCCTGCCAGGGAGAAAGGGTTTGGGAAGAAGAGGAGAGTGAGTCAGAGAAATTGGGATTTGAAACTACAATGTAGAGATGAGTCAAAGCCCCAGGTGGAGTTTGGGGATCCATCGATAAAAGCTGAGAGAGCTGAGAGGTGGTGGTGGGGTGTGTGGTGGGGACAAAGACACAGAGAAGCAGCCTCGAGAGGAAGGCCCATAAAGAGGGGGAGAACACACCAAGGAAGAGTAGAATCAGGACTCGAGAGGTGGCAACTCACAGCATGGAGGGCGGCAGAAACAAGGAAGGGACAAAAAAGCAGCCCTATCAAGCAGCTAAGTTAGCGGAGAGCCCAGATGCAACATGAGGATGTCCAGGCACTGATCACCCATGTCCATGGTGGGTGATGAGGAAAACAAAGGCAAAAGAAATGTAGCTTAAATTAAATTTCCTTACAGCTTGCAGCCCACTGATAGACACCTGAAACATGCAGAGCATGACCTGCCTCAAGCAACTCATGGCTGCCTTAGTACTTATGTTTTATTAAAGACTAAAAATAACCTTATCTTAACAGCAGCTGGCCCCTCAAGGTCCTGAAAGCCTTGCTTCCATATTCCTTAGAGACTTATGCTATCCCTAATCCCCACAAACTTAAAAGTATATAATCAGTCACTGCTCACCATCCCAGGGCAGCTCTTTCTGCCCATAGGTCCTGTCCCCATGCTATAACAAAATCACTGTTTTGCACCAAAAACATCTCAAGAATTCTTTCTTGGCCATTCACTCTCGAACCCAAACTTCACATCACATCAGCCAGTGGAAGAAACAGCCTCACTCAGGCTTTAACTTTCCTCCTTGGTGAAAAGGGAGTTAACAACTGATCTCTGAGGGTGAAATGCTGTGTGGAGCCAGAGTGGTGGGGCAGAAACCAGGTTGTGTGGGATAATAGAGAGCTCTTTAAACAGAAGGCAGTGAGGGAACCTTGAATATTTCAGAATTTTTAAGGTGAAAGGAACTTGTATAATAGCTTCAAAGATCAGCAAGGTCAAAGGAAGGCAGTCCAGTAACCATAGGTGCAGAGTATTGACCTGGCTTCTAGTGGAAAAATAGAACAGGCTACAATAGTGGGCATAATAGAATAAAATCAGCAAAAAATCCTATGAGGGGTGTCCTTTCTCTCAGATATTCTCTGTGAAACATTCTGATTCTTCTGGTTCTTACAAATCGAATCGAACCCACCAAAGCCTGGAGAGGTAGGAAAGCCAGAACCATGGAGTAGCTTGGAAACAAAGGCAGTCCTTAATGGAGACTGTAAATATTCATTTAAATATCTTAGGGTTCTGATTAACTGCTTATGATGTCCTGTGGACTAACACAAAACTACCTTCTCACGTCCATATGCTATAGGAACCTTATACTTTACATAACATTAAGTTTGTTCGTCACCACTAAAGAAGTCAGTAAGCAACAGTCTCGATATATAAAGTGTGTGTGAGATTTCATATTCATGGACCTTAAGATGAAATGAAGTTTAATTGAGCAATAAAAGCCTAGAACTTCTATGGTGTGTTGGCAGTGACAAAGCTAACAGTTTCTTTATTACAGTGTTCTATCTTACTATAAAATTGTTCTGGGCAAAACTAACCCAAGTCTAAGGGTCCTACAATACATGAAAGCACATTTAAAGGAAAACAGTTTCGAAAAATCTCTCAGCAGATAATGGTTCAGATTATTTAGTGGGCTTGGACCTTTAACAATGAACAGAAGATTTCTCCAAAGAAAGATTCTCAGAAAAAGAAGATTGCTTTTTCATGGATGATGAGGTTATTAAGAAAATGTTTTGTGTTCAAGAGTGAAAACTTAACAAAAGCCTTTTGAATTTTAGCCCAGAAAATCTGTCTGGATTTTGATTTAACATTTACCAAGTATATCTGGCATACATATCTAGACAGACATTGCCAGACAGAGCTCAATGCTGTGAGATTAGAGTTTCTGAATTTACTTCTTCCCTTAGGTCACACAGACTTTAGTTTAAGCTCAGTTTCCTTCCAAAAGGCAATAATTGGCCCTAGACAGACTCCTTACTTTGGCATAAAACAAAGACAATAGGGAGTCTTCATTTTGATATTCAGGAAAGTTTCTTGGTTACTAACCCATGCATAGTTAATAACAACTATTTTTTGTATTGTTTGTTTATAAATCATTTCAATATAAATCATCTCATCGTCTCTGAATAATCATCCTGAGATGTACTTACTATCCTCATTTTTCAGGTGAAGAGAACATGACGGCTCGGTCGTTAAGCATCTGCCTTCAGCTTGGGTTGTGATTCCAGGGTCCTGGGTTCGAGCCCCACATCGGGCTCCCTGCTCCACAGGAAACCTGCTTCTCCCTCTCCCACTCACCCCACTTGTGTTCCCTCTCTTGCTGTGTCTCTCTCTGTCAAATAAATAAATAAAATCTAAAAAAAAAAAAAAAGAAACAGAATGGAAATAAATACAATAAGTCAGTGCTATGAGATATTTTCTGTATTCCTAAGGTGATCTGGGTGGGAGATGGAATCAAATGAGTCCTAGGGACAGTGAAATTGGGAGAGGAGACAACATGAAAGGAAGAGCAGAAGACAGGCCAATAGAGACAGTGGGAACATATGAGGTTTCACAATGATTTTTCTATATGGATCCATGATCTTGTCAGGAAACAAGTGACCACCTACTCTGAATCAACAAGCATGCTATCTAATCTGAAGCTGAAAATGGAGACTATATGGGATATCTTCAGAACCTGTGGTTGTCATAGACTTGTAGTTGACCCTCCAGAGTTGAATTAAACATTGAACGGATGGACTTTTAGTTGGTTGGACCTTTAGAATTTCTTCACAATCTTCAGACTCAACAGGAATTAATATAATGAAGCATGGATCTTTTTTACTGCCTGAGATTTTAATATGTTTAAAATTAAAACCACACTAATGTTCTAGAAGAACTGTTTGTTCTCAAAATTTAAGCACACGTTCTCTATACTAAAATGATTGTAGTAAGAACCACTCCATTTTATTTGTTTATTTATTAGATAAGTCTTTTTTTGAGTACCTGGTAAGTGCAAGGCACTTTGCCAGGTTCTATATGGAGAAAAATCAAGTGTTTTTAATTGTTGCTTGTTAACCCTGAAAATATAAATGGGAAGTACTGTGTAGCATAAGACTCTTAATTGAAATTATTTGAGCATTTGGATTTTCTATACCTAATATTTGATATACTCATTAAGACAGCATAAGAATATTTAACATTCAAGCCAGAATGTTTAACATGTCAGTTCAACAAATATTTGTCACACATATTCTAAGGATTCCACATCATGCTAGTCTTTGAGGATATACAGATATGTAAGCCTCCTTTTATCATGAAGCTCATTAAGACCCAGAGCTATTAATATCAACTACACTGCAAAATTTCCTTGGTGCCTTAGAAATACAAGGAGCTCTCACTGTATTCTTCAGTGTTGATTTGGGACAGGGCTTGGTATCTATTATTTTTATGCCTCATGAAGGATTCTAATATCCAGCCAATGAAAAGAATCACTGGCCTCATGGAAGTTACTTTGCTTATGACCTATTCTTTATTTTTCAAAGAATCATTTACTGCAGTTTCTCATAAAACTAGACATACACCAGCCCTATCACCAGCAATTTTACTCCTAGGTTACTCAAAATAAATAAATACATATGTCCACAAAAGGACATGTACAAGAATGTTTATGACACTTTATTAATAATAGCTCATGTGTCCAACAAAAGGAAAATGGGGGCACTCTCTGATAATACTCATACAATGAAATACCACTCACCAACTTAAAGGAATGAACTACTGATACACACAACATGAATAAATCTCAAAAAATATTACACTAAATGAAAGAGGGATTATACAAAAACCTGCATACTGAGTCATCCTATTTGTCTTCAGTTCTAGAATAGGCAACAGTAATTTATGGTGGAAAATGATCGAAACAGTGATTTCCTTGAAGGGGTTGGCAGTTGAGAAAGACCAAGAAGGAACTCTTTAAGATGACAGCAATATTCTATTTATTAATAGAGATTTAGTTACCCTGGGACATGCATTTATCAAAACTCAAAGCATGCTGTACCTCAGAAAAGAAGAAACCTCAAAAGAAAAAAAAAAACAGATCTTGAGCTCTAATTAATGGTATGTATTTTGAAGTATCTAGGGGAGGAATGTACTGATGCAGCTTACATTGATGGATGTGAAAATGAGATAGATTGATGGATGGAGAGCAGGATGGATAGATAGATTTAAGAAAGCAAATAGAATAAAATATTAATGCAGAATCTAGGTGGTGGGCATAGGGGTGTGCACTATAAGACTGGTTCAGCTTTTTTGTATATTTGAAAATTTATATGATTAAATATTAGGAAAAATTATAAAAGCATGTCTATAGCATTTAAGGTGTCTAATGTTATTCCAAACAATTTGTATGCATTAACTCATTCATTTGCATAAGTCTTGTGACAGAAAGAGGCTGGTTGTCCACCAAATCTACCTCTTCTCCCTGGTCACACAGCTGTTTTCTAACCAATCATGTGCTTACCTGTGGTCACATGACAGAGCTCTGGCCAGTGGACTGGGAGCAGAAGTGATGGCTACCATCACAAGGCCTGGCCCATAGAAACCTTTCCCATCTGAGAGTGGATGGAAACATCATAACCTTGGTACCTTAAGCTGAAGGTGAGGCCCTGACCCACTGGAGGAGCAATGCTGGCCTATCGGAAATATCTGCCTGGAACTTCTTGTGAGGTTGAAATATATTTCTTGGTTATACAATAGAAATGTGTGGTTTTATCTATTGTAGTAGTTAGTACCACTCTAACTTGCACATAATTCTACATGTAGGTCCTAAGAGTATCCTTATTTAACACATAAGGACATAATCTAGAAGTAAGACAGCTCAGGAGCAGTCCTGGGATGCAAACTCAGGCAGATTGGTTCCAGAGTCTAGACTCCTGAGTATTAACACTATTTCTGCCTCTTTCTCTCTTGTAGGTACAAACAAAAAATTGTTTCTCCTTCACGCAACCGATATAACTCAGCGGCAGTAGATCACCTTTCAAAATACAAATTTGTATTCCCAGGAGCAGACTTTTCTTAGTAATGACTGAGTGTGCTGGTCTGCCAATTCTGCTACATGTCAGCCAGGTCTGGGGAAAGCAGGCAGAGGCAGGAAAGAAGAGGATACAAACAGCAGCACTGACCTTTGAAGATACATGATTGTCACTGTTAATCTAAATAGTTAAGAATAGGGAGGAATCCCTATCCATTGTATATAGCTTACGAATGTCCTTTTGACCGGTGCTTCCTCTGGTCCCCCAAAATTCATATCAAAATAGGGAGGGTTGAGCTTCTCCCTTGACCTCCACCTGGCCATATCTCATCAGTAGCATAAAAGGGAGCTTATTCGCCCCAGATCAATACTTGATATAAACTTTGTGTCTTGATTTACTGAACTTCTGGTAATGAAACAGGTGTCTACAAGACCCAAAGTGTAAAATGGAGATGCCAGAAGAGAACTTCTGATATTTTGCTGAGCTGAGTTTTGATAGGTTCACCATATTCCAAAGAAATAAATTAATGACTATAATACAGCATAGGTTCTCCACAATGCACACAGAGGCAGGAAGCAGAAAAATTTATATATAAATCTATTACTGTGGTGCTCTGGAACTTGTACTAACCATCAGCCTCCTAATTACCAGTTGCCATGCAGCTTTGAGTTACATTTAGGAAATTACTGAGGTTGCCAAATTCATATTTAAAAAGAATAACAAAGTACACAGTAATGTCAAATAGCTTTGTGAATCAACACAGAATTAAGTGAAATTCAGTCATGTCCCTTCTGTTTTCATGTTTGTTATGTTTTATCAGGTCACTGAACATGAAAATAAATCAATACAGATCATCCTTTACCTTTTTATGTTTGTTATGCTTTATCAGGTCACTGAACATGAAAATAAATCAATACAGAACATTTTGCATTACTCCAGTCAGAGGTTGCAAGCCAGCAAACAGTTTGGTACCAGGACTATTGACAATTGTTTCTGAATATTAATGGTTAAAAATCTCTGAGCGTCTAGATGATCTGAAATATCTTAGGTTTCAAAACGCAGTCCTCAGCTTCCTCAAAGATCTCTAGATCTTTCTCAAACTTTACTCTTTAAACTTAACCTTTATTTTTTAATTTAATTTAATTTTGTTATGTTATGTTAGTCCCCATACAGTACATAATTACTTTTTGATGAGGTGTGCCATGATTCATTGTTTTCGAATAACACCCACTGCTCCATGCAATATGTGCCCTCCTTACTACCCATCACCAGGCTCACCCATCCCCCCACCACCCTCCCCTCTAAAACCCTCAGTTTGTTTCTCAGAGTCCATAGTCTCTCATGATTCGTCTCCCCCTCCAATCTCCCCCCCTTCATTTTTCCCTTCCTTCTCCTAATGTCCTCCATACTATTCCTCATGTTCCACAAATAAGTGAAACCATATGATAATTGACTTTCTCTGCTTGACTTATTTCACTTAGCATAATCTCCTCCAGTCCCATCCACGTTGATGTAAAAGTTGGGTATTCATCATTTCTGATGGCTGAGTAATATTCCATTGTATATATGGACCACATCTTCTTTATTCATTCATCTGTTGAAGGGCATCTCGGCTCTTTCCACAGTTTGGCTATTGCAGACATTGCTGCTATGAACATTGGGGTGCATATGGCCCTTCTTTTCACTACATCTGTGTCTTTGGAGTAAATACCCAACAGTGCAATTGCTGGGTCATAGGGTAGCTCTATTTTTAATTTTTTGAGGCACCTCCACACTGTTTTCCAAAGTGGCTGTACCAGCTTGCATTCCCACCAACAGTGTAAGAGGGTTCCCCTTTCTCCACAACCTCTCCACATTTGCTGTTTCTTGCCTGGTCCATTTTTGCCATTCTAACTGGTGTAAGGTGGTATCTCAGTGTGGTTTTGATTTGAATTTCCCTGATGGCTAATGATGATGAACATTTTTTCATGTATCTGTTAGCCATTTGTATGTCTTCTTCAGAGAAGTGTCTTTTCATATATTCTGCCCATTTTTTTGACTTGATCATTTGTTTTTTGGGTGTTGAGTTTGAGAAGTTCTTTATAGATCTCGGGTATCAGCCCTTTATCTGTAGTGTCATTTGCAAATATCTTCTCCCATTCTGTGGGTTGCCTCTTTGTTTTGTTGACTGTTTCCTTTCCTGTGCCGAAGCTTTTTATCTTGATGAAGTCCCAAAAGTTCATTTCCCCCTTTTGTTTCACTTGCCTTTGGTGATGTATCTTGAAAGAAGTTGCTGTGGCTGATGTCAAAGAGGTTACTGCTTATGTTCTCCTCTAGGATTTTGATGGATTCCTGTCTCACATTGAGGTCTTTCATCCATTTTGAGTTTATTTTTGTGTAGGGTGTTAGAGAATGGTTGAGTTTCATTCTTCTGTATGTAGCTGTCCAATTTTCCCAGCATCATTTATTGAAGAGACTGTTTTCTGTTGCATATTTTTTCCTGCTTTGTCGAAAATTAGTTGACCATAGAGTTGAGGTTCCATATCTGGGCTCTCTATTTTGTTCCATTGGTCTATGTCTGGTTTTGTGCCAGTACCATGCTGTCTTGGTGATCACGGATTTGTAATATAGCTTGAAATCAGGCAACATGATGCCCCAGCTTTGTTTTTCAACATTTCCTTGGCGATTTGGGGTCTTTTCTGATTCCATACAAATTTTAGGATTGTTTGTTCCAGCACTTTGAAAAATGTCTTTGGAATGTTGATCAGGATGGTGTTGAAGATATAGATTGCTCTGGGCAGCATAGACATTTTTTTTTAAGATTATTTATTTATTTATTTATTTATTTGACAGAGAGAGACACAGTGAGAGAGGGAACACAAGCAAGGGGAGTGGGAGAGGGAGAAGCAGGCCTCCTGCTGAGCAGGAAGCCCGATGTGGGACTTGATCCCAGGACCCTGGGAACATGACCTGAGCTGAAGGCAGACATCCAACGACTGAGCCACCCAGGCGCCCCTCAGCATAGACATTTTAACAATGTTTATTCTCCCAATCCATGAGCATAGCATGTTTTTCCATCTTTTTGTGTCTTCTTCAATTTCTTTCATGAGTGTTCTGTAGTTCCTAGAGTATATAGATCCTTTACCTCTTTGGTTAAGTTTATTCTGAGTTATCTTATGGTTTTTGGTGCTATTGTAAATGGAATTGATTCTCTAATTTCTCTTTCTACAGTTACATTGTTATTGTATAAGAAAGCAACTGAGGTAAATACCCAGTAGTGCAATTACTGGGTCGTATGGTAGCTCTATTTTCAATGTTTTGAGGAACCTCCATACTGTTTTCCAGAGTGGCTGCACCAGCTTCCATTCCCACCAACAGCGTAGGAGCTTCCTTTCTCCACATCCTCGCTAACATTTGTCATTTCCTGACGTGTTAATTTTAGCCATTGTGACTGGTGTAAGGTGGTATCTCATTGAGGTTTTGATTTGGATTTCCCTGATGCCAAGCAATGTTGAGCACTTTTTCATGTGTCTGTGGACCATTTGGAAGTCTTCTTTGGAAAAATGTCTGTTCATGTGTTCTGCCCATTTCTTGATTGGATTATTTGTTCTTTGGGTGTTGAGTTTGATAGGTTCTTTGTAGTTTTTGGATACTAACCCTTTATCTGATATGTCACTTGCAAATATCTTCTCCCATTCTGTTGTGATCAGAAGGGGCACATGCACCCCAACGTTTAGGGCAGCAATGTCCACAATAGCCAAACTATGGAAAGAGCCAAGATGTCCATCAACAGATGAATGGATAAAGAAGATGCGGTAATGGAATATTATGCAACCATCAAAAAAATGAAATCTTGCCATTTGCAATGACGTGGATGGAACTGGAAGATATTATCTTAAGCAAAATAAGTCACTCAGAGAAAAACATGTATCATGTGATCTCACTGATATGAGGAATTCTTAATCTCAGGAAACAAACTGAGGGTTGCTGGAGTGGTGGGGGTGGGAGGGATGGGGTCGCTGGATGATAGACATTGGAGAGGATATGTGCTATGGTGAGCACTGTAAATTGTGTAAGACTGATGAATCACAGACCTGTACCTCTGAAACAAATAATACATTATATGTTTTTTGTTTTTGTTTTTGTTTTTAAAGAAGGTAGTAGGAAGGGAAAAATGAATGGGGGGAATTTGCAGGGGGGGATGAACCATGAGAGACTATGGACTCTTAGAAACAAACTGAGGGTTCTACAGGGAGGAGGGTGAGGGGATGGGTTAGCCTGGTGATGGGTATTAAAGAGGGCAGGTATTGAATGGAGCACTGGGTGTTATATGCAAACAATGAATCATGGAACACTACATCAAAAAATAAATAAATAAATAAATAAATAGGGAAAAAAAGGAAAGCAACTGATTTCTGTGTATTGATTTTGTATCCTGCCACATGACTGAATTGCTGTATGAGTTCTAGTGGTTTGGGGGTGGAGTCTTTTGGGTTTTCCACATAAAGTATCATGTCATCTACGAATACAGAGAATTTGACTTCTTCTTTGCTGATTTGTGTATCTTTTATTTCTTTTTGTTGTCTGATTGCTGTTGCTAAGACTTCTAGTACTATGCTGAACAATAGTGGCAAGAGTGGACATCCCTGTCGTGTTCCTGATCTTAAGGAAAAGGCTCTCATCTTTTCCCCATTAAGGATGATATTCACTGTGGGTTTTTCATAGATGGATTTTATGAACTTGAGGAATGTTCCCTCTATCCCTATACTCTGAAGAGTTTTAATCAGGAAAGGATGTTGTATTTTGTCAAATGCTTTTTCTGCATCAGTTGAGAGGACCATATATTTCTTCTCTCTCCTCTTATTAATGTGTTCTATCACATTGATTGATTTGCAAATGTTGAACCACCCTTGCATCCCGGGGATAAATCCCACTTGGTTGTAGCAGATGATCCGTTTTATGTATTGTTGGATCTTATCAGCTAGAATTTTGTTGAGGATTTTGGAATCCATTTTCATCAGGGATATCGGTCTGAAATTCTTTTTGATGGGGTCTTTGCCTGGTTTGGGGATTAAGGTAATGCTGGCCTCATTGAATGAATCCAGAAGCTTTCCTTCTGTTTCTATTTTTTGAAACAGCTTCAGGAGAATAGGCATTATTTCTTCTTTGAAAGTTTGGTAGAATTCCCCAGGGAATCCATCAGGCCCTGGACTCTTATTTTTTGGGAGGTGTTTGATCACTGCTTCCATCTTGTTACTGGTTATTGGCCTATTCAGGTTGTCAATTTCTTCCTGTTTCAGTCTTGGCAGCTTATAGGTTTCCAGGAAGGCATCCATTTCATCTAGATTGCTCAGCTTATTGGCATACAGTTGTTGATAAAAAATCCTAATAGTTGTTTCTATTACCTTGGTGTTAGTCATGATCTCTCCCCTTTCATTCATAATTTTCTTAATTGGGTATTTCTCTTTTCTTTTGGATATGTCTGGCCAGTGGTTTATCGATCTATTTAATTCTTTCAAAGAACCCACTTCTAGTTTCATTGATCTGATCTACTGTGTTTCTGGTTTCTAATTCATTGATCTCTGCTCTAATCTTAATTATTTCTCTTCTAATGCATGGCTTAGGCATCATTTGTTGCTTTTTCTCTAGTTCTTTAAGGTGTAGAGTTAGTTGGTGAATTTGGGATTTTTCTATTTTTTTGAGTGAGGCCTGGATGGCTATGTATTTCCCCCTTAGGACCACCTTTGCAGTATCCCATAGCTTTTGGACTGATGTGTTTTTGTTCTCATTGGTTTTCACGAATTGTTTAAATTCTTCTTTGATTCCCGGTTGACCCAAACATTCTTGAGCAGAGTGGTCTTTAGTTTCCAAGTGTTTGAATTTCTGCCAAATTTTTTCTTGTGATTGAGTTCCAGTTTTAAAGCATTATGGTCTGAGAATATGCAGGGAATAATCTCAATCTTTTGGTATCGGTTGAGACCTGATTTGTGACCCAGTAAGTGGTCTATTCTGGAGAAAGTTCCATGTGCAATCAAGAAGAATGAGTATTCTGTTGTTTTAGGGTGGAATGTTCTCTGTATATCTATGAGGTCCATCTCATCCAGTGCGTCATTCAAAGCTCTTGTTTCTTTGATTTTCTGCTTAGATGATCTGTCTATTGTTGAGAGTGGAGTATTGAGGTCTCCTACAATTAATATATTGTTATCAATATGACTCTTTGTTTTGGTGAACAGTTGGCTTATGTAGATGGCTGCTCCCATGTTGGGGGCATAGATACAATTGTTAGATCTTCTTGTTTGATAGACTCTTTAAGAATGATATAGTGTCCTTCTGTGTCTCTAACTGCAGTCTTTAGTTTAAAATCTAATTTGTCTGTTATAAGAATTGCTACACCAGCTTTCTTTTGAGGTCTATTGGCATGGAAGATGGATCTCCATCCCTTCACTTTCAGTCTGGATGTATCTTTAGGTTCAAAATGAGTCTCTTGTAGCCAGCATATGGATAGGTCCTGTCTTTTTATCCAGTCTGCCACCCTGTGCCATTTTATGGGAGCATTTAGGCCATTCACATTGAGAGTGATTATTGAAAGATATGAATTTATTGTCATCCTGTTTCCTTTCAAGTCCTTGTTTCTATAGATTATCTCTGTAAATTTCGGTTCTGTATCACTCTTGGGGTCTTTCTCCTTTTATAGAACCCCCTTTAATATTTCTTGCAGGGCCGGCTTAGTGGTCACATATTCTTTCAGTTTCTGCTGGTCTTGGAAGCTCTGCATCTCTCCATCCATTCTAAATGACATCTTGCCAGATAAAGTATCCTTGGCTGCATGTTCTTCTCCTTTAGTACCCTGAATATGTCTTGCCAGCCCTTTCTGACTTGCCAAGTGTCTGTGGATGGGTCTTACATTATTCCAATGTTCCTCCCTCTGTACGTAAGGAATCTCTCCCCCTAACTGCCCTTAAGATGGTTTCCTTGGTTATAAGATTTGCGAGTTTTACTCTTACATGCCAGGATGTTGGTCTGTTTTCCTTGATCTTGGGAGGGGTCCTCTCTGCTTCTAGGACATGAATGTTTGTTTCATTCCCCAGATTAGGGAAGTTCTCAGCTATGATTTGCTCAAATATATCTTCTAGTCCTCTCTCTCTCTTCGCCCTCTCAGGGATCCCAATAATTCTGATATGGAACGTTTCATAGAGTCACTTATTTCCCTAATTCTGTTTTCATGGATTATAAGCTGTTTTTCCCAGGCCTCCTCTTTTTCCTTCTTTTCTATCAATTGGTCTTCTAGATCACTAATCCATTCTGCATCGTTTACCCTAGCTGTTAGATTATCTAGATTGGATTGGATCTCATTGATAGCATTTTTAAGTTCTGCCAGTTCAGCTTTCATTTCTGCCCTTAGAGACTCTATGTTGCCATTAATCAATTGCTCTATTCTAGATATCATCTTCATAACTGTTACCCTGAAGTCCATCTCTGACATCTTGGTTATATCTGTATCCATTTTTAAATCTGTGGCAGAAGTCACAGTCTCTGAGTCTTTCCTATTTTGGGGGTACCTCCTTCTAGTCATTCTATTGAGGAGTTGTTAAGGGAATGTATAGAGCCCAAATTATTGACCACAACCTAAGCAAGATGCACCTGTTTTGTAGGGACCCTAGTGTTGTTGGCCTCTTGTTCTCCCAGCCTGTCTTCTGGGGCAGGGGCCTGCCAAGCTGTTACTCAGGCAACCCTGTTTAGTCAGAGTTGCCCTTCCCCTGTAGAGGGGGATGGACTCAATGAAAACTTTTTTGGGGGGGCTTTTGTTCTCTGGTGGCTGTCCCTGGCGGATTCCATGTCTCTTCTGAGAGTCAGAGGAGAAGAGACCATTTCCAAGCATCTGCCTCAGAACAGAGAGATCACAGTCTGTTCTTCAGTGAGCTCTCCAGGCCACATAATCTTCGTTTCTGTCTGTGGTGCTAAAAACTGCAACGTCTTGGGTTGTGCACCCCTCAGCTTCCAGGTCCAAGCCCATTTCTGCCCTTTGTGCTTCTAAAACTGCTAGCCACCCCTGGTTTGCATGGGCAGCCCTGCCATTCCAGGTTTCAGTCTGGGGGCTGCCCTAAAGTCCTTTCCCCACTGCTACTAGTCTACGAATCTGTGCTCCATCCCCAGCACGGGAGGTTTTCACCCACCAATGATGCAGGATCCCAACAGCTCTCTCCCCTTTCTGTTTATCTTCTGATATGTGTCTGCAGAATCACGGCTCCCCGCTTCATACCTCAAAACCAACTGCCTGTGATATTTGGTTTGTAGAGATCCAGATATATCTTCTTACATCTCAGGCTGATTTTGTGGGTGTTCAGAGTGGTCTGGTAGATATGAAGCTCAATTGAGGGGACCGGTTGGAATAGGGTCCCCTACTCCTCTGCCTTCTTTTTTGAGCAACTAAACTTAAACTTAAAAATCTTTTACAGCCTGAGCCTAAGTATACCAGTGACATTTGTGACAATGTTGACACCGCCATCAGTTTCTCCCATTCATGTCAGATTTTAGGGTTTGGTTTGCAAGTCTTTGTCAGCTGAGTCCCCAGGGATGACCACAGTCTTGGCACTCAAGGTCTGCTCTGTTGGTCACTGTGACAAAAAAGAATTGGATCCCAGACTCTTGACTCTGTTCTACCACAGAATTTCTGAAGGGTAAATATTTATTTAACTACCCAACTTACAAATAGTGTCCCCCAAATTCATGTCCATGGAGAACCCCAGAATATGACCTTATTTGGAAATAAGGTCTTTGCAGATACTGTCAAGATGAGGTGACAGTGGATTATAGTAGCCCCTTGATCCACTATGCCTGGTATTTTCATATATTTTTTAAAGATTTTATTTATTTATTTGAGAGAGAAAGAGCAAGAGAGCATGAGCAGGGAGGTGGGGAGAGGGAAATGCAGACTCCTCACTGAGCAAGGAGCCTAGGACCCTGAAATCATGACCTGAGCTGAAAACAGATGCTTAACCAACTGAGCCACCCAAGTTCCCTGATGCTTGGTGTTTTTATGAGGAGAAAACACAGACAAGAAAGACACATGGGGAGATGGCCTTGTGACAGTGGAGGCAGAGATTGCTTGTCTTCAATTCAAGGAACACCAAGGATCGCCAGCAACCACCAGAGGCTAAGAAGAGGCAAGGATGGAGCCACCCATAGAACGTTCACAGAGAGCCTGGTTCTGCCAACGTCTGTGTTTCAGACTTGTCTCCACTGTGTGACAACAGTCTCTGTTGTTTTAAACTACCCAGTTTGAGGTTCTTTGTTTGGCTGTCCTAGGATCTCATACAGAGAATACCTGGTACAGAGATAATGTTTTCAAAGATTTATTATGAAATATTCAAAACCAAATCAACATGGAATACATGACGGATTTCTCTTTTTGCTCACAAGCTATCCTCTAAAAGTGAAAAAGAAACAAGTATTTTTGCTGAGGCGGTAGCTGGTGGACTGCAGGGCATTTGCCACCCTCCACTACCGTGTCTGAAGGAATGAAAGGCTTTGCATGGTAAAGGGGAGCCAGAGAGTATGCCCAGTGACCACAGTGTCTCCTGAGATGGTACCTGTGACACTGAACCTGAGAACACCTTTGTTGTTTACAGTCACAAGTCATCGAGGCATCTCTTTGCAAAAACTTTAGCAACAGGCTCCAGGGCATGAGCTTAATGCCCCTTGTCACGTGCATGGGCTTGCCTGGCTGGCCTACCCTTCCAAAGCCTTAACTTCATCACCTTGGAAATGTCAACCACGGTTCTGCCTGCCTCTCTCAGATATTTCAAGAGTGGAGTGAATTAACACATGGAAAGTGCTCAGACAATAGCCAGCACACAAAGCCCTGAATCTATGGCAGTTGCTGTTCTTGTCTAGGACAGCCCCACAGGTCCCAGAAGGAGAATTTCATACAGAACATTCTTTGTTGCTTTACACAGCATAACAGTTTAGAAACCATTTCTCTGAAGAGAAAAGTTCAATATAGAGGATAGCATGGTCTAGGAGACATTTTATTTGACTCCTGTTTCCAAATGCCTACAATAGAAGACTGGAACAAAATGATCATTGGTGCAAAATAAGAGAACCTTTTCTTTCACCTTCTTGCATTAAATAGACAGAGCACTCGACCTTTAGCGGAGCTGAGAGCCAGTTTTAAATGATACATTCAGTAGAGCTGGCACCAAATTTTCCTCCTACATCATGGAGGATTCTGACTTCACAGAATCACTGGTCCACATCTGAACCAGGCCTTGGTGAGGCTGACAGGACATCTCCAATGCTGAGAATGCACAAGTATCTTCACTGACAATTTGATCTGTCTTACGTATTCTGGCTCCCTGAATCTAACAGTCTCTAGTCTCTCACAATGTGTGTATTTCCTAGAGAGAAAGTTGATCACTTAATGTGAACAAACAAAAATTTATCACAGAATTTTGAGACCCCTTAAATCAAAAGTTTAATGAGAAAAAAAAAGTAAGTCACACTTCTAAGAAAGTGTGGAATCTATTTACTGCATTTCCACATAGAGTTGATTATTCAAGCTGCTTAATGTCATTGACCTCTGTGTTGACTCATTTGCTCAAAGTGTAGAGTAATAGAATGAAGTGTCAAAAAGGTGGGTGAGTAACAACATACCACTGCATTGAGTTTACATCCAAATTTCACATGGTCTGTGGTAAAATGGCCATCAAGACAACTAGGAACCATCTTCTGTTCTCAAGCTACTGCAAATCCCTGCATTCAATGCACCAAATGGGCAACATTGCCTGGCTCCATTTTATTTCTGAAGACTTCCTGGTCTGGTCTGACATGTAAAGAGCTTAGATGTTATCACTCCCATCCTCCCAAACAAGAGAAAAATTGAAAATCAGTGACTTTTCTTTAGATATTTCCAAGAACTGAGTTGACGAGGCAAACCACCAACCTAAAACCTGGAGGGGAATTCAGAGAATCAAAGCCCACAGGGAGCAGGCACTGCCGCTGGTGGGGACACGTGAAGGATATGTGACTGTCCTGGAGGCTGAGTGTGGATTAGCTGAAGAGAAAACAAAATTCTTGTGAGACCAGTCTTAGGGGTGCCCCACACTTCTGTGAATTTTACCTAAAGGAACCCCACCAGATTCTCAAGGGAAAGATCAGAGAATAATCCCTGCCTGCTTCAAGCAGGAAGAAGGGAAAACAAACATTATGAAATATACCCAGAGCATTCTGTTCTCCCACAAAAAAGCCTGCCATAAAGGGAAACCATCTTACCAGAACCTACCTGGCTTGGGTTTTACCAGAGTTCAACCAACAGTGGGGAAAGGAATGCCCAAGTCAAGTCCCCATTAGTCTTTTTACCCACCTAACAGGGTGAAAAAGGAGCTGAGAGATGCTTGGGAAGGTCACAGCCCAGGGCCATGAGCTGACACCTAATCATAGGAACATGGAATGCATCTCCCTCCCTCAAACTTCACCACTGTAGCAAAAACACTTATTTATAATAATGGAGGATTAGAGCTAAAAAGAACTGCAAGATTCAGACTCAATTTTAAGAGTCTCTAAGAGAGCCTAAACGCAATAAAGGAGACAAAAACAAGGACACCAGAGGACATGTTAGCCCCTGGCACCTGCCACTACAACAAACAGTAAACACAGCCTACTGGTAGCCAGATAAACATGAAATCTCACACTAAAGGCATATTTATCTTTGTCCTTCTTACTCAGGACATCATGTCTGTCCTTTAATGACAACAACAGCAACTACAAATACAGGCTAAAAAGTAGGAACACAGATGGAAGGGGCACAGCAAGCATCACAACAGGACTCAGATGTGTCAGAGATTTTGAAATTATTAGACCAGGAATTTAAAATAACTATGAATAATGTGATAAGGGCTGTCAAGTAGACAGAAAAACAGAAAAGTGGACAACATGCAAGAACAAACAGGTACTGTAAGCAGAGAAATGGAAATCCAAGAAGAAAACAAAAGGAAATGCTAGAAATGAAAACTATTGCAGTAAAATAGTTTTATTTAGTAGTATTTACCTCTGTTTTCTTCCCCTAAAACCATAATCTACTAAATAGATTCTTGCAAAGAATCTCTTTGATGTGCTTATCAGTGGACTGGACACAACTAAGGAAAGTGTCAGTGAACTTTAAGATGCATCAACAGAAACTTCCCAAGCTCAAAGTCAAAGAGAAAAAACAATGGCTGAGGCTGGAAGCCAGAACCAAATATGCAAGAACAGTGGGGGGATTATTATGTTTTAAATAGACTTTATTTTTTTAGAATATATTTAGATTTACAGTAAAATTGAGAAGATAGTTCAGAGTTTCTCATATACTTTGTACCCAGCTTCCCCTATTTCTGGTATCTTACATTATCATGGTGCATGTTACAATTAGCAAACCAATATCAATACATAAGTATTTACTAAAGTCTAAACTTTATTCAGATTTTCTTAGTTTTTTTCCTAATGTCCTTCTTTGGTTCCAGTATCCCACGCATACACATCACATTTAATGGTGATGTCTCCTGGGGCTCCTCTTGACTGTGACAGTTGCTCAGACTTGCATTATTTTTGATGATCCTGACAGTTGTGAGGAGTTCTATTCTGTGGAATTTTTCTAGGGTTTTTATCATGATGTGGACTTGAGTTATGGTTTGAGGGGAAGAAAACAGAGGTAAAATGCCATGCTCATCACATCAAGGGTACATACTATCAACATGACATATCATTGATGTTGGCCTTGGTCACCTGGCTGAAGGTAGTGTTTGTCAGTTTTCTCTACTACAAAGTTCTCTTTTCCTTCCTTCCCATACTATACTCTTTGGAAGGCAGCCTGTACTTAAGGAGTGGGGGATTATGTAATACCTCCTTAAGGGAGAAATATCTACATAAAATGTTTAGAGTTTGTCTCTTCTCCCCTATTTATTTATTATTTATTTATTCAATTATTTATTTATTCCAGTTTGGACACATGGATGTTTATTTTACACCTTGGGTTATAACACTTTTTTTTTCTTGCTCAAATTATTCCAGCTTTAGCCATTGGGAGACCATTCATGTTCTTTTGACATCTCAGAATTATGGCTTCATATATTTATTTTGAGCACATCCTCATGTTCTGGCAGTAAAGATGTACCAGGCCCATCTTATATATTACCTGTCTCAGACCTAGAATCATCTCTGGTCACCTGTACAGGAGGATGCTATGAGAAACCATGGTCTGGGTGCTAGGCATTGCTACTGGGATGTCATCTCTTTTAGACTCTCTCAGTTGACAGAATAAGGAAATACATGTTATAGAATAGCACAGGTATATCCACACAACTACATTTTCTATATGTAACCATCTGTATCTGTATTAAGATCAACATGAGGTTAGACTGAGATCTCCATCTCATTGCTACACTGGTTATGCTAGCTTCCTCTCTTTGTTTGTCTGTAAATTCCCACTCCAACTAAAAAACTTGGCTCACACCATCTGTCATCCATTCACTCAGTTGCTCAATTCCAATATACGTGTATAGCAGTATCAGCATTGCTAACCCTTACCCTCTTGGGAAAAAAACCTCATCAGCCAGAGTACAGTGCTTACATGTAGTTCCTTTGTCTCTAGTGCAACAGAGACTAAGTCATTTCCAACTAACTAGCATCTTTTCCCCCACCATGTCAGTGAACTTATTTTATATATTTGTAATACACATAGATCTTCTTGTCATGGTTTGCTTTCCTTCCTGGGAACCCTCAAACCTCCTAAATTATCCTTAAAATTTGTATACACTAAGGTTCGCTCATTATACTGTAAAGTTCTAAGGGTTTTGACATACATATTTGTTTTATAATGCATCTACAATTACAGAATCAGGGAAATTATTTCACTGCCCTAAAAATCCCTTGTGCTTTACCCATTTAATCTTCTCTCCCTCCCCTTGAGCTTCTGGCAGTCAGCAGTCTTATTGTCTCCATAGTTTTGACTATTCCAAAATGTCATATAATTGGAATCATATACTATGTAGCTTTTTAAGAGTGTCTTCTTTAACTTTGAAATATGTATTTAAATTTATTCATATCTTTTTGTGGCTTAATAGCTCTTTTTTATCACTAAATAGTATTCCATTGTATGTATATACCACAGTTGTTTACCCATTCACCTACTGAGGGATAGCTTGGTTGCTTCCAGTTTTCAAATCACTTGGGGACATACTTAGGAATGCAATTGCTGGATTATGTGATAATACCACATATTTTAAAAATCACTTCTGGTACCAATGTTTTATTATCCTACCAGAAGTTAACATTAGTTCCATTTCATTAGTTTCATTAGTTTCATTCATACAAAATATGAATATGGGGATAGTTATTCTCAGTGAATTAATGCTTTATCTTAACTGGCTTATTTGGAATTAACAACAAATTTGCATAATGAGATAGATGCTGATTTATTGTGACTACACCTAAGGGATCGCAAATAAATCAATGTATTTTCATGCTAATGGTCATTAAGAAGTCATTTCTTTTTTCAGTGTTTCAAGGAATAGTCATTGGCCTATCTCTGGCATTCAGTAGGATATGTTCATGCCAGATATTGCAATGTTCTATAGTCATGTCACATCAGCACAGTGTTTTATGATATGACTTTTAAAATTGATAACAGTATATACAATATACCTGAAAGTTGCTAAGAGAGTTGATCTTAATTGTTTTCACCACAAAAAAAAAAAGGTAATGGTAATTTATGGGTCATGATGGAGATATTAGCTAACCCTACACTGGTAATAATATTACAATACAAAAGTATATCACATCAACATGTTGTAGACCTTAAAGTTCTAAAATGTTATATGTTATCTCAATAAAGTTGGGAAAGAATTGAGACTTTTTTGGGAAAGAGACCTGATGAAATCTGGAATTTTCTCAAAGTTTTTTTCTAAGTTTTTCTAAAAGTTTTCAAAACTATACTCCAAAGCACTGTGCTAGGCTCTGAGGAAATACATATTATGTGTGTAAGACTCTGCAGCTGGACTTGAAAGAGCTTGTAACTGTATGCAGGTGACTAAGGGAAAGGGATTGGAACATGTTCCAAAGTGTTTCTAGAAGAAGATAGTTTAAGATTAGTATCATATGAATGAAACAAAATAGTATCACAAGCACAGTAGAGATGAAGAAAGTATTTCCTGTGGAAGTGATTGATAAGGTTGAGATTTCCACAACTGAGCAGTGTCAAACAAGTGGCCTTATGTATCTCAGTAAAAGTCATTAAGTGCCATCATGAATCTCAATCCCATTTGAAAGACACTTCATAAACCAAGCATTTGGTTCATAAAGAGCAGTAACTCTAAGACACCATATTAAATGCCCTGCTATTAAAGTTAATTCTTGACAGTTATTTAACAACTGGACAATGCTACTAATCAGATGATAGTATTTTATGAAGTTGTTCTCTCTTTATCTCAAATATCTGTGTGTGAATATGTACATACATGCAGGGGTGTTACTGAGAAGTATTTAATAAAAATAATGTAAATTAATATGAAAATTCAATATCCAAAGCAAAATACTTAAAACTATATTTATTTTTATTTTCTAAATAAGAGTATGTATGTGGGGGCACCTGGGTGGCTCAGTTGGTTAAGCATCTGCCTTTGGCCTAGGTCATGATCTCAGGGTCTTGGAAATCCAGGCCCACATGTGTCTCTCTGCTCAGCAGGGTGTCTGCCTCTCTCTCTCTTTCTCCCTCTCTCAAATAAATAAAATCTTAAAAAAAACCTGTGTGTGTACCATATAACTTCTTTCCAAATGACATAAGTTCATGTCATTTTAATCATTTCCACTCATTGTCATTTTAATCATTTTTGAGTTTTAGAATTTCTTTTCCATGTAACTCATTGATTGTACCACTTGCTCATGATTGGGTGTCCAATGCAGACTGAGTTGCAGTGAAGGAAGGGCTGGGAGTGAGGGTCTGCTCTAGCATCTCCCACAGGTCCCATGCTCCTGCCCACAGTGCCCCCATCAATGCCACAGGTTCACCTCTTCTTCCAGTGCCCCTGCCAACTGGAGCCTGGAAGCATGGGGGGCCGCCAACCCCATTGCATCTGCTACCACCTCCCCCTCTGTGCCCTTGCACCGGCTCACAGCCTCTGCTGGGAAGATCATCCTCTTAGGCTCTTTGCAAAATGGTATGGAAGAATTTGCAGTTTGTGCCTTTATACCAGGGCCACAATTTAATTTTGTGTGTGTGGGCATGTGTGTACAGAGATAACAGATGTATATATATGTTAGATAATGAAATAAATGATCCTATGTATTTAAGTTATAGTCTCATTTGTGGAGAATAGTGGAAATAGAAGCTTCTCCCTCCCATCCCCTTCACCTTACATTTCTTTTTTTTTTTAAAGATTTTATTTATTTATTTGACAGAGAGAGAGACAGCGAGAGAGGGAACACAAGCAGGGGGAGCAGGAGAGGGAGAAGCAAGCTTCCCGCCAAGCAGGGAGCCCGATGTGGGGCTCGATCCCAGGACCCTGGGATCATGACCCAAGCTGAAGGCAGACGCCCAACCGACTGAGCCACCCAGGCGCCCCCTTCAACTTACATTTCTGTCTGAACACATAAGTCTTATTTCTTTTTATTATTATTATCTTATGTTAATCACCATACATTACATCATTAGTTTTTTTTGTTTTTTTTATTTTTTTTATTGTTATGTTAATCGCCATATATTACATCATTAGTTTTTGATGCAGTGTTCCATGATTCATTGTTTGTTCATAACACCCAGTGCTCCATGCAGAACGTGCCCTCCTCAATACCCATCACCAGGCTAACCCATCCCCCTACCCCCCTCCTCTCTAGAACCCTCAGTTTGTTTTTCAGAGTCCATCGTCTCTCATGGTTCTTCTCCCCCTCTGATTTCCCCCCTTCATTCTTCCCCTCCTGCTATCTTCTTTTTTTTTTTAACATATAATGTATTATGTGTTTCAGAGGTACAGATCTGTGATTCAACAGTCTTGCACAATTCACAGAGCTTACCATAGCATATACCCTCCCCAATGTCTATCACCCAGCCACCCCATCCCTCCCACCCCCTGAACACATAAGTCTTAAATGAAAGTCACTGTAAACTACAATCTAAATATTTTGAGTTTTAAGGAGCTGACTGTAAGTTCTCCTGGCTTTTTTATTCTGTAAAGCTTTAACGAATTTGCTCCTGTACCCAGTCATATAATCTAATACTCCACCTGCCACTAATGCAAACAGAATAAGCCACGAATAAAATAAATAAATTACTCTAAGAGAAAATAATTATGGACTCTTTGATGCTTTGTTCAGCCTATTAAACTTTATGCAATTTGCCTCGTGAAATGTATTCAATACTGTACCAACAAAGGACATATCTATTTGTATTTCTGATTTTTAACTCAAAATTTCAAACAATCTAATTTGATAACAGATTATCAAAGTAGACATTTTTTTATCTTCCCTTTTATTAGTGTGTAAAGAAATCAAGACAAAGAACTGTCAAATAACATGCCAGGAAATGCAGGTGGTGATTCCAAATCCCACTTTCTCTGGCTCACAAAACCATGATCCTTCAACATTCCCACAGTGTTGTCAGTAATAGCATTTGTATAATTTGATACAATATTTAGAGATCTGAAGCAATATGTAATGATAAATTTACTTTCTACAAACTATTATGATGGGGAAACTATCCACACCCAAAATAAATATATTTTCTGTATTCTTATAAAATTTCTATACTCCTTGCTTATTTCTATTATTAATAAATTCATTGCAGTATTATCTCCCAGTCCACAGCTGCCTTTTTAGTTATGTCTGTTATCTTCTGTTTATGGTCCAGTGGTAACTGGAGGGAAGGAGATATAATATGAGTTTCTTAGAAGCCTTAGCATTTATACATTTCTGTTCTTTAGAAAAGATGTGAATTGGTGAGCTAACAAGGTTTGGAACAAAGGCTAACTGCTCAGGATGGTTCCTTTTCTCATAAAGAGGAGTAGTTTTTCGCATCTGCTGTATGAAGAGATGAACAGGGAGGTTCTGAGTGGAGGCCGGTCATGAAATCTGACTGCTTCTATCTATGTGTGTTCTGGTTATTATATGACAAAGTGTTGCAGGACATTGTGGTGTAAAACAAGCATTTTAGTATGCTCACTGATACTGTGGGTGAGGAATTTGGAGATAGTAGGATGGCTTGCTCTGATTCACTTTGGGTTCTCAACCAGGAGTGACTGTACAGCTAGTGACTGGAATCACAGGGAGGTATCTTCATTTGTCTGACAGTTGAAGCCATCTGTTGGCTGGGCCTCAGCTGGCTCTTCCACTAACCCATAGTTTCTCCATGTGGCCTCTCTGCAGGGGCTTGTTTGGTCTTCCTCACAACATGGCAGCTGGCTCCAAGAGAGAAAAGCAGAAGTATTGGTGTTTTATGATTTAATCTCAGAAATCACATGGCTTCATTTCCACCATATTCTGTGGATTGAGACAGTAACACTGATATATCCAGGTTCAAGGGAGGGACATAAACCTCACAGTAGATGAGAAGGATTTCAAGATATTCATACTGTATAAAGATTACTTGGAACAAAAGATGCAGTCATGCCATTTGGAAAATACAGTCTGCCACAATGAGTCAAATCTTAGAAATTACTGTCATTATTTTATAAGCTGTGTGATTTTTCAGCAGCCAAAGTATGAAAAGAATCAATGGTCTGGGGATATTTGTAAGTTTCATACCATGGGTCTCCCTCTGGAGACCAGTGAAAGTTGATTGTATGTCCATTCTTTATGACTGGATCTTTGCTCCTTCTGTATTCCTATGATATAGAAAGAGTGGTGTAAGACAGCTAATACTTTACCCATTGACTGCCAGTCATTTCTTAATCTGCTCCATGATAATAAGAAAGATATTAGCAAAGCCTGCTCAAGTAGATGTCACCCAGAAAACCCAGTTCAATGTGCAGCTGAATCACAAAAATTGAAATGCTGGAAAGCCTTGACCAAAACAATTCAGTAATAAAGACAATGTTGACTTTCATTTTTTTTAATCCCTAACAAAATATTTGAGGTCTTGTGCATGTATATATGGGTTGGTCTTGTTTAAGTCCTTATTTATAACTGAACTAATATTTGAATGACATAATCAAGAAAATGTCCATGTCAAAAAGATTTTGCCTACATATCTATCTAAATGGAAGTACCCTCTATTCCTTAAAAAGTAGTCCTTAGAAACAGAGGCTTATGTACAGAGGAACAATTTCAAAATGTAACTTAAGAAACACTGAGATTTATTTTTTAATCTGAAAATAAAGTTAGGGGTGTGAAAGTAGCATAGAATAAAGGAAGCATACTGGCAAAGATCTTGAGAGGGTCATCTTATTGTAGTATGTTCATCTAAGCAGAATTCCAAAATGAAAACAGGCTACAAAAATATCTTCTAGCTTACAAAAAAATATCTATTCAGTGTTTATGGGTGCACTATTCTTCAAATTATCTCAGAATATAAACACTTTTAATTTTCCCTCAAATGGAAGCATGCTCCAGCTGGCGTATGTCATGTGTGGGGTTACAAGGAAGAATGGCAAAACTCTCCCATCTGTATAGGGATTGAAGACACATTATTTGAAGTCATTTTCTCTCATTTCGCCTGTTTCATAATCTCTTCTCCATGCCAGAAAAATGCCTGGATCTCTCATCCTCCAAATGGTGTCTAATTTTTGACCTGATAGTTGCAGGATAAATTTGGGTATAAATAGCCACCGTATGACAAAGTCTCATTGTTATGCAAGATATAAGGAGGGATAAGATATGGAAGATATGGAAGGTATAAGAAAAGCATGAATTTAGTCATCATGGTAAGCAACTGTACATTGTGTTTTTTATTAGCAGTGCCATTTTTAGTGTTATTTCTAACATCTGCAAATAATTCATTTTTTCTAACAGATATCACCTTGTATTATTTCTAAAATATTGTCAGTGTTAGAACCCTTCAAAAGGGGATACCTGGGTGGCTCAGTCATTAAGAGTCTGCTTTCGGCTCAGGTCATGATCCCAGGGTCCTGGGATTGAGGTCCACGTCGGGCTCCCTGCTCAATGGGAAGCCTGCTTCTCCCTCTCCCACTCCCCATGCTTGTGTTCCTGCTCTTGCTCTCTCTCTGTGAAATAAATAAATAAAATCTTTAAAAAAAGAAAAAAGAACCCTTCAAAAGTATTACTTATTCTGGGGCTTATGTATTAAATTTTACTTACTAAATTGAAGACTATTTAATGATTCTTTTTTAATATAAAATTTGTAAATTTGAATACTAATTGCTATTTAGAATTAATACTCAAGAATATAAATATTTTCAGTGTGGGTTTTCTTCTTGGCTATACATAAATCTGAAGCCCCGTTCCGAGGACAGGAAAGAAGTGATGCAGCTGTCAGAACGCCATGTCCCCCATCCCTGTGGCAGCCAAGGTAAATGACAGTGCTGTTCTTATTCTCCCCATCCCACACCTCAGCTCACCCCCCACATCCACCTGCAAATACCTTTCACATGCACATTTCTTTAAATGCTGCTATCCCTGGTTTTCTATTCCTACCAGATGCTTCCCCTTTCTTCCTCTGGAGCCACTGAGGAAAAAAATGGAAGATTTGATGAGATGGGTACTGTGGTAGATAGCTGTGGGAGTTCCCTTTCCAGAGTTGTGTCCTCACTACCTGCTGGACCTCACAGGGCGATGATGTGTCACATGGCTTTGTGAAGCAGCCCACGGGGAATCTCAGAGTTGTGCAGTTTTAGAGTTGGAAGAATTTAGAATTTACCATAGGAATCATGGAATCCAATGTTTTTGCAGTGGGGCTCATTGAGAATAGTAGTAATTATATTAACTAACACTTGTTGAGTACTGACTTTAGTTATAGGAGCCCAATAATTCTATGTGGTAGATATTCTTTTTGTCAGTGCTTTACAGAGGATACTGTCTTGCAGAAAAAATAATATCTTGCTCACGACCACACAAATCTCAACTGGAGCTGGGATTTAATCCAGGCCATCTAATTCCCAAGTCTATGCTAGTGTTTACTCTCCCGATCTCTTTTGTTGCAGCTTACCAACATCCAAGAACACTGATCCTGAGAAATCCCATCATTTTCCATGTCATAATCTCTGCCACTTACTATGTCACACTGGCAAACTTACTTGACTTTTCCATTTCAACTAACTCATAGGCTTGTTGAGTGTAGGAACTCAGGACATAGAAAACAGTATAACAATAAATATGAGGTTTTATAATTATTAGTACTAGCCATAGCAGCATTGTTAGTTTTATTTTTTTCAGGATTTTTTTATTAAAGATTTTATTTATTTATTTGAGAGAGAGAGAAAGCACTTGAGCGGGGGGAGGGTCAGAGGGAGAAGCAGACTCCTTGCCGAGCAGGGAGCTCGATGCAGGACTGGATCTAGGGGCTCCAGGATCATGACCTGAGCTGAAGGCAGTTGCTTAACTGACTGAGCCACCCAGGGTCCCGCAGCATTGTTAGTTTTAAATCAAAACTTAACTGATACTTTTCTTGGTGAATAACTCGTAGGTTTGAACAGCATGTTTTTAGTGTAAATTTACAGTTGAGGCACATTGTGACACAGAAATACCAATTTTTATTTATACTTTCAAGGATACAGAAAATCTACAACTTTGATGGAGAGCCATCTGAGACTTCATGGGTGGTCCCTGGTCCCTTTTTCCCACATTTGACATGGAATCTCTTTCCTTAAATAACAGTTGAGGTTTCTGATGAAATTGTAGGCCACCACGAGGAGTGTTTACGTTATAAAACATACCCACTTCATGCCCTTCAAAACTATAAACTTATAGATTACTGGTTTATTACAATAAACTCTAGCCATGGACATCCTGCTAAGGGCATTCTATAGATAAGGTCTCTTCTACCAGGCAAAAATCATTATTTATCAGAGGTCCAGTTGAGGATATTAGGCAGTTACTGATCTTTGTTCCTGTCCCACCCGTAAAGGGGGCTCCTCCACAAGAGGAATGAATTGGTTGCAAACCAGCTATTTTAACTCTTTCCTCCCTAGTTGCATTAAAAATTATTGAAAGTAACTACACTAGACCCAGTAGTTTGGTCTGTGTTTTACGAACACCTTATAGCACAGCTCATAATTATCAATGTCTAATCCTCATATAATTCCAAGACTATATTGTTCCTAATTGATTTGGCTTTCAACATATAGCCTTCCTCGACTATTTAAAATCCACAAAGTCACTTATGTTTTTACTAGTAGTTGCCATTTTAACTATCTTCATATGTAAGAATACTGTTATTCTAACTTTTCTAGTAGTTTCAGGTGCAGTGTATAGACATAGATAAAGCATTTTAAAAAGATAGGTAAACCTTTTAGAATAGGTTGTATCCACTAAGTTGTGCTCTCATTGCAATACATTGTAATTATTTCCTTAATTGCTTGTTTTCCATAGACATAAGTATCAAAATTGTGTCTGTTTTGTTTATCTATGCAGAATCTGGCATAATTCCTGATGCAAATATGATCGAGCATCCTCTCAAGCAAGTTATTGAAAAAATTAGTTATAATATTTGTTTTTTATTGTTATCAACTAGTTTCTACAAACCTCGAGACTATCTATAGGAATGTACAGTGCAGCAAATTAATTACAGAGAGGAGAAGATATCATAATGCCTAAAAGTTGCTGCATAGTTTTCTCTCCAGTCCAATTTATACTTGATATGCAATCCCAAATGAAATTGAGTTATCAAAGGTAAAGTTTGTAACAAGAAATTTGCTGTTTTAAATGAAAGTAGAACCTGCTAGTATGTTCTCTCCAATTAGAAAGAGGAGTCCCTCTTTGATTTCCCTTCCCTGTTTGTTTCTCTTTACCAAAAAAAAAAAATCCTTCTTTTGTCAAGATACCGGTTTCTAAATTACTCTCTATGTGTACAAATACCATGAGGCTTAGAAACAGGTAATTTATGGTGGTAATGTAGTTATATTGTTTTGGAAGAGGGGCAGGAGAGTGTGATCTCTTTATGCTTTTATTGATGGGAAATTTTCATTTTGAATTTTGAATATTTTCCATAATGAAAAAGTGGTTTTCCATAGGGAAGGCTGTGTATAACATTGATTCTGGGATCTTGACAGCATAACTGTGGAATTTTCCTAAGTGATTGTAGGTTTTGGAATTTAGCATCATGGTTTATAGATCCTTACATGTTTTGTTCCTTTCTGTTAATTATCCACGAGATTGTCATGGATGAAAAATCAAAGAGACTGTTTTTAGTTTTGAGAAACAGGTAACATTGTTCTTACTGAAGTACAGCATCATCAAAGCCATTAAATAATAAATGATTTACCACAGTAATTGACTGCTGTGTTTTGAGCAGGTGCAATTTTTATTTTATTGCAAGACAGACAATCTTATATACAATGCATAATTATCACCTTCCAAATTTACAAGATATAAATATATACAATAAAGAATATATGAGTATACTTTTGTTTCAAAGAAGAAAACTGCCTCAGGGCAAACAGGTTTATGTCCTTTTGGGATAGGATTTTCATATTTATCCTGAATCTTCCAAACAGTTCTTATTTAGAAAATAAATCTCAATGGATAGACATACAGCCTTGTCATAGTTTTCTCCTTAAAAAGGTCTAATTTAAAGCCAGCCAATAAGGAATACCAATAAAATGTATTCCTTTTATTCCAGTTATTCATCTTATTACATCCTAATACTAGACGAAACATCTATAAATTGTCCGATAATGGTTCTACAGATTTAAGAACTTGTGTTTCTCAGTAATACATCATAGAATGGAACCACTTTCTTAAGATTTATGTAAATATTCCTTGATTTTTTTCAAAACTAACTTTCTAAACTGTGTTTCTTTTGCAGCATTATGCTTTGATTTTTGACTTAAGCTCTTTGCATAGGGGATGATTTTAGATTCTTAAGAGTATTTCTGAGACACTAATGCCAGTCTCCTTCCAGATAGAATTATGGGTTTTCACCCTCATTGCTGCCTCCTGCATGGCTGTTTCATTTCTCTGTATCTTTTTATGACCTTCACTAGCTCTTATCTTCCAGAAGTCACCAGGGTGGGAGGTTGGAATATATGTAGAATTGATCTTGAGGTTCAATACACACAGTTCTGGTCTCAAAGAAACACAGCAAACAGTGTGCCCTCCTTGCTGTGATGAGAGAGCTGGAATATCAAGACATGGGACACAGACAAACATACATCATCTCATACACATGCATGCATGTGCACACATAATCACACACATGTAAACACATTTACTCACACTCACACATGCATGCACACACATATACTCATGCAAACTAACATACACAAACATGTATACCCACATTTGCATACATACATAATCACACACGTATATTCACACACACATGCAGGCATGCACACCCACAATTCACACACAGAAAACATATATTCACACTTTCGCATATGCATGCCCACATGAGCACACACACATACTTATGCACACACACTCACTCGCACATGCATGCACACGTGTGCACACATACACACTTTTGACAAATGAATACTTTTGTGTAAGTGGTATTTTCTCTAACATATATGACTCACTTTTTCATTCCTAAAAGCAGTGCCCTAAAATAACAAAGCTACTCTATCTTCCTCCAGTTTAGAGAAATTGGTGCCCACAATAACAGAGAACTTAGAACACCTCATGAGCACTCAGCTACTTCTCTCTCTCCATGGGCTGCAAACATAGATATAAAGACATGCAGGATAATCTGGCTAAAGTTCAGACTCCAATAATGGCAACAGATGCCATAAGGGCACATAGGGTGCTAAGTGAAAGAGAACCCATTACTATAATTACTATAATTTTATTCCATGATTGTATATTTGTGCAGTGCATAAGAATCAAGAAAATCTCCTGGGTCTTACCGTTCCATAAAGAGATTTGTATATTTCTCACATCAGTAGGGCTTGTTCCTGAAGTTACTCTCTATATAAATATCCCTTCTATATGGTAGCCAAGATTTTTAACCATGGGATGAATGCCGACCAATATTTAAGCTATTCCTATTTACATTTAGTTATAAGAATACAAGAATACAAGAATACAATTTGGTGTCTTTGGACACCAAAGAAAATCACTGAAATTTTAGAAATGCTCAAAAGAGCACTTTGGGTTCATTCAGAAGAACTTTGTCTTTCTGACGTAAATCATCTGTTAGATGCCATGAAAATCTGGAATGTAGACAAACATCATCATAGTAAAATTCTGAAGCCACATATAAAGCCTTCAATGCAAGGCTTGTTTCCAAAAGGAATGAGTATATACACAAGACAGAAAGTACACAGGGAACAGAAATTAGAGATGTAATGATGTCTATGAGGATGTAGGTCTATAAATTTGATTTTACCATTAAAGTCCAGGGGGTGCTGCCTTGATAACATATAGGCTTAAAGAAGAGGAGACAGGGGTTATTTCTAAATTATCCTTTTCTTCTGCCCAGGCAAATTACAAAAAAAGCCATTACCTCTGAAATCATAAGTTTCAGGGGAAAGATGAGGGAATTAAAATATCATCTGGAAGTTTTAGCAAAATTATCCTAAATGTGCTACTCGTGGCATGATCCTCAGCTAGTATGCTCTTCGCAGAACACAGTGCAAGGTATGTCCAAGCACCGCGGGTGACATAATGTCCTTGTTCAGCCCACAATTAGGAACATTTCTACTTCCTGCCAAAAGCCACAAAATCCTAGCCCAAGTTTAACATGAGCAAAACCCCCTCCCTCCACAGATAGAAAATTTGGTAACAGCTATATATTCATGAAGGATGCTGCATATAAATTAGATTCTGCCAAGTCAATAACCTGGGAATGAGTGAATATTTTGTGGTTGTTTAACACATGATTTAAGAGCACCACTAAAGGCCTAAATGGTGCTCAGGGGTCTGAAAGAGACGGTGCGTGACCGATTCCCAGAAAGAAACTCATGTTGCCACAAAATGTCTCTGCATCAACTGTCAATAACTCAGGCAATATTGTTAATGTGTCCTCGGGAAAGTGCTTGACTGGAAGGCAAGCCCAGTCCTTATTTGCACATATACTATTATTTACAGATGAAATACATATACTTTCAGTGGTATTTAAACCGCTTTATATTTCTTGACATCAGGACATGCTTTATCATGAAATTATTTATCTGAATAGCATGCTGCGAAACAAACTGTGCCTTTTAAGAAATTAAACTATGTTGAAAATCACCTTTTGCATGTTTAAGTAACTTCATAAATATCAAGATAATTTCCTATTACACATGAACATCAGATACCTCAGGTGTGGGTCCAACCCATACTTAAGCCAGAATCGTCACTATACAGCCACATGAAATGTGTATCCATGTAGCATAAAGTGAGCTGGGCACATGCCCTGGAAATCGTTCTTGTTTTTATTCAGGTTGTTGTCAATGTAAAGCATCTGGATTGGACACCTACTATGCTCTGAAACCAAGAATTTTTTCCTTGTCCTTTTTTTAAAACAGAGCTTTTAGAACCACATTGCATGGAAAGGCCACAGCAGATGGGTCTTGGACTAAATCTGGGTAACCAGAAGAAAAAGGCTTATTTCTTTGTTCATCAAAGGAACTGGGAGTCAGCCTTGCTTCCCTGCCTTATAAAGGGGCTGTATTTTCTTACTTGAATCTTTTATACTCCATCCCTACAGCCTTGATGCTTCCACTGACCCGGGTGGCTAACACAGCCTGCATCTTATGATTTCAGACCATGAGATTTCTAAAAGTTTGTTAAAAATTCTACCTTCCATCTCAGACTTCAGTACTAATCTGAGTTAACCCGAGATCATTAAACTCTTCTCTTCCTGAAGAACTATAAGAAGACATCTCCACGACTAGTCATACTGGTTTATTTATCCCATCAACATCCCTCACATAAGCAGGATCCTGAACTGTATTTCTGACTCCACTAGTACTCTGTCGCTCCATCCTCATCTTAATTGGAAAGCAGAAGTCTCTGAAACACCGCTTGAAGTTTTCATCAAGAAAGGCATAGAGAATGGGGTTCAGGCTGCTGTTGGTGTAACCCAAAGCAATGCAGAAGTAATAGCTGGAAAGGGCAGCTGTGCTGTGAAAGGCATTCCCCAGAGCCTCCACAAGGATGAAAATGTGAATGGGGGTCCAACAGATGATAAAGACTGCCACCACTACCAGGACCAGCCTGGTGATCCGACGGAGGTTGCGATCTTTCTCTCGGGAGCCAGAAAGGAGTCGGACACTCTTCAAGCGCAGGATCATCAGAGTGTAGCAGATGATGATGATGAGGACAGGGATCACAAAGGCAAAGACGAAGACACAGATCTTCATGAAGAGGTCCCACCAGGAGTAATCATCATCCGGGAACTGCAAGGAGCACTCTATGACATCCACATCTGGACAAGGTGAACAAAACAAATGAAAGCACAAAAAGAAAATATTTTCTTATTACTGTGGCTGCAAAGTATTCTAAAAGTGAGTTTTAATATGTTTGGGTACAAAGGTCCAATTATGGTGAGATGATATTACCTGAAGTAGATGACCAAATTAGGAATGAATGCTATGTATAATATTAACCATCCTATCTGTGCTTAGATCAATGAAGCCAGAAAGTCACCATTTATTGGTAACATACGCAGTGCTATGAAATACATATTACTAGCTAGCAATATGAATTATGTAGTTGTGGAAACCAGTTTAATGTGGATGACTTTCAGAAGAGCTAAACTGGTAATATAGCATAAGTCCTTACGTACATTTCCATTCATTAACAATTCTCCCAGACCTAAGGCTCTGACAATAAAAGCTAGTGTCCATTTGTAATAAATGACTAAATATTCCAAGTCTAGCAAAAGCCAACTTGTCTCAAAACATCAAGTGATTTACAAGAAAGCATTATGTGGGTCAGTAAAAATTTGTACAAAGTGTGTTTAAATATGACCCAGGAGTTGTGACTTAATGGAATCAATTGATTAAGGGTGTTGTTGAAACATGAGTAAACTTTTGGAGAAGGAAGAGAAGGAGGAAGAAAAAAAAAACGAACAAGGAAAGGGAGAAAAAGGAGGAAGAAAATCATCCTTATTAGCACCATCATCAAGGAAATTCATAAGTGAGACACATTTTTCATTTTTACCAACACTGACTATGTAACAGATAAAACAAATACTTTATTTGATTACTTGGAAAATTATGTTATTTGCTCTGCTTCTCTTTGCTGGATAGTATTCTCTTTGGAGTGACCTTCATACTGGAAAGAGCAGAGACCAAAAAGAACAGAGACCCAGTATAAGCACTTTTTTGATACTTTCCTTGGGGGCCTGCTCATCCCTCTGGGGCTCCCTTCCTCCCCAAGCATCAACCAGTCCACATTTTTTCCTCTTCCCTCTGAGAGGTCATTGAGCTCACAGCAGGCAAAACTCTTTGTCCTAATCTGATCTTTCCTTATCAATAAAGTAATCATGAGCAATAAGAAGAGCATAATTTTTATTATGATATTTTCTTCTGATATCAGGAAAATCTGCTTCAAAAATAGGACAAGAATATTTTTAAGTAGTGAAACAGCTCTATTTATATTTTCTAAAACATTTTTATGTGATCTTAATCAAATATCTCTTAGTAAAAACCAAATGTACCATCTTAGACTTTCAATTAGACATACTTACAATACAAAGAATATAATTATTTTGCCCAATTAATAAAGATGACTACCTTAGAAACATCTCTTTTATCAACTAGATACCAGATCAAAACTTTCATTAGTAAATGCAAACTTCCAGAATAACTCAGAATTTTTGATTCTCTAAAAAAATCATTGTTTAAAGTACTATTACTATGAAGAGTATTAGAAACAAACAAGCATCTTTTTAAATTTGTGCTTTTAATGTTTTTTAGGTTTTTTTTTAAAGATTTTATTTATTCATTTGACAGAGAGAGACACAGCAAGAGAGGGAACACAAGCGGGGGAGTGGGAGAGGGAGAAGCAGGCTTCCTGCTGAGCAGGGAGCCCGATGCAGGGCTCGATCCCAAGACCCCGGGATCATGACCTGAGCCGAAGGCAGACACTTAATGGCTGAGCCACCCAGGCGCCCCTGTGCTTTTAGTGTTTATGGGAATATTAACAGTTAAAATCATTTTTTAAATCATCAATATTAATCATTGAAAAAAGTATTAAACAACTTTTGACAGGTGCACATTGTGAAAAATCTGATTTTAAAAATACGCTAGTCTGGATTTGATTTGTCTATTGAATCTAGTCTCCTTGAAGGTAGGGAACACGTTTAGTTTTGTTTTGTCTTTTCCATGCTTAACTTTTTGTATTCCAACATTGTCTCTTTCTTGAGTTTGGCCTCAGCTTAAATGTCAGATCAGAGACATTTATACAGAGGCTGATCCATTTAAATAGTTCTCTCCCTTGCAACTTTATTCTCTCTCTATATTATACTCAACTTATTTTTTAACCATTATATAATGACAGAAGGTAGACAGAAGCTCTTCTGTGATAATGTTACCTTTCCTGGCATTTTTCTCTCCATCCAGAATGCAAACTACCTTAGGGTGGATAACCAGCCTGCTTTATTCAATATATAATCCCTGCCACATAGGGTGGCAAGAACATAAGATGCTTAAGGAATACAAACCGTTAAATAAGAACATAAGGTGCTTAAGGAGTACAAATTGTTAAATAAGTGAATAAATGAATACCACATGGAAACCCTTGAAAATGGGGACTGATTACAGTAGTTATTATGGAAGAGCAATCTGCTGAGATAGGTAAGGCAACATAAGAGCTGATGTTTAATCAGCTTCCTCTTGAACAAATTGTCTTGCATGTTGTAGGAGCTCAATAAATATTTGCTGAATGGGTGAAATAATCAACTACAGCTACTTTTACAAGACTTTGCAAAACATTCAGTGATAGGGTTAGAAATATTCTCCAGAAATATCAGTGAAGCTAAGCTTATACCAACAAAGAGAAAGGAGAGTACTGAGGCAATCATCAAGGAAATTCAATTCCACATGCACCATTTTTATTAAATGTTCTCTTTCAGGAAAACGAATGCATCTTTAGCTTTAATGACACACATAAGTTGAAAGTTAAGGATAGAAAAAGATATTCCTTGCAAATGGAAACAAAAAGAGAGCAGAAGTAGCTGTCCTTACATCAGACGAAACTGGCTACAACTTAGAAACTGTCATAAGAGAAAAACAAAGTCACTATATGATGATAAAAGGACCAAGTCATCAAAAGGATGTAACAATTTTAAGTATCTACAGGCACCCAACATTGGAACAGCTAAATATATAAAGCATGTATTAACAGAACTGAAGGGAGACAGAAATAGCAATAATAGGGCACGTCTATATCCCACTTTCGATAATGGATAAATCATCCAGATATAAAATCAATTAGGAAACAGCAGATTTGAACAACACTATAAATTAAATGGGGGGGATGGCACCTGAGTGGCTCAGTAGATTAAGCATCTGACTCTTGGTTTGGCTCAGGTCATGATCACATGGGTGATCTGGTGAGGCTTGTGTGGGTCTCTGCACTCAATGTGGAGTCTGCTTGAGAGTCTTTTCTCCTCCCCCTCCTTCCCTTTCTGCTCCTCCCCACCAAAATAAATAAATAAATAAATAAAATCTTTAAAAAAATAAAATGGACTTCACAGACATATACAAAACATTTCATTCAAGAGAAACAGAATACACATTATTCTCAATTGCACATGAAATAGTCTCCAGTATAGAACATATGTTATGCCACAAGGCAAGTCTTAACAAATTTAAGAAGATCGAAATCATATCAAGTATCTTTTCTGACCACATAAAAATAGACATTAAACAGGAGGAAAATTGGAAAATTCACAAATCTGTAGAAATTAAATAATACACTCCTGAACAACCAATGGGTCAAAGAAGAAATCAAAGGAAAATTTAAAAATGCTTGAGATGAATAAAAATAGAAATACAATATACCAAAATTATGGGATGTAGCAAAAGCTGTTCTTGGAGGGAAGTTTATAGTGACAACCACCTACATTAAGAAAAAAGAAAGATCTCAAATAAATAACCTAACTTTACAGATTAAGGAACTAGAAAAAGAAGAACAAACAAAGCCCAAAGTTAGTAGAAGGAAGGAAATAAAGAACAGAGCAGAAATAAATGAAATAGAACTGAGATGTCCTTCAACAGATGAGTGGATAAAGAAGATGTGGTCCATATATATACAGTGGAATATTACCCAGCCATCAGAAAGGATGAATACCCAACTTTTATATCAATATGGTTGGGACTGGAGGAGATCATGCTAAGTGAAATAAGTCAAGCAGAGAAAGTCAATTATCATATGGTTTCACTTATTTGTGGAACATAAGGAATAACATGGAGGACATTAGGAGAAGGAATGGAAAAATGAAGGGGGGAATCGGAGGGGGAGATGAACTGTAAGAGACTATGGACTCCAAGAAACAAACTGAGGGTATTAGAGGGGTGAGGGGTGGGGGGACGGGTTGGCCCAGTGATGGGTGTTAAGGAGGGTATATATTGCATGGAGACTGGGTATTATACAAAAACAATGAATCATGGAACACTACATCAAAAACTAATGATGTACTGTATGGTGACTAACATAACATAATAAAATAAAATTTTAAAAAAGAGAAATAAATGAAATAGAGACCAGAAAAATGGTAGAAAAAAACAGTTGGCTTTTTGAAGTAAACAAAGTCAAACCCTTAGTTAGACAGGAAAAAAAGAGAAAAGATGAAATGAAAGAAAAGACATAATAACTGATAGCACAGAAATACAAAGGATCATAAGAGACTACTATAAACAATTACATACCAACAAATTGGATAACCTAGAAGAAATGGATAAATTCCTAGAAACTTACAACCTACAAGACTGAATCATAAAGAAATAGAAAATCTGACAGACCAGTAACAAATAGATTGAGACTACATCAAAAACCTCCTAACAAAGGAAAACCAAGTGCCAGGTGGTTTCACTGGTGAGTTCTATCAAGCATTTAAAAAGGATATTTAAACATCCATTTCAAACTTTTTCAAAAGTTGAAGAAAGTATACTTCCAAACTCATTTTACAAGGCTAGCATTACCCTGATACCACAAGCATACCACAATATCCCTGATGAACAGAGATGCAAAAGTCCTATAAAACACTAGCAAACAAAATTCAACAGCACATGAAAAGAATCATATATTATAATCAAGTGGGATTTATCCCTGGGATGCAAGTATGGCTCAACATACACAAATCAAATAATGTGATAGAATGAAAGATTAAAAGTCAAAAGATCATCTCAATAGATGCAGAAAAATATTTAACAAAATTCAACATTTATTCCTGATTAAAACTCTCAACTATTAAGTATAGAAGGACTGTACCTCAACATAATAAAGGTCATATATGACAAGCCCACAGCTAGCATCCTACTCAATGGTGAAAGATTGAAAGCTTTTCCTTTAAGATCAGGAACAAAGCAAAGATGCTCACTCTCACCACTTTTATTCAACATATTACTGGAAGTCCTAGCCAGAGCACTTAGGCAATAAAAGAAATAAAAGGCATCCAAATCAGAAAGAAAGATATAAAATTGTTTGGCGATGACACAATCTTATGTATAGAAAACCCTAAAGACCCCATTAAAACACTATTAGTAAAAACTAATTGAGCAAAGTTCAAAAGTTCAAAATCAACATACAAAAATTGGTTGCATTTCTATACACTAACAATAAGCTATCTGAAAAAGAAATAAAACAATACCATTTTTTACCATCAAAAAGAATAAAACACTTAGAAATAAATCTGTAAATAAATATAAAATATCTGTATACTGATAACTGTAAAACATTGATGAAAGAAATTTAAGATACAAATAAATGGAAAGATATCCTATGTTCATGAATCAGATATCAGAAGAATTAATATTGTTAAAATGTTTATACTACACAAAACAATCTACAAATTCAGTGCAACCTCTATCAAAACCCTATGGCACTTTTCAATGTAATAGAAAAAAATCCTCAGAGGCGCCTGGGTGATACAGTCAGTTAAGTGTACAATTCTTGATTTTAGCTCAAGTCATGATCTCAGGGTTGTGAGATTGAGCCCCATGTCAGGCTCCGCACTGAGCATGCAGCCTGCTTCAGATTCTCTTTCCCTCTCCCTCTGCCTCTCCCCACCCCGCACTCACTCACTCTCTCTCTCAAAACAAAAGTAAGAAAAAACAATCCTCAAATTTGTATGAAACCACAAAAGACCCTGAAGAGTCAAAGCAATCTTGAGCAAAAACAAAGCTAGAGGTATCACACTTCCCGATTTCAAATTATATTACAAAGCTATAATAATCAAAACAGTCTGGTGCTGGCATAAAAAAAGACACATATTCCAATGGAATGGAATAGAAAGCCCAGAAATAAACCCACACATATACAGTCAAGTAATCTTCAATAAGGGTGCCACAAATAGAAAGTGGGGAAAGGACAGGCTCTCGAATAAATGGTGCTGGGAAAATGGGGTATCCACACACAAAAGAATGAAATTGGACCCTTATCTTACACCATACACAAAAAACAACTCAAAATGGATTAAAGACTTATGTAAACAAAGCCATAAAACTTCTAGAAGATAACATAAGGGAAAAGCTTCTGGTCTTGGCAATGAGTTTTGTTTTGTTTTGTTTTGTTTTGTTTTGTTTTGTTTTTTTGGATATGACGCCAGAAGCACAAACAACAGAACCAAAAATAAAAAAATGAGATCACATCAAACTAATTCAAACAAAAACAAAAACAAAAAAAATCCAAAACAAACAAAAAACCTCTTGCACAGCAAAGGAAACAACATGAAAAGGCAACCTACAGAATGGAAGAAAATATTTGCAAATCATGTATCTGATAAGGGGTAATATCTAAAATATATAAGGAAATCATACAACTCAATAGCAGGAAAGCAAATAACCTGATTTAAAATGGGCAAAGAACCTAAATAGACATTTCTCCAAAGAAGACATACAAACTGCCAACAGGATTATAAAAAGGTGCTCAACACCACTAATCATTGGAGGAGTGCCAATCAAAACCACAATGAGCTATCACTTCATACCTGTTAGGGTGACTATTATCAAAAATAAACAAAAAGATAAGTGTTGGCAAGGATGTGGAGAAAAGGGAACCTCTGTTGATGGGAACATAAATTGGTGCTGCCACTATGGAGAGCAATATGGAGGTTCCTCAAAAAGTTAAAAATAGAAATATCATATAATCCAATAATTCCACTTCTTGGTATATATTCAAAGGAAATGAAATCAATATCTCAAAGATATCTGCACTCCCATGTTCACTGCAGCATTATTTACAATAGACAAGATATGGGGAAAAAAACCTAAATGTCCACCAATGGATGAATGGATAAAAAAAAATGTGGTGTATGGTGTGTATATATGCACACACAATGGAATATTATTCAGTTTTTAAAAAGAAAGAAATGCTGCCATTTGTGGCAACATGGAGAGACCTGGTGAACGTTATGCTTAATGAAATAAGCCAGACACAGGAAGACAAATACTATATGATCTCCCTTATACATGGAATCTCATAGAAGCAGAGAGTAGAACTGTAGTTTCCAGCAGCTTGGGGCAGGAGGGATGGGAGGCAAAGGTCAAAGAGTACCATTACACAAGTAAAAAAGTTCTGTAGATCTACTACGCAGCATAGGTTCTACTGCTATCGATGCTATTCTGCATACTCCAAGACTCCTCTTGGTCATCCAAGAATTGACTTGTCGCCCAGCACTCAAAAATGAGCGTACTAAATGGTTCAGAGACAACCTTTCAACATATAAACAAAATCTGCTTTAGAAAATAAAAGAAACAAAGAATCTCCCGACACTAGTGGATCCTTTCTTCCATGGCATCTGCACACATTCATCTACAGCAATTTCTTCCTGGAAAACCTACATCAATCTTCATTTCGTCTTTCAGAAACTGAATTGAAATCCATTGCTTCTAGGATGTCATTTTTCTGACAATGATTAGAGGAGTGTAGTGGCTAAGTCTGCAAGTATGTCATGAAATGTCAAAATCAGTTCTTCATTTGCCCTGGGTAAAATCGCCATCTTCTTTTATTACATGGCCTATTCTTCTAGTCCTCATGGTGAATATGCAGCTCTCCTCTTGAATCCAGTTATTAAGTATCAACACCCTAAGCTAGAAAGAGTTTCTTGCAACTTTTCCATTTTTTGCATGCATGAAGAAACAAAATCCTGTGTGTAAATAATCATATTTTAAAATGCTTCTCTGATAAATATTGGCATATCTTAAAATTTACCAAGTATTATAGCTTAACACCTTCCACAGCTAAGCTGGAAATTCATTTTATAGTTTAAGAGCGAAAAGACTGTGTTTCATTACAAATGTGGACTATGTCAGATAAGTTATGATTTTAGCACCTGCCCTTTCTATGATCTGGTAGGTCCCTACTACACATATTCAATTATCTGTATTTATAGGTATCATGAGCCTCCCTAACAAACTAGACCTTTTGGAGAACTGCTACAGCAATAAATAGCATTTATGAAGTCCAAAGTTCTGCTCCCCTCTTCCCAATGAATTTCTACTAAGACCAAAGATATTTTCATAGTTTTACTTTTACTAGTAAAGCAAAACTGCTGCAACAGTAGTTCTCACCCTGGCTGCAGGTCAGAGTCACCTGGGGACATCTTAAAAATCTTGACACCCAGGGGTGCCTGGGTGGCACAGATGGTTAGGCATCTGACTCTTGGTTTCAGCTAGGATCTTGGGATTGAGCCCCACATTGGGTTCCATGCTCAACATGGAGTTCACTTGGGTTTCTCTCTCCCCCTCCCTATGCCCACCCTCCTTCAAAAATAAATAAATAAATCTTTAAAAATATCTTGATACACAGACTGTGCCTCAGTTCAATTAAACCAGAGCCTCCGGGGGGAACCCAGGCAGCAATATAGATGACCCTTGAACAGCATGGGTTTGAACTGTGTAGGTGCACTTATACGCAGATTTTTTTTTCATTACAGAGCGGTACTATAAATGTATTTTCTCTACCTTATGATTTTCTTCATAACATTTTCTTTTCTCCAGCTTACTTTGTTGTAAGCATACAGCATATAAACATAAAACATACAAAATATGTGTTAATCAATTGTTTATGTTTTCAGTAAGGCTTCTGGGTCAACAGTAGACTATTAGTAGTTAAGTTTGGGGGAGTCAAAGGTCATACAAGGATGTTTGATTGCATGGGGCTGGTGCCCACCACATTATTCAAGGATCATCTGTATTTTCTGAGGTGCCCGGGTGATTCCAACAGGCAGCCTGGGGTGAGAACCACTAGTGTAGCAACACTGGGAAAACATCAAATATCCTGTTTGCATCGGGTAAGACCTAGTATGTCCAAAATCTAAGTTTTGCTCATGTGTACTGTCATCCATCTGTGAACCCAATTCTGAATGTCCTACAGCCAAATGAAGTTGTTATGATAGTAACATGGAGATTAACCCCTAAAGAAAAAGAGTAAAGAGCCAGCATAGGTCTCTGAGGATTTAGGGTCCTTTTTTAGGGAGAAAGAAGAGGAGGGATTAGGTGTATCTTACAATTGCCAGCATGCAATGGATTGTATTCTAAAAATCTACATGCCTATGATTCCCTGTTTCATCCTCACCCCTCCAGATTCTGATAAGCAGTTCCAGAATAGCAGATAGGTTGGGCATCTCTGTTTGGGTAATGTCTTTATCCCATCCTATGTTTAGCTATGGAAAGCACAAAACTGTTGTGTTTTTCATCTTCCATGGATTTAGGCATTATATTTCCACTGGCTTTTGGGTTTTCCCCTAGATATGTGTCCTACTCACTTGCAAATTAAAAGTTTGTATAATTAGAAGTAGGGTGGTTAAAAATGAGATGAACATGACTGCCCTTACCTTCCCTGACTTTGGTCCCTCCAAGGACTATTGCAGATATGCCAACAGATGACGATAAGAGCCAAATACAGATGTTGATGATCTTTGCCTTCATAGGTGTGCGAAAGTCTAAAGCCTTGACAGGGTGGCACACAGCAATGTATCGGTCCACACTCATCATGGTCAAGGTGAATATGCTGGTAAACATGTTATAGTAGTCAATGGAAATGACTATCTTGCATAGCACATCCCCAAATGGCCAGGAATTCATCAGATAGACCGTGCTCTGGAAGGGCATGGTTGTAGTAACTAAAGCATCTGCCAACGCCAGGTTAAATATATAAATGTTGGTTGCTGTCTTCATCTTTGTGTATCTAAAAGACAAGAAACAAGATCATTTCTCTTCAACTTTATGTCAAGTCCATGGGGTAAATGTGTTTGTAACAACCTTTGAATTATTAAATTTGTTTTTCATTCACTTATTCTTTACATACTTATTGAGCATCTAATATATAAAAGACTCTTCTAGTTATTAAGGGTAGTAGGAAAAATGGACAAAAATCTCTGACTTGACTAGCTTTTATTCTAGTGTTTTGTTCAAAATATATTTAAATTTAAAAAGGGGAAGAAAATAGCATAGATAAATAAATATACATACAGATCTTTTTGACAGACTTACACATAATACAGGTCTTTCTTTTGTGACTGACAATTCATTTTAATCCTATCTGGAGTTTCTTGCCTTTAAGCATTTTTTTATATACTTTATTACTTCCCTTTCCCTGTGTAAAACAAAGATAAAGCTTACTCAACTTTTCCTCAGGGTCATTTTGAGAAATCCATCACTGTAATTACATCTTTTGAAAATTTGAAATGGTTTTCATTTTTAAAATACATTCAATTTCAATGGCTAAAACACAGCTAAGTTTGTTGATTTTTGTTTGCCAGTGTGCCATTAGTTTTTCATCTTAAATGCATTATGTAAATAAAGCAGGCTGAGTTCTTCCTTATACACATCACAGCACTAAATGTAATCTAACACAGTAGGTGAGAAATAACTCAGTTTTTCTTTACTCTCATTTTGAGAGATTTTTAAAGCACATAAGTTGTTTCCTCTTCCAACTGAGGGGACAGTAATTTTCAAAACAGGTCAAAAACATTGCCTTTAAGCCCAAATTATTCTTTCCATTATAACATGAAGTTGAGAACAATTCCATTTTCAACTAAAACTGAATTAAGAGGATTGTTTTACTTACAGAATACTCCCTGAGGGATCTATAGGGCATGAAACATTCCAAACAGTATCAGCAGGTTTTCAGAGGCCAAATGCCTCTGAATATGTAGGGAAAATCCATGTTAATTACTTCCTACACACCTCAGATTTGTAGACCTTATCATAATTAACTCAGTCATGCCCCACGTACCTTCTTAATGTTATGGTTTTGACTGTTATTAAAGGTCACGTATAAGGAACTGTCTTATGGAAAATTACTGCTTTGGCTATAAAATCAATATCAATGTTTTTTATTGATACCTGCTAGGATGTCTTTCAATACAGAACTTTCTACATGAGAAATGTCTTTTAAAACATGTAGTGACAGAAGAGCCTTCGCTCTCCTGGGAGGCAGGACTTCTATGAAGTCAGATCATCCAGAGTCTGGATTCAGTGTATGATTTTCTGAGTTTCAGGTCCTGTCACATAAAGATAATAAAACCAAATTGTTGTACCCAAGGTAAAGGCAGTAGATGACCTGACTCAAAATGTGTGACTTATAAGATCACACTTTACTCTCAGCATCCCACTCACCCTCCCCCCAAATCCTCCCCTTTTCTTCTTGCTAGAAAATGGTTTGTCTGTGCTTGGATGAAGAGATGGTACAGAATGGCACAGAGTCAGTATCTGTGGGTTTCCATTTTTATGCTCTGCTATCTAAAGACTGCTTTAATGTGGAGAATGAGGAGTTTATTTTAAAATAGGTTATGTTTTACCTTTACAATTTTCACTCAAATATTATTAAGTGGCCTATCTATAAGTTTTAGAAAGTGATTAAATGTGGGGTGCCTGGGTGTCTCAGTCAGTTAAGCGTCTACCTTCGACTGAGGTCATGATCTCGGGGTCCTGGGATCGAGTCCCATGTTGGGTTCCCTGCTCAGTGGGGAGCCTGCTTCTCCCTCTGCCTCTCCACCCAATGCTTGTGCTCTTTCTCTCTTAAATAAATAAATAGTGATTAAATGTATATGGCCAATGCTCAGAGCATAGGCATTATAAAGGCACAGATAACTAGGGAAGTCCACTTACCAAGACAGAGAAAATGTTTCCGGTGAGCAAGACTGAAATGCTATCTGTTCAAATGTTGTCTTCTTTAAGGTATGGTTTTATGTTTGAAAATTACATCTTATAAGCCAACCTCCTATTCTGTCACTTTCTCTCCAAGAATCCCTGATATTAACAAAGATTGTAGCGGGCAGTACCTTTGACTTCTGCTCTCATATTTAGTGACCCTGATACTCTCCTCTTACTTGATGAAGTTAGACCCACATTCCCTGTCTCATACAGTTGGGTAGACCTAGGTTCTAGTCCTTATTTTTCCTTCCAACTGTAAGATTTTGGAGAGGTCACTAAAAATGAGCTTCAGTTTCTCAACTATAAAATGGGAAACATAATGTTTATCTCATAGAGCTCCTGAGATAGTTAATGGAATGCCCCTAATCCAGAGAATATGTCTAATTTGTTTTATGGTCTTCAACTCCTCTCCCTCCCTTATATAGGTGGCCATCAGTCACCACAAGAAGAAAAAAAGGAACCTAGTTTTTAGTTAGAGCCATGGTTCAGCTTGAATATGAAAGATAATAGTAAAAATGATGCCTGTGACCTTACATGCTAGAAGAATGTGAATGGAATGAAATATGAGTTATGCTAAAATATAATATGCACCTTTATCAACAATAACCCAATTATGGAAAGAGCCCAAGTGTCCACCGACTGATGAATGGATAAAGAAGATGTGGTATATATATACAATGGAATATTACTCAGCCATAAACAAGAATGAAATCTTGCCATTTGCAGCAATGTGGATGGAGCTAGAGTGTATCATGCTAAGCAAAGTAAGTCAATCAGAGGAAAAAAAAGGGAGGCAAACCATAAGAGACTCTAAACTATAAAAAACAAACTGAGGGTTGCTGAAGGGGAGGTGGGTGGGGAGATGGGCTAAATGGGGGATGGACATTAAGGAGGGCACTTGTGATGAGCACTGGGTGTTATATGTAAGTGATGAGTCACTAAATTCTATACCTAAAACAAATATTATACTATATGTTAACTAACTAGAATGTAAATAAAAATTTGATGCAAAAATATGTATATAATATGCATCTTTAATCATAAAATGATGAGTGATTTTCTCCTAGCTTTTCAAAAATACTTTAAAAAATAAATATGAAATTGCTTAAGACTTGAACTTATAAAGAATTCAAATTCTGTCATCAGATCTCAGAATAAGAGAGATGAGCTCCTATAACAGAAATGTCTACAAATTACACTAATTTTAACTATACTAATTGTAGCAAAGGTTCTTGTCCCAGAGAAACAAGCTCTGGACAGACCATTCATGTAGGAGCTACCACTGTCACCATCCCTCACTTACCAGAGACCTAGAGACATACCTGCACCCTCCTTTCATGGAGACCTTTGGATCTGCCAGGATCCCGATGTCAGGGCGTCACTCTTGTTTTGAGATGGTTCATGTTAATGATGATGATCTTACTAACCATTTATTTCTAACACTCCCTATGTCAGACTCTGTGTACATCCCACATATTTATCCCAGTCAGTCCTCACCACAACTTCACATGGTAGGTATCAGTATCCCTTTTTTACAGGTGACGCCACTGAGAATCAGGGGAGTTATGTGCATTTCTCAAAGTCATATGGCTATAAACGGCATTGCAAGACTCAAACCTGGGTGCTGGATGCCAGTCTCTGCATTCTTAAAGCCCCCCAGCACTGTGTAACTTACAAAGACCAATGCTTTGACCTCCATGTATTTTATCTGATTCTTGAGACAACAACCCCTTGAGTTTAGCCAGGAGACTTATGTCTTCTCCCTAATATTAGTGAAGCAAGTTAGACTCAGGTGAGTAAAGTGATGTTTCTTTTTCTTTTTTTAATTTATTTTTTAAAGATTTTATTTATTTTTGAGAGAGAGAGAGAGCAGGAGCACGCACAAGCAGGGGCAGGGGGGTAGGGGTAGGCAGAGGGAGAAGCAGACATCCCGCTGAGCAGGGAGCCCAATGAAGGACTTGATGCCAGTGTCCTGGGATCAAGACCCGAGCCAAAGGCAGACACTTAACCGACTGAGCCACTCAGGCGCTCTAAAGTGTTGTTTCCAATGTTGGCAAAGGTGGACCTCGGTGGGATGATCTGGAAGGGGCAGCAGCGCAAGGCCCTTCTCCCAGGGTTCTGGAAGACACATACTTATAAACCTACCACACTGAAAGAACTGACCGGTATAATTCAAACTAGTGAATAAACTATGAGTTCAACAAATATTTACTGATGGTCTTTTATGTACTACACTGGACCAGATCCTGTGAAAGTGTGATAGTAAGACCCTCACCCTCAAAGACAGTCTTGTTGAGCACTCTGGTATTGTTCATTTAATCAAAAGGAGATAGTAGCTAGTCCTTTCAGTCAAATGTCCCCTGAGGGGAGAAAAAATACAGTTTCTTACTACGATAAGATATGAAATGATTTTCCAATTCATCCACCCTGCTTTACAAAAATGTGCAAGTATTTCAAGTAAAATGGCACCATGTGGGTGGGAAGATTTGGCTCGTGTGGAGAAGCTGGAGGTGGGCTGACAGCAAGTGGTTGCACTTTTTAGCGTACACACCACAGGGGCATATGGCACTAAAAGAGCAAAGTCTGTGGGGCTGTCCTCTCTACACTTGTCAATGTTACAAACCTGAAAACGATGGTAAGGTGTACCAGACAGGATGCCAGGAGCAGGCCAGGAAGAGAGGTCAACCAGAGAACCCAGGGTGCCGGCCGTGAGGAAGGTCAGCGCTTGGCTACATGGCGGAGGGTGTCTCCAGGAGTAAGAAATGCTCCTCATCATATGTTAACTCAAGACCTTCCTACTGGAGTTCTCTTTACAGAGAACTGAGGGGTGTCTTCTGGATTGGCAGCCATATGCGCACAAGGTTATCTGCTCAGCTATCAGGAACCAATGTCACCAGGCAGGGTTTCTGGGAGAGCCTGGCACTTGCCAGGAGAAAAATGAGGCACCAGCGGGGAAAACATTGACCTTGAGCCACAGCAGTCTCACATCTTCCCGTCCTTCCCATGTGCCTGCTGTGCTCAGACACTGTGCAGGTAGAAGAGCTCATTCTTGAATTATTAGCATCTCTTGCTGTTGAGGTGCATTGTCTGAGTGCTTTTTTATTTTAAATTTAAATGATGCTTCTTTAATCAGGAGATCCTTTTTAGCTTTATGACAGCACAATAAACTCATAATCTTGATGGGTAATCACCATATATCTTTAAATACATACATATTTCCCATTTTATTGGAAAGTTATTTTTAGCTCTTACCTGCAATTGTCCCCCATGCTGACAATACACACACACCCTCTCTTCTCTCTGGTTATAGTCAGGTTTCCTCCCCTGTCTTCATCATTTCATTATTTCAACACATTTTTAAGTGTCTGCTCCATATACAGCAATATACTGGGCATTGAGGATGATTGAAAAACTCAATATACAGACCATGACCCAGGGAAATTTTCAACTGACTGAGTCAAAATTACAACGTGAACTAGAGGAATAGACAGAAGGGCAGGATCAGCGTGTAGTGAAGAGATCAGGACACATTGTAAAGAACACAAAACCTGGACAGGATCTTGAGCTTTGAGAAGGATTTGGAGAGAGAGGCTTTCATGGCTACAGTAATGGGAACCTGGCTGAGCTGGAAAAAGGGGTGTCAGGGCACAGAGGACCTTGAATACCAAAAAGGCAAAACCATGTGGAATGTTCATTGAGGGCTTACTATGGGACAAACTCTGTTTTGGGAACTTTATCTGGCAGAGTTATCTTGATGACTAAACGAGACAATCCCTCAAAGTATCCAGCACAGGACTTGGTATTTGATGATTGCTCACTGGATGCCAGGCCTCACAGTCATTGAGGTTGCTGCTAGTATCATTACTGTGGTCACTAACGACCTGCCCCGGTCCTAATACCCTGCCTGACAGTCCCATAAGATTCCACTGCCCCCAATTCTTCTGAAGAGTAAGCAGTCTTAGAGATGATTCTCAGGGGTTCTCAGAGTCCATAGCTAATCAGTAAAGGAATTCAGGGCTGTCATTCCAAAGTTTCTTAAGGAGGCAGAAATTTTAGAGAAATAATGTGATTCTGTGAGTTCTGCTCCTTACAGCAGCTAAGGATTAAAAAGCATTCTGATAAGTGTGATGAAATACATATCATGAGGGTAAAAAAAACATTTGATATGAGGGAATGGGGCATGAGTCAGGGAATACTAATATTGAACACTAGCACGCTGCCCATCCATGGACAAAGGCTGTCATGTACATTATATATAGTGTTGCAGTTTTTCCACAAACAATACCCATTCTTTGGGTGAGGAAACAGTAAAGAGGAAGTAAATGGCTTGCCTGAGACCACAAATTAGTGAGACATTAGGGAGTAAAATCTGTAGCCATCAAACCACAGCTGCAACAGAATGAAACAAACAAACAAACATACACCCTAGTGGTCATTTTTCTGAATAGACCCCTTTAGTATAGCAAATACCTACGGGCCAACAGAATATACCTGAAGAATCCTTGTTTGGTCCTGGTTGTGACCAAACGCTCCTGACCCACAGGAAGCTGGCCACTCACCCCCCAACACACCAAGCTCAATAGAAGGAAATTTCTACGATACCTGGGAAAATGCAGTCCTTTTAAACCAACAGTGGAAGACTAGCATAATGACACTCTTTTCTCTGCGCTGTCAACAAGCATGATTTATTCATTTTCCTGGGCATGTTTTCCAGATACAGGGTATCCCAGATTTTATGTTTTAAATGATCAGAAATGATGGCTTTACTGATGTGAATTTTCAGAAGAATTTATTCGAAAACATAATGAGTTTGCTTCATTAATTCTCCAGATAACTTCCAGTTCATCTCAAAATTAAGTTGCTATGTCTTTTTGGACTATTTACCATTGAAATTATGGTTCTTTACTAAGGGGCAATAGCTTACTAATTTTTTTAAAGATTTTATTTATTTATTTGACAGAGAGAGACAAGCCAGAGAAGGAACACAAGCAGGGGGAGTGGGAAAGGGAGAAGCAGGCTCCCCGCTGAGCAGGGAGCCTGATGTGGGGCTCCATCCCAGGACCCTGGGATCATGACCTGAGCCGAAGGCAGATGCTTAATGACTGAGCCACCCAGGTGTCCCAGCTTATTAATTTTTAAGGGAAGGAAAGGAAATTCATTCATTGTTTCTCCAGTGATCTGACTCTGCAATTGACTACATTCACTATATTCACATTCACTATGTGAATCCACAGATTCATTCAGATGTCAGGCAGGCCCCTTCAGTTCCCCAGAATTAATCTCCCATATGCAAAGAGCAAAAGCTATAAAAATAACAGAGGACCAGAATGTGTCCCTGAGTTCCACAACTGACACAGCCTCAGTGATCATGCTGGCAGTGATGTACAGCCAGAATGGTGGTCATGTATTGCATCGCATGGGGAGCAGGTTGTCCATGCAGGTGGGGGGAGAATGCAGAATAGTGATTTCACTGCAATAGCTGGTGCCCAGGACCTGCTCGTCCTCTGTAGGCATGGTCCTGACACCCAGGATGAATGTTCTAGTGTATTCAGCTGTGCGCACAGGGTGAGTGTTTATCATGCCTGACAACACCCAGTAGAAAAATTACAAATCTCATGTGATTGACATGTTGTTTCTCGGCCTTCAACTATCTGGATATTTAGAAGTACACGGATACCTTAAATGATTTTTCCAATTTTATACAGAAAACTGACATAGCGAAGGGAGCCGCAGGATGCTGGTAGAGAGGAGACAAGATTACCCTTCCACTCTGCACTCTTATCAGAAGGAAATGGTCCCTTCACTGGGTGGAAAGCAACATGGTAAGCAGAGAGAGTTTAGTTGTCTTGTGAGGTTTAGTAAGTTAATACTTAGTAGGAGCTCAGAAAAATGTTCCCATTGTCTCTAAATTCTTGAAATTCTAACCGTTGTTAATCTGAAGGCTCCCTTCCCCACCTTCAGACCAGTCCTTTGGGATCTCTTAATTCATCACATATTCATCACGTGCTTTCTGTTTTTCTCATCTTTCATCTATATTCTGACTTGCTAGATCAGAGAAGGGGTAAGTGTTTAAACACACACACAGAAGCATTTTACAATATTATTCCCACTCCTAAAATCTCCTTTCTTACATCAGTGTTCCTTATCTCAGACATAAGCCAGTATCCCCTCCAAAGAAAGAAACAAAGAAAAGTTGGCTGATTTTCTGTTGAGGAATAAATCTTTTGTTAATACAGTTTTGAGCCTGCATTACTTACACCACTGAAACCATGTAAGCCAAACCTTAGAAAAAAAGACTGTCCTGCAGCCATACAGTTTTAGGACAGAGCCCCCAGGGCAATGACAACTGAGTGCATCCAGAAGTTAATCTGGAGTGAAGAAAGTGCCAACTGCACAGTTCAAAAGAAGATACTGCTACTCAAGAGATACAGCTGAATGATTGATGGAGAGGGGCAACCATCTCCTAGCCAGAAATAAGTCCCCCCTAAAACTAATTCAAAGGCAGGCACCAGGAAAAATTGTAAAGTGTCATAAAATGAACAGAATCAAGAAGTGATTTTGAAGACTACAATTTTGCCTAGAGTCTGTTAAAGGTTAGGAGCTCTATGCCTGATGACTAAATTGGTTTTCTTTCTCTTTCTTTCTTTTCCTTTTTTTTTTTTTTGTGGTGGGGGGGATGCAGCTGGTTAGTCTCTGATCTCTGAAACACAAGGATTTGGATTTCAGCTCCAATCATATGTTCCACGGGGAAGAAAATAGTTCTATTTTGCTAATCCATATCACCAGTTGCAATGAAACCAATTCTTTCTTTTAAGAGCTTGTGAAATAATAAAATTACTTGGAGAAGTGCAAGATAGGCACTTTTGAAAATAATTTCTGGAGGGATCTTCACTATGCTTACTTTTAAGGAAATGTTCAACATTGACTCCAAGAGAGGACTCAGGATAAATGAGAACATATTTTTCAATCAAAGCCTGAGATAAGACGGATGTCAGAAAGGGAGCAGCACAAGGTTAATTATACCAATATACCTCTGCCTTTTCTTCAATGCCTGGCTAGGTATAGTCTGGCGATATTATCCAAGGTAGGCTATGGTGACATTTGAGAGAAACTGCTGTGATTGCAATGAGAACTTCTAGAAGGAACAGATACTTTTCCCTGGATGGAAAAAAGGAAGGCACTGCATCAGACACTCTGATTGGTCACCTCACTTCTTCCCATATCTCCCCAATTTTGTGATAGCCACACAGTTTCCTGGGACTGACACAAGTTCAGCCATGGGGCCCAGACTAACTCAGAGGTGACCTGAGTCCGTATATGCAATGTGACCTAAGATGGTCTCCGCAGAGTGGGACTTCTGTCAGTGGCTTGGAGAAGAAACACTCTGTCCCCCAATTTATGAACAAGAAAACAAGTACCCTTGCAAAAAACAACTTCTGTGCTCGGCAAGCTTGGGTGAGTTAGCTGCCTTTGGAGAAGAAATTTGAGTTCAGGAAATGCAAACATTTCCAGAGTATTTTTGTGGTTTTGTTTTGGTTTGGTTTGGTTTGTTTGTTTGTTTTTTCCTAAGCCTCTTATAAAGTTGCCCCTCTTAGGAAATTTCCACACTGCCCAGGCTGAACTACAGGTAAGCATAAGTCTTCTACTCTCAGGGCAACGGTAGCAGAAAACTGACCCCCTAGTGGTCTTTATTGTGGTAGCAGTGAATTAATGAAAACTAATGAAAAAAGCAAAAAGCAAAACTTAAGACCAAAAACCAAGTAATTTTGATTCCTGTTATTTTTGTCCTAATAATTTTTTCCTTGTTTATCCTTACATTTAACTTTAAAAAAAGCATGCCTTTACAAGAATAAAGCTTTTCTTCAAATTAAAGAGAACATATATACATAATTATCATGAAAATTGAAGCTTGAGGAGAGTGTTTTCTTAAGGAGAACAGAAAGGGGATTGGCAGTGATTAGGGCTGAATTATGTCCCCTCAGATACATGCGGTCAAGTTCTAACACCGCAGTACCTCAGAATGTGACTGTATTTGAAGATAGAGCCTTCAAAGAGGCAAAGTGAGGAAAAATCAAGGTAAAATGGGGTCATGAGGTTGGGCCCTAATCCAATTTGACTGGTGTCTGTATCAAAGGAGGATATTAGGACTCAGACACACACAGAAGGAAGACCCTGTGAGGACACAGGGAGAAAACAGCCATCTGCAAGCCAAGGAGAGAGGTCTCAGAAGAAACCAACACTGCCAACACCTTGATCTTGGACTTCTAGCCTCCCTGTGAGAAAATAAGTTCTGTTGCTTAAACCACCCAGTTTGTAGCACTTTGTGATGGCAGCCCTAGCACACTAATAGAGAGCAGAGCAGTGGCTTCCCTGAGAAAGAAGTTCTACCTGTGGTCAGCAGCCTACCTCTGCTGATGCCTGCCCTCCAGGTTTCAGACTAGCTCAGCCAGTCCCACCGTCACATAACCCAAGCCCTTGCAACAGATCTCTTCACATGTATATCTCCTACTGGTCCTTTTGTTCTGATTGAATCCTAACACAGAGAGTGTGCAAAGTGAAGACAGAAGAGCTGAGAAGGCTCTGGAAAACATGACCATATAAGAAACACGAGAGGAAGAGGAGTCTGTGCTGTAGACAAGAAACCCCAAGGATGTGGCAGGAAGTGAAGGACAGGGTGATATCAGAGAAAGTGAAGGGCATAAGACTGGTCGAGCATGCCAAATCTCCACAGAAATCAAGGGACAGTCAGCCCGAAATGAGCAGCTGAAACGTGATGCTCTAGCTTTGGTAAAGGAGTGTCAGGGAGGGGACCCAAGTACACGGGGCTGAGGAACAGGTGGAAGACAAGAAAATGAAGAAGGATTATCCCTCCAAGAAACTTACCTCTAACACACAGGAGGATGAAAAGACATTAGCTAAGAGAACTCAGAAAAATGGAAGGGTCGTGGATATTAATTACCTGTAAGATGACAGATGCTTGAGTATGTCCAGATGCATAAGGGACAAAAGCAGTGGAGAGATTACAAATAGCGTAGAAAGGGGATGGCTAACACAGCAGAGACCTCAGGAGAGCTGGAGGTGATGAGATTCAACTCTCAGGAGCAGGGATTTGCTCTGGATACAAAGAAGGAAACGTCACTACAGAGATGGAATGATACAAGGCAGGGCAGCTGCCAGTGCTGGTATGTAGGAAGAGCATTCCCAGCAGCTAGACTCCAGTGTCACAGTGAACTACTGAGTTAAGAATATCCCCTGACCATGACGAAATATGGTCAGGGAGAGAGTTTAGGAATTAGTACCAATGAAATTAGTTTGGGGTTCTTTTTGTTGGTTTTTTGTTTGTTTGTTTGTTTGTTTGTTTTTTGTTTTGTTTTGTTTTTAATGACAATTGGGAAAAGAAATTGGCTCTTTCTGGAAATAGGAGAGAGACATAGAAGCACTAGGCAGACTAAGGGTCAGATACACTCGACGGTGGTGACTTTGCCTTCAAGTGTATCTTTACAAAGATAAAATTGATTTTATTCAGCAGCATTCAATTTGCTGGGAATAGGAATAGGAAGATAAGGTACTGGCTTGATCCAGGGTTGAGGTTTGGACAACGGCAGAAGGACAAGAAGGCAACGCAGCCGAATGTATTGTCAAGAGAGGCTAAGTGATGGTTTGTGGTACCCAGGTGAGGTAAGAAAAAAAGAGTGTCTGGGAGAAAATGAAGGGCTGCCTGGTAAGAAAGTATCCGCAAGTCTGCAGAAGTGGTATAGAGGGCAATGAATTCAACAGTGAACCAAAGCACAGGCTCTGGGGTCAGGCTGGCTCCACAATCAGCAAGGTGTGACCTTGGTCAGTTTATTTAATCTTACTTTGCCTTCATTTTCACGATCTGTTAAATGGGGATGGTAAGACACCTATAGTTGTGAAGAGTAAATAAAATGATTCACGTGAAGTAGGGAGCTTTACCGGCCTAGCATATATTTAGTGTCCCTTAGGTTCTGGTCATGTCCGCTGGGGGAGGAGACTGTCATATGCATGGAAGTTGTGGGAGAATGGTTTAAGATGTCACAGGTGAGACTGCCTGGCAAGATCCAGGATGTGGGTGTGGGTGTGGGTGGGCATCACAGCATTCACTGCAGGGGACCTGCACAGGAAGAGGTGGAGAGAAGACAGGCATAGGGATCCTAAGTGCTGCACCCATGGGCACACCCGAGGTGTTGTAGGAGCCAAAGACAGGGATCCAGGGCTGAGGCAAGAACCTCCCACCCCAGGACCACAAACCCCAAAGCCTGGTGAGAAGAGAGGCTGATTTTCACAATGAAAATTTACTATGCCCTAATATTAGGCAGTTATGGCAGTTGGTACCTATGAAATGATGAAAACACTTGAAATTGTAACTATATTCAGAGGGTTCTGGGCAGCATTTCAGGCACCAAGATGGGAAAGCTATTTGTAAGACAGGTCTAAAAATAGTCAAAGCTTTTTCCACAACCCTAACTTCCTCCCCAGGTCTGAACTGGCCATCTCGGACCTGCACCTGCCCCAACATCCAAGCATCTTTAGAATGATGTCCTAGATGACTGAACCATGCCCCTTTTCAATGTGTAATATTTTAAAATAGCATCCCTCTCAGAAGTGATCCTCCATCTTTTCAAGCAGTGTTACTTAGCTCTCAACATCAGTTATAAAAGCTGCATATGAATTCCTCATTCCGGTTCTGCTCTCAGTCCTGGTGTGTACACCATAGCCACCTCTCTCAAGTCTTCAGTTCCTTTTCTTCCGAGTGAAATAAACCCACATCCACCAACTTTTCTTTTGAGGCTTTATTTTTCAACTCTTTGACCATCTCTCAGTCTTAACCAACTCCAAATACTCCTTAATCCTCTTAGCTATATATGTAAGCAAACTAATGTTTCAGTACATTGGCATTCCAGGATGATAGTGAAACTCCTCACTTTTCATACTTCATCTCCAAGTAGTTGGGAGTGGAGTGGGAGGACAGATGATGTTACATGAACTAGCTAACTTCTTTTGTATTTTTAGCTAAATGTATCTCCTTTTAACAAATTTTAGTCCTGGATATCTTTTGGATACACACACACACACACACACACACACACACACACACACATATATGTAATTATATATTGCATATGTTATATAAATATATGAATAGTTAGTAAGTGTATTATGTTATAATTTATAATGGTGATTATTCATTATGTATAATTACATGTGATTATATATATATTTATATTTCATTTCTATTTCTATTTCTTCATATTCATATTTGACATTAAAAGTCTTAGTTAATCTATAATTCTGTTTTCATTCTGACATGTCTACTGTTCCCCATAGAGTTGTCTTTGCACATATTTTAGAATTCTTCATTCCTTTTTATTCTACTCTGCAGGGCTATATAAACAGTTGTTAAGCAACTAAGAAGCTCTTCTCAAACTCAGAACTTCAGGTGCTCATTCAAATAACAATAAGATGTTATATGATATAAATAGGAACAGAGTTTTTTTTTCCTTAGCATCTTCTTCTTGTGTAATAATGTTTTATTACAAAAAACAGCCTCTGAGCCAAAGATCTCCTAAAAAATTTTAATTGTAATTGAGAACACAGCTGTCTTTCTTTTGGTTGCTATAATCTTCTCTCTAATGGAGAGCAGCCCTGAAATTACTAATGACTTGGAAAAACAATGTGCTTTTAAAATATTTTCTCCCTCTGTAGCCTTTACTCATCACAGATAGAATGCCTATAAAATGCAATACACAATTATGGAAACCAAGGCTACCAAGCTACAAACACTAATTGTAGGTGAAATGAGCTTTATAATATATATTTGGAGGCTTAAAAGATGGGTTTTAGTTCCGGAGCACAGATGAAGATAAAAGACCTGACATTCTCAAACCTAGATAGACAGATAAATGGGCATTTTTTTATTATGATGATTTCCCAAGACTCATGCTACTATAGGTAATGTTCTTAAGGTTCAGAATAAATAAAGAGCTAAACTAAAATTAGAATTAAAAAACAAAAACGTAGTTTTTCTTCATCCCCTCAATGTCCCTGAAAAGAGTGACTTGTGTCCCTTATTTTACAGGGACTTCTCAAAGGAATGTAAGGTCCTTATTCACTCTTAAAGGTGTATTTCCAAAGCATTAACTCTCCCAGAAAGGGAAATACATATATATCAAAGGGCATCCAGAGCAAAGTTGGGATTTTTTTTCTTTTCTTGTTTTCTTTGTTGAAAGAGGTCAAAATAAGAATCACTTCACTTACCAGAAAATTAGCAGATATAGGTGGATATTTGGGTATTTATAATTAGAAGTTGACTTCAATGTAATGCCACCAAAGAACAATAAAATAGAACCATCGGTTTCTCTCCGTGGAAAATAAAAAGTAAAGCAATTTTTGAAAACCTCCACAACCCACAGTTTAGAGGATAAATATTGGATGGCTTATTTACAAAAATCACTGATATTCTAAGTAAATGAGATAACATTTCAGTACCAAAAGGGCTCATGCGTGAACACCAACAACCCTAAATAGTATACTGGCTTTTGCTCATAAACCATAATCCCAATCTGATGAGTCACAGAAAATTCTGAATATCTCCAGTGCATTCGATGGGCCTGAATTTTACCTTAAAAAATATTTGCAAAGGACAGAACAAAGTGCTCGGAACTGGCGCGGAACACCAGGTAAAAAAGCCAGGAAAAGGTACTAGTTTCCCTTCCAGAAGACACTGACCTTCCTCCACGCCTTTGTACTTTCCCTGACCAGTTTTTAGTAGGGGTTTGGTTTGGGGGAAGGGGAGGAAGGGGGCGGGGGAGTGGAGGGTCATTCAAATGCTCAAAACGCCCCTGGCTGTTTGATTCGCCCCCTGTGAACCTCGCAGTTCCCCACCCAAAACTCTTCCAGGAAATCCTTTACTTCAAGGAGGCCACCCTCTGAGAATCTCCAGAGTCCTGCACGGAGGGCAAGGAGTCTCCACCACCTGGTAGGAGCCGCAACCGCCGGTCCTGGCGTCAGAGCCCGACCTTCCCTCCCGACCCCAGCCACTGCGGCGCCCGGGTCCCGCACTCACCGGATGATCACGAACATGACCAGAGAGTTGCCCACCAAGCCCACGACGAACACCACGGAATAGACAGCCGTGATGATGACAGGGATGGCGGGAGAGATGTGCGCGGACTCCAGCGGCGCACCCTTGGATCCCCCGCTGCTGTTGCGGTCCGTCTCGGCCCAACCCGGCAGCCAGCCGCTGCCGTTCGGGAGCAGGCAGGTGCTCGGGGAGCAGGTGGGGCCCGGCTCCCCGCGGAAGATCTGGACCGGGGACTCCATGGTCAGGCGGCTGCAAGTGGAGGGCAAGCAGAGGCAGAACCTGCGGGGCCACGAGAGCGAGAACCAGCTGGACCCGGAGAGGCAAACTTTGCCCGCCCACCGGCCAGCGAGCGGAGGCCAGCAGCCCGGGGAGCCCGGGACCCGCTGATGCCCACCCCGGCGCACTTCCCCAGGGGCGGGAAAAGGAGGGAGGACATCTCGCTGCAGCTGAGTACTGGTGAGGCGGACAGCGCTGGCTCCTCTTCCCCGGCTCCTGAAATCCCCTCCAACCCTTTCCTAGGCACGGTCCCCTGGTGGAATTGTCCCCAGACTGCTGCTCTGAGCCCCCAGGAACAAAAAGCTCTCGAGCACAAAGCCCTCGCTCCCCAGGACTGCTCCTCGAAGGTCGAAAGCCCAAAGCTCACCTCCGGCTCCTGGAGACCCGCGCAGTGGTCTAGGGGACGTCCTGGCCCCTGCGGAACCTTACGCTCCCGGGGCCGCTCAGCTCTCGGAGTCGCCGCGCACCCTCAGCCCAGCGCTCTGGCAGGGGCACCTTTTCAGTCGAGCTCGGTCGCCGCGCTCAGCGCGCGGCTCCCACGACCCGCGGCAGCTCAGCCAGGCCTTTGCTTCTAGAAGTCGGCAGGCTCACTGGCCCTGCGGATGGAGAGCTCCAGGGCGCCCCGCCCCGTCCCGCCCACCCGAACCCAGCCCCGCGCCCCTAGCTGAGGCTCAAGGAGCACCAACTACCCAGAGCCTCAATCAGCCTCTCTTGGATGGCTCCAAGACTGAGCTGCTGTGCCGTTTAGCTTTAGTAATAAGAAAGGGTGTGCCTCAGTGCGAGTATGCATCTGGATTATTCATAATAAAGTCTAGAACTACTGTGGGCCTCATTCTCCAGACAGGTCTTCTTTCAAGAGGAGAAAAAGCGTATTTTGAATGACCCATCCAAATAAAGTAGCAAAATAATCCAATTAGAATAAGACCAGGTCATAAGATATTAATGATTTAGTATACATAAATAGAATATTCCTGTGCATTCTATTCCTTCTAATCTTCTCTGAGATGACACACAGACTGCACCTTACAGGTATTACCTGTATTTCCTTGTATTACCTGCGAATGAGTAAAACACTCCCCTTAGTGTTGGCCAGGGAGTTGACAATGTCTCTTTCTCTTTTTTTTAATCCCTTCAATCATCACTTTTCTGTCCCTAGGGTAACTTCTCTATGAAGCTCGCAAGAACCTGAACTCCCACAGAGGAATTCAGTCATCATTTCTGTGCTTAACTCCACCAGTCAAGGATTGCTGTCAGATTCTGCTGGGTGAAAGACAGCCTCAGGCAAAAAGACCCAGGAGACAATGAGGAAAAGGAAGGAAGGCCAAGGTAAATTGCACAGGGGAGCCAGGACTCAGCCACTGAAGTGAAGGTGCTGAAGGACATTGGGGAAGTTCCCCTCTCCCAACTGGGTATGGGAGTCAGGATGCTGATACAGTCATTCCATTCATCAGTTGACTGCGGAAGAGAGCTCCTACCTTGTTCAAGATATTGTGACCCCCAGAGACAAACCATGAGAGACTGTGGACTCTGAGAAACAAACTGAGGGTTTTAGAGGGTGGGGAGGGGATGGGTTATCCCGGTGATGGGTATTAAGGAGGGTATGTACTGAATGGAGCACTGAGTATTAAAGGAAAACAATGAATCATGGAAAACTACATCAAAAACTAATGATGTAATATATGGCGACTAACATAATAAAATAAAATTTAAAAAAAATAAAATACGAAATAAACAAATGTGAACTGAAAAAAAAAAACAGATGAATGGAGAGGAAAAAAAGATATTGTGACCCCCAAAGAGGCATTTGACCACCAGAGTCTTAAAAACCACCTCAAAATGCACAGCTCTTCTTAGCAATTTGATTCAAAGAACAACAGGAAAGCTCTCTTTTGCCCAACAGAATCCCTCCAACCCTGGGATCACTGGTGTTTTGAAAATTATTATCAAATCTTATATCTTTTTAGGTTTTGATTGCAGATTTTCATTAGAAGATGACAAAACATCAGAATGATGGGATCTCCATGTGTCTGAGGGTCCTTCTCTGTTAGAAAGATAGCAGATGAATCATCTCCATATGTCTGGGGGCTTGTTTCCTGCCAGAGGGATCCCAGACTACCACCAAACCAACCTAGGAAGATGTTTTGTTTGAAAATTAAGCAGTAACCAAATAAGAATAAGAAAAAAAGTAAAAATAGTATGTTAAAGTAAAATAGCTAAGAAAGACAGAATTATCCATCTTTCTACTACCTATTTATTTATGATTTCATGCATTCAACATACATACAACTGTCTCTGTGCAACACACTTTTGAAAGGGTATTTACAGTATCTATCCTCCTTTTGCACTCACATTGGTTAATTTTTGTTGTTGTATTTAGCACACAGGTGCCTCACACAGCTGGTAACAGTACTGAGTTGGTTCAAACACAGGTGTTTCTGGCTCTTGCAATATGCTGATTGCACAGAATGATTTCATGTAGAGGAGCAAATGCAGAGCCACTCTTCCCCAAAAGACAAAATATATATAGAAAGCGTTATTTGGCAAGGACAAAAAAGAAGAACAGGAAAGGTATTACTTGAAAAGATTTAGGTAAAGTTGTTTTTTCTTTTTTAAGATTTATTTATTTGAGAGAGAGAGCATGAGTGGGTGGGGGGCAGAGAGGGAGAGGGAGAAACAGACTCCCCAATGAGCAGGGAGCCCAATGTGGGGCTGGATCCCAGGACCCTGAGATCATGACCTGAGCCGAAGGCAGAGGCTTAACCTACTGAGCCACTGAGGTGCCCTAACCGTTTTAAAAAGGTAAAAAACTTTAAAGACGTTTCCAAGTTGGTACAATTCCAATAACTTGAGCTTTTGCTCTCCTGTACATCTCATATGTATATACATAGTGTATGTGTATGGAGAGGTTTGCCAGGTACTTCTATAATGAAAGCAGAATGCAGAACTCAGCCTGGGACTTCTAAACTATAAGACAATGTTCTCATTCTGATCACTCATAAGAAACCTCTACTAGTTGGGACAGTCTTTTGAAGGCAAAAATTACTAATTATGATAAAGGCAGTTTTGTTTCATTTGAGTTCTCCTATTTTTTTTTCTTTTTTACCAAACTAATGGCCAAAATAAAGTGAAGCCAAAATGGGCAGAGCATTAAAAAACCTTCAGGCAGTTGCGGTTGCCAGGGGAACCTGGCTTGTGCTCTGAACACAATGAGGAAGTCCGCTTATGTGGAGTCAGGTTGTCAGGAGTATGAGATTTTATCATAATATTGGAGAAAAGCTATAAAATAGAGAGGAAAAATAAACTGCTAAAATGCTGTACACTATTATGCACTGATATAAAGCACATGTTATTAAACTTACACTTTATCGCTACCTGCCATTCTGCTCAGTGCTAAAACTATGCTTATAACTCTAAGTACTTTTAAAGCTGAAAAATGTGTTTTCAATGATTCTTATTGCTTCATGCTACAAAATGTCTTGGGTGGTGGGTGCTTTGGCATTTCTATTGTATAGACTATGGACCCTGCCAGTAAACTGTGATCAACTGGTTTTGTTGTGGCTCTAAAAACAGACATAAACCTGCACTAAGTATAAGCTGAAGGCAGCAGTTAAATCTGCTTAAGATGCCAGGTGTGGCCAGTGCAGCCTAAAAGGAGCCAGAATGCAGCAGGCCCCAGGTCCATCACTGATCAGTTATTGCTGAATGTCCACAAGTGGCAGGTGAGAAGGCAGGACTCGAGGGAGTAAAAAGGCAGTTTTTTCCCAAACAGGTTATGCAATCTAGTGTGAGAGACAGAACTTAATTTTAAAAAATTTTATGAATAATTAATAACGAGTTAACTGGTGTTTTATAGGAAAACTGTTTAATAATAAACAAGGTGGTCAACGACCAATGCAGCAAGTTTGTGCAAAGTAAATAAAAGGCTTCCCTTCTTCAAAATGCTATTGGCAAATTGCCATAATAAAGATGTAAGTCCCCTTCATGTCTTTGTCGTGAAGACATCCTGTGAGCTATTGCAAGTGTATAGCCTGCGCACGTTTAGGGGGTGCTGAAGACCAGATGTCAGGGAAACTTCCTCATGACAAAAGCATCAGGGAAGTCCTTCAAGACCAACTAGTGTTGAAGCTGACACTTAAAGACTGCAGGTAGTTCTCCAGGTGAAGAGGAAGAAAGGGACATTCTAGGCAGAGACATTCTAGCATATGTGAAGAACATGCATGAGCAGGAGTGGAGAACATTTATGGAACTGATGGGAGTCCAAGGTATCTGAGCCTGATGACCAAGGGAAATGTGGCACAAGATAAAATGGCAGTCAAGGTCAAGATTACACTGAGCCCTGGAGCACCTGGGTGGCTCAGTCACTTGAGTACCTGACTCTTGGTTTCCACTCAGGTCATGATCTTGGGGTTGTGTTATCGAGCCCTATGGGCTCCACACTCAGCACAGAGTCTGCTTGGAATTCTCTCTCCCTCTCCCTCTGCCCCTCCTGCTTGTGCTCAATCTCTCTCTCTCTCTGTCTGTCTGTCTCTCAATCTCTCTCTTATAAGTAAATAAACCTTAAAAAAAAAAAAAAAGGATCCCTAACAAATAATATGGTGAAGGTTTTGGATTTCAGCCTAAGACACATGAAGAGACATGAAGAATCTCAGGTAGGAGAATAATATGCTCAGATTTGGGATTTTTGAGCTATCACTTATGTTTACTTTGTAGACTGTATTGGAAGGGACAAGAGCAGATGTGACAAGTCCCATACTGAGTCAGCATCATGTACTATTACCACTAAAAGGCACCTTAGTGTGACACTTACCTGCGTATTATATAAATGAGGGATAAAATGAGGATTTTCCCATGGTCACGGAGCTGAGTCTTAAACCTGAAACTGCTTACACTGAACCACTTGATTGAACTGAATCCACAGATTTGAAATTCAGTGTCAGTCCCATGTCAGGTGCTCGGTTGGGGAGTGAGAGAAATTATGGCAACAAAGGCAATAAATGGCACATGGTGGCATGTTCCCAGTGTTAGCAGCACCGATGGTACTGAGGTGAGAGCCAGGTGGAGCATGGAGGAAGACATAAGTGGAGAGTCCCAAGGACAACAGTACACAGACTGAGGGGTTATGAGTAGATTGCAAGTTGGCAGTGGTGGTTGATGGGTTTGCGGAGGGTGTATTTGAAAACCAAACAGTAGTAAAACTACTGTAATAGTCTAGGTGAGAGATGATTCAACCCTAAAGCAAGGTAATTGCCGAGCAAGTAGGGAACATGATAGTTTTGAGAACCATTTAGGAAATTAAATTGGCAAAACTTGTAGTTTTAAAATGAATATAGAATTTAGGGAGGAGGAAGAGCCTAGGATTACTTTAGGCTTATGCTTCGGTGACCAAGTGGAGGACGGCACCATTAAGAAATAAGAAATATTGGGCGCCTGGGTGGCTCAGTTGGTTAAGCGACTGCCTTCAGCTCAGGTCATGATCCTGGAGTCATGGGATGGAGTCCCACATCGGGGTCCCTGCTCAGCAGGGAGTCTGCTTCTCCCTCTGACCCTCTTCCCTCTCGTGCTCTCTATCTCTCATTCTCTCTCTCTCAAATAGATAAATAAAATCTTTTAAAAAAAATAAGAAATATAGGAGAAGTCACAGCAAGCTTGGAGGAGAATGTAGTGAGCCCAGATTTTTCAAAGCTGTGTTTGAGGCACCCATGAGGAATTTGTTTGTGTATGTGGTATAGGATCACATACAAGGTCACATGTGGGGAGAGTTGGTGTTGGAGAGATGAAGGACAGTTAGAGCTAAGGACAGGAATAAGGGTACCAGGGTGAAGATGGTAAGAAAGGCAAGCTGATGAGACAATGATGAGAAACCACACCACAGGGATAGGGATCTGACAAAGAGGGCTGATAATAGGCATAAATGAAGGAGGAGAAAGAGAAACAGAGTCAGGGAAATCTAGAGAAGGGAGAATTTCAAGGAGAGGTGATCAACAATGTCCACATGACAGAGAATGTAAAATAAGATACTTGACAAAGAAAAAGTCACTGGGGGCCTGACATTATCTATAATTAAAGGTGTGCTTTCTATTTGAGCATTAGAACAGAAATGAACAGACAATAAAACATAATGAAAGACTGAAGAGCCACTTGAAATTAGGGTTCTCTGTTGAAGGAACTCTTACTCTGGAGATGAGGACTACGTCAGCTGGCTAGTGGAAAAGATACCTGCTTTCTGCCCTGCCCAAGGCCATTCCTCACTTTGGATCTCACTGTGGGCACAGAAAGGGTCCCTACTGGGCCAGTCTCCAGGTGAGAGAACAGTGCACACTGTGGTGTGGGAGGTGTCCTCTCTGTATTGACAAGGTCCCAGGCTGTCAGCTTATGTGATGTTCAGGAGAAGACCAGCTTTCCTGTTTCCCCAGAACCATGTGGATAATCTCTGTTTACCCCTACACATCCACTCTCTGTCTTCTTCACCCTGCTCTGTGTCTAGAAATTACTGGTTGGGTCCAGGTATGGGAGGCAGCCTGGCAAGAGATCAGAGGGTAGGTGGAGAGTTAAGTCCTATTTTTGTCCCAAGGTTCTCCCATCAATGTCTTCTGTCAGCCTGTTTGCCCTGTGAAGGCACAGCTCCTGCATAGCAGCCCCCTCCACACAGCTGCCCTCTCAGAGTTGCAAGAATTCTTCCTTCCTTTTGCCCTTCATGCCAAAAGATGGAAGCACTCCCTCCCTCCTGCTTCTCTCACTGAGGTACTCAACTCATCTTTCCTGATTTCCTGCAGCTCTTTCCACACCTTATAAATATCCTTTTATTAGGAGGGCACTTGTGATAAGCACTGGGTGATGTATGGAAGTGTTAAATTACTCTATTGCACACCTGAAACTACTATGATACTGTATGTTAACTAACTGGAATTAAAACAAAATTTAAAAAAATAAATTCTCTCAGTTACCAAGTTTACAGTAACTCTCAGGACCCACATTCCCTGATTCACAAGGATCTTTGCTAATTATACGCACCCTGCTACAAGGAGGGAGCTGGGCAGAAGCAACTCATATGTTACCCTGGTCACGCTTGACCCACAGTCATAGAGAAGGAAGTTGGTTGTAACTTTCTTTCAATTCATTTTAAAACATTATACTTTTGTGTTTGATAATCTGCCTTCCCTAATGCCCTAATTAACTGAAGAGATATTGTCTTGCCCAGCTTTGAATTTCTTGGCTCACCTTTGAGTTGTCTTAGAATGGATGAAACAATGTATTAGTGCCACAAAACAACATCAATGCAAAGGCTCCCAAGAAGAGATTTCTTCTCCCTTTTAATCATCAACATGGTGTGTGTTTCCTTTGAGGTTAAAACATACTCCAACTCCACACACTGTAGGTCATGACCAGACTGGGTAGCGAAGAAGGGGTGTCCTCACTGGCTATTGTGGAGAGGCACATATCAAAGCCACATTATGTCTCAGCTCATTAGACACTATGTGAATTATTTGTAGAAATTAGAAAATTTTCATGTGACTCCCAGTAATATCATATCTCATATAATTTTATTTGTCTAAAACCTTTTGAAGAAACATGTTAGAATTTTAAGAGATTCTTTTCTCTTTTTCTCTTTGTTTGGTGTGTTTTCTGTCAAACCAATGGATCCCTAGCACCTTACATTAACACCTTACATTAATTGTTACTAGGACTGCTGTTCTGGGAATTATGCTCTCTTCCCAGTGTTTGTATGCCCCTCGTTTGGCTTAGAAGACACATAGTAAGAAGTGAATCCTCCCAGGGGATGCTTTTCATAGATATTTCCTGAACCATCTCTTCATCTCTTATGCAGTCCATCCCAAATGGGTCTAGAGAAGAGGAGGGTACCTCTCCACTTCCATCTTTACTGCCCCCTCTTTACTTGAAAACACTGGTCTGGAGTATAGCTGGAGGCACTTCAGATCTTCAACTACTGAGAGCTGAATCAGAAGAGCCATTTTAAAAACATGAGCATATAATTTGTATTGCTCATAGTTCATACAATTTTCTTATGATTTCACTTTATGCATAAAAACATGAGTTTCAAGGGAGAGCAAGAAGGTCATGAGTTTTTAATTCAGAAATAATCATAACTACTGATGCACAACGTAGCAAAGCAAGGACATTTAGGGCAGGTTTATAAAAGCCTGTCAACTGAGGAATTGACCGACAGCTAGTTTGAAAGATAACTGGTTTCCCAGGAACTGAGGGACTCTTTACTCCCAGAAATAGCCACTTTCTGTCGTCCCCCTGAATGGTTCAGGATAAGCTGAACAGACACCCCAGAGTGTAGCCAGCACATGCCGCAAACACAAACCCTCATCCTCCCTACTCATCTGGCTCACTCAACCTCACTAAACTCACTGTTCTATATGCCAAGAGTGGAAAATATTTTGATTTTATAAGTATTCATAATGGTATTACTGTCTATATTCCCAATATAGTATCTGGCATCTACAAAACATATATTGACTGAATGAATTAAGGATAATGGTGGGTTATAGGTTACATTTCATAATAAAGAAGCAAAAGCATATGGATGGGCTTGAGACCAGAAAAGGTGCTGATAGAATCTTAGCATGTGTTTGAAAGTTAGCATTAACTTGAGACAGTGGTTACATTTGATTTAATATCACCTGTGATATTAAATACTTTAATAGCATTTTCTTTCCCTTTTTCTTACCTACTCCTTAAAGCAAAATTATGAACAAAGTGACAACTCAAGGGATAATAAATCTGGAGAAAATAAGCTGGTAGTTTCCTTTGAATTTTAGGTAGCATTGTATACATTTATTAAGATCAATAAACTCACTGAGCTTAATAGAATTTCGAAGTTCATGACTCCAAAGAGTTTAGGTTCAGAATAAGCTTTGTATTTGAAGGCAATGCTTGCCAAAAATGTCACGTGTTTTGCAATAAATTTCACAATTACTCAGCAGTGAGAGTCTAGAAATAAAATCTCCTGAGTGGACAAGCCACAGTAACTCCTGACCATCTCTGACTGACTCCTTCGTTTTATAAGAAAAAGAGCTCTAATTTATAGCATTTTTACAGCATATGCCATTAAAATTAAAGGCTGTGGACTACACTCAAAGGATATTTGAAAAGAAGATCAAAGCTTAGTTTTACAAACTACAAAAAAAAAAGTACAGAATGTTTGAATATTCCTCCCTAAGAAAGAGATAATTGCCATAATATATCAGGTGACACAGAGGTGAATTTTCTTTGCTTTTAGTCCTGATGTCATCTTCTCCCTCCTCTCGACCCCAGTTTAACAGAAAGTGAAAACAAAAACATTTGAACAGCAGAAGGAGTAGGTACTATAAAATATTACTTTGGGTAAAGAGATAAAAGCAAATAAAAATAGAATTCACATATAAAAATTTGCAACAATACAGCAAAACTGAAACCCAGTTTGACTTCAAAGGTACTGTTTTTTACTGATTTCAAAATCTTTGCCATATATCAAAGCATTTCTTTATACTGATGGCAATAACGGTAGCATAAATTTGTGCAAGCCTTTGATTTTGTCAAAGTATTTCATATGATAATATCTCATTTGGATATGATAATTTCCATGTACTTTATAGGCAGAATAACCCTATCTCTATTTTATGATTAAAACACAGGCTCCAAGGTTTTAAGCCACATAACCATGATCATTTTGTAAGTGGAGGATCCAGAAATAGAATCATTCTTTTGAATCCCACCCAATGATCTTTTCACCTCCTCAGGATGCACAAAAATCTTAGTTTGAATGAAGGCAGAGATGAGTCATGGGAGTAAAATTAAAAAGTAAGAAGAATGTCAAGTATTCGCTCTAACTTTGAAGTATGAACTGTGGCTTCATTGTCTATTGTGCAAGAGCTAGTTAATATATTTTATGAAAGAGAGACTAATGGTCACAATGGGAATTATTATGAAAAATTTCACCAATGTTAGTATGTTAAACTCCCCTAAAAAGGGGTTATATTTAGACAACTACAGTAAGTAGAAGGAAAGACTAGTCAGTTCCACAGTAAAGTCAAAGAAAGACACTGAATAAGTGTCATACTGCAAATATGTTTATTTGAAGAAAAGTAATTGATATGAACAGGATTATATCACTCATGTGAAAGTAATACAATTAAAAAATATAGTACAATTTATCAAGTTTCGTTGGTAAACATTAAGAAAATATCATTTATAGTTTAATATAGAAAAAGATTATTTTTTTATTGGTTTAAAAAGATTGTTACTTGTTTTAGTAATATGAACCAAAAATCCAAACTGTTTACAAAGGTACTGAGAAGTTTTGCTCCTTCCCATCCTATCTTTATCTCCCCTATTCTATCTCTACCTCATACAAGTAAACTACTTTTTATTTTATTTTATTATGTTATGTTAATCACCATATATTACATCATTAGTTTGTGATGTAGTGTTCCATGATTCATTGTTTGTGCATAATACCCAGTGCTCCACGCAGAACATGCCCTCTTTAATACCCATCACCAGGCTAACCCACCCCCCACCCTCCTCCCCTCTAGAACCCGCAGTTTGTTTCTCAGAGTCCATAGTCTCTCATGGTTCGTCTCCCCCTCCGATTTCCCCCCCTTCATTCTTCCCCTCCTGCTATCTTCTTCTTTTTTTTTTAACATATAATGTATTATTTGTTTCAGAGGTACAGGTCTGTGATTCAACAGTCTTGCACAATTCACAGCGCTCACCATAGCAGATACCCTCCCCAATGTCTATCACCCAGCCACCACATCCTTCCCACCCCCCACCACTCCAGCAACCTTCAGTTACAAGAAAACTACTTTTTGAGTTTCCTCCGTGTTCTTTCTTTTTTGTATCCCTTTATGCAAATATAATTAAAGTGCTTTCTCTACATTTTTACACAAAAAATATTCATTGTTCTGAACCATGTGTTTTTCATGTAGCATACACACTGGAGATATTTCTATATCAATACAGTTTTCTTATTCTTTTAAAAATTGTTTTAATTTCTTCAGAGCATTACATTTTGTGGATATACCAGGGTTTATGTAACAAGTCCTTCACAAATAGAAACTTAGATTGTTTTCATCTCCTTCTTTCAGAAACAATACTGCAAGTGTGTTTGCATGTCATTGTACATGTATACAGGTAGGATAAGTTCCCAGAAGTTGGATAATTTGATGACAAGGTAGATAGAGTGGTGTACTGAAATCAGCTGTTAACATTTTAGGAATATTTGATCAGCTGTTAAAAACTGACATTACTAAAAGTTACATTATATAAATGTACAGTTAAATAAATTATGTTATAAATGAAGGTAATAGATACTTAGAAATGAATCGCTTCCTTTTTTTTTTATGTCTTACTATAATCCATGCCTTGGAGGGTATGGCTATTGTATCAGTACAGGGGAAACTGTATAATGGGCTATTACTGCCCATCTCTTCCCAATTCATGTTCAGTAGGATCGTATTTGTAGCTGAAATCATCAATGATAGGAATATTTGTACTTCAGAAACTGGCAAATCTTACAAATCAGTGTTTTGTTCATGTTTACCAGAGAGTTGGTTGTTAAACATTCACTTGCATACCACTCGTTGATGACTTTAATCTAATTGTGATCCATAACAATTTTGTAGACTTTACTTTGGTAAACTGAAATTAAATACTTTTAATTGATATCTGATTCTCACCTTCCACAGAATTCACTTATTTTATTGAGTCTCCTTACATTTCATGTCAGTATAGTTATTCGCATAAACTCAATAAAAATCTTATTGCTTTATGGCTTCACTTTATGTATAAAAACATGAGTTTCAAGGAGAGCAAGAAGGTCAGGAGCTTTTAATTCAGGAATAAACATAACTAATCATGCATAAATTAGCAAGCAAGGACATTAGGGTAGGTTTACAAAGGCACTGAGGAACTAATGAACTGCTAGTTTGGAAGATAACTAGTTTCCTAGGAACAGGGGTACTTTTTGACCTCTGAACAAATGCTTTCTGCCTTACCCTTGGCTATTCCAGGAGAGGCCATGCAGACAGCCCAGAGTGTGAACAATGCATGAACAAAGTGAGAATTTCAACAAAGAGATAGAAAATATTAAAAAATACCAAACAGAAATTACAGAGCTAACAAATACAATAATTAAACTGAAAAATGCAACATAGAGGTTAAATACCAAACTAGATCAAATGAAGAAAGGATCAGCAAACTTGAAGACAGGGTAGTAGAATTCATCCAACTAAAGGAGCAAAAAGAAAAAAGATTAGAAAAGAATAAAGATAAAGGGATACTATGAAGTGGTCCAATATACACATTATAGGGGTTCCAGAAGGTGGAGAGAGAGAAAAAGAGCAGAAAGCTTATTCAAAGAAATAATGACAGAAAATTTTTCTAACCTGGGAAAAGAAATAGACATCCAGATAAAGAAATCCCAGAAAGTTGTAAACAAAATGAATTGAGACACCCACACCAAAACACATTATAATTAAATTGTCAAAAATTAAAGGCAAGGAATCTTAAAAGCAGCAAGAGAAAAACAATTTTTACAAACAAGGGAATGTCCATAGACTATAAAAAGATTTTTTAGTAGAAACTTTGCAGACCAGAAGAAAGTGGGGTGACATATTCAAAGTGCTGAAAGGAAACAAAAAAACAAAAAACAAAAAAAACCCTGCCAACCAAGAATGCTCAACCTAGCAAAGTTGTCCTTTAGAATTGAAGGACAGATAGTTTTCTAGTTAAAAAAAAAAAAAAAGATGAAAGAATTCATCAGCAGTAGACTGGTTTTACAAAAACTGTTAAAGGCAGTTCTTCACACTGAAATGATAGGACACTTTCTAGTAACAGAAAAACATATTATGAAAGTATAAATCACACTGAGATAGGTAAATATATAGTTAAATTCAGAATACTCTAATATTGTAATGGTGATAGGTAAATGGTTTTAACTCTAGTGTGAAGGTTAAAAGAAAAAACTATTAAAAATAACTACAACTGGGGCAGATGGGTGGCTCAGTTGGTTAAGAGGCTGCCTTCAGCTTGGGTCATGATCTCAGGGTCCGGGGATCGGGGCCCATGTCAGGCTCCCTCCTCAGCAGGGAGTCTGTTTTTCCTCTCCCTCTGCTTCTCCCCCTGCTTGTGCTCTTTCTCTAAAACAAAACAAAACAAAACAACAAAATGACTACAACTACAGTAATTGGTTTATGGTAAACAGTATGGAGGTTCCTCAAGAAATTAAAAATGGAATTTCAATATGATCCAGAAATCCCAGTTCTGGGTACATATCCAAAGGAGATAAAACCACTATCTTGAAGAGATAGATGTACTCATATGTTCAGTGCAGCATTATTTGCAATAGCCAAGGAAGGAAAATAACTTTAAGTGTCCATTAATGGATAAATGAATACAGAAAATGTGGAATACTATTCAGCTTTAAGAAATAAGGAAACCTTGCCATTTGTGATAACATGGAAGGTGTTGTGCCCAGTGAAATGAGTCAGACATAAAGGACGAACACTGTATAGTTACACTTACTGTGGAACTTAAAAGAAAAAAAAAAGTTGAACTCTTGCAAGCAGAGGCCTGGGAGGTGGGGAAATAGGGAGTTTCGGTAAAAGATACAAATTTTCAATTATAAGATGACTAATATCTGAAGATGTAAGGTATAACATGATGACCATATTGATAACACTGTAATTTATAATTGAACTTGCTAAGAAAGTAGAACTCAAATGTTTTCACACAGAGAAAAAAAGGTAAAAGAGATGATGGAGGTGTTAAATTGATGTGGTGGTGTCCTTGCACAATGCATATGTATATCAAATTATCATATTGTATTTTAAATACCTTAAAATTTTATTTGTCAATTGTATCTTAATAAAAAAAATAATTAAATTGAGGGTAGCTCAATCAGTTAAGCAGCTGACTCTTAATTTTGGTTCTGGTCATGATTTCAGGGTCTGGGGATCAAGCCCCGTGTGGCTCCACTGCTTAGCTGGGGGTCTGCTTGAGAATTCTCTCTGTCCCTTTACCCTTCCCCCCACTGTGGTGTGCTCTATCTCTAAAATAAATAAATCTTTAAAATCTTTAAAAAAAATTAAAATTAAAATAGAGCTTACTTGCATCCAGAGGATTGCCAAAATAGTCTCATAAAACATATAATGTACGATCGACTTTTTGTCTCCTACTCTTTGCCCAATTTAAATGGACTTGCATAGTTATATTATGAATAACATTTAAGGAATGTACAAGTATTATGTAAAACAATTTTGCTCCAGAAGCTTCCTTTAATTTTGAGTGAAACATATCAAGTTGGAATTTGAAGAAAATTTACTACTTACCTAAATAATTATTTATTAATACCATCATGATTAAAATGTAAAAAGTAGATTAAGTGTTGTCTGAACTTTTTCTTCTTTCTTCCTTTTTGTCCTTTTTGGTACATATTGAAATTTGTTTCTGTAACTTAATAGAGGGTAAATGTGAATGTTCCTCGAGTTTTTGGAAAAAAAATTTTCTCCAATGTAAAAATACAGACTTTAATAAAAGGTGATCAGACATATCTTACTAATCATGTTGTTTAGTGTTTTATATTCTTATTTATTTATAGTCAACTTGATGTATTATGTGACAGGTGAATTAAATTCCCTTACCAGAAGTATGTTTCTTTCTGTTCCTTTTGCTTCTGTACTTTGTTTCATGGATATTACTTCTATATTTTTGATGCATTGCTATTCATTGTTATTTATAAGTTATGTTTTCTGATTCCACGGGCAGATATCTGAGGATAAATGGCAGCGGGAGGGAGCCGGGCCATGGGGATCTGACACCACCAGTGAGCAACAGCCTCCCGCGCTGGGGACAGGGCACAGGCTCACAGACCGGTAGTGGTGGGAAAGGACTTTAGGGCAGCCCCTGGGATGGAAACCTGGAGCAGCGCGGTCCGGGTCCGCATGCAGACTGGGAGTGGCTGGCGGTTTTAGAAGCACAAAGGGCAGAGACGTGCCCTGACCTGGAGGGAGGACTGGGAGCACTGCAGAGGGGCACACAACACAGGATGCTGCAGTTTATAGCTGCACAGACAAAAACAGAGACAGTGTGGCCTGGAGAGCTCTCTGAAGAACAGACGGTGATCCCTCTGCTCTGAGGCAGAGGGTTGGAAACCGTCTCTTCTGCTCTGACTCTCAGAAGAGATGTGGAAAGCCACCAAGGACAGCTGCCAGAGAACAAAAGCCCCCAAAAACTGGTTCCCACTGAGCCCATCCCCCGCCACAGGGGGCAAGGCAACTCTGACCAAACAGGGTTGCCTGAGTAACAGCACGGCAGGCCCCTCCCCCAGAAGACAGACTGGGAAAACAAGAGGCCAGCAACCCTAAGGTCCCTAGAAAACAGATGCATCTTGCTTGGATTCTGGTCAATAATTTGGACTCTATACATTCCCTCAACCACCCATTAACAGAATGATTAGGAGGAGGAACCCCCAAAATAGAAAAGACTCAGAGATTATGAATTATGCCACAGATTTACAAATGGATGCAGATATAACCAAAATGTCAGAGATGGAATTCAGGCTAGCAATTGTGAAGACAATGGTTAGAATGGAGAAATCAATTAATGGCAACAAAGAGTCTCTAAGGGCGGAAATGAAAGCTGAATTGGCAGAACTTAAAAATGCTATCAATGAGATCCAATCCAATCTAGATAATCTAACAGCTAGGGTAAGTGAGGCAGAAGAACAAATAAGCGACTTGGAAGACAATTTAATAGATAAAAATGGAAAAGAGGAGGCCAGGGAAAAACAACTCAGAATCCGTGAAAATAGAATCAGAAAAATAAGTGACACCATGAAGCATTCCAATGTCAGAATTATTGGAATCCCGGAGGAAGTGGAGAGAGAGAGAGGACTAGAAGATGTATTTGAGCAAATCGTAGCTGAGAACTTCCCTAATCTGGGGAATGAAACAAACATTCGTGTCCTAGAGGCAGAGAAGACCCCCCCAAGGTCAAGGAAAACAGGTCAATACCCCGGCATGTAATAGTAAAACTTGCAAATCTTAGAACCAAGGAAACCATCTTAAGAGCAGTTAGGGGGAAGAAATTCCTTATGTATAGAGGGAGGAATATCAGAATAACGTCAGACCTATGCACAGAGACCTGACAAGCCAGAAAGGCCTAGCAAGACATATTCAGGGTACTAAATGAGGAGAACATGCAGCCAAGAATACTTTATCCAACAAGGCTATCATTTAGAATGGATGGAGAGATGCAGAGCTTCCAAGACCAGCAGAAACTGAAAGAATATGTGACCACTAAGCCGGCCCTGCAAGAAATATTAAGGGGGGTTCTATAAAAGGAGAAAGACCCCAAGAGTGATATACAACAGAAATTTACAGGGACAATCTATAAAAACAACGTCTTCACAGGCAACATGATGACAATTAATTCATATCTTTCAATAATCACTCTCAACGTGAATGGCCTAAATGCTCCCATAAAATGGCACAGGGTTGCAGATTAGATAAAAAGACAGGACCCATCCATATGCTGTCTACAAGAGACTCATTTTGAACCTAAAGATACATCCAGACTGAAAGTGAAGGGATGGAGATCCATCTTCCATGCCAACAGACCTCAAAAGAAAGCTGGTGTAGCAATTCTTATATCAGACAAATTAGATTTTAAACTAAAGTCTGTAGTTAGAGACACAGAAGGACACTATATCATTCTTAAAGGGTCTATCCAACAAGAAGATCTAACAATTGTAAATATCTATGCCCCCAACATGGGAGCAGCCATCTACATAAGCCAACTGTTCACCAAAATAAAGAGTCATATTGATAACAAAATGTCAATTGTAGGAGACCTCAATACTCCACTCTCAGCAATGGAAAGATCATCTAAGCAGAAAATCAACAAAGAAACAAGAGCTTTGAATGACACACTGGACGAGATGGACCTCATAGATATAGACAGAACATTCCACCCTAAAACAACAGAATATTCATTCTTCTCACACACGTGGAACTTTCTCCAGAATAGACCACTTACTGGGTCACAAATCAGGTCTCAACTGATACCAAAAGACTGAGATTATTCCCTGCATATTCTGAGACCACAATGCTTTAAAACTGGAACTCAATCACAAGAAAAAATTTGGCAGAAATTTAAACACTTGGAAACTAAAGACCATTCTGCTCAAGAATCTTTGGGTCAACCAGGAAATCAAACAACTTAAACAATTCCTGGAAATCAATGAGAATGAAAACACATCAGTCCAAAACCTATGGGATACTGCAAAGGTGGTCCTAAGGAGGAAATACATAGCCATCCAAGTCTCACTCAAAAAAAATTAAAAAAATCCCAAATACACCAACTAACTCTACACCTTATAGAACTAGAGAAAAAGCAACAAATGATGCCTAAGCCATGCATTAGAAGAGAAAAAAAAAAGATTAGAGCAGAGATCAATGAATTAGAAACCAGAAAAAGAGTGGATCAGATCAATGAAACTAGAAGTCGGTTCTTTGAAAGAATTAATAAGATCGATAAACCACTGGCCAGACATATCCAAAAGAAAAGAAAAAGGACCCAAATTAATAAAATTATGAATGAAAGGGGAGAGATCACGACTAACACCAAGGAAATAGAAACAATTGTTAGAAATTATTATCAACAACTATATGCCAATAAGCTGAGCAATCTAGATGAAATGGATGCCTTCCTGGAAACCTATAAGCTGCCAAGACTGAAACAGGAAGAAACTGACAACCTGAATAGGCCAATAACCAGTAACAAGATGGAAGCAGTGATCAAACACCTCCCAAAAAATAAGAGTCCAGGGCCTGATGGATTCCCTGGGGAATTCTACCAAACTTTCAAAGAAGAAATAATACCTATTCTTCTGAAGCTGTTTCAAAAAATAGAAACAGAAGGAAAGCTTCTGGACTCATTCATTGAGGCCAGCATTACCTTAATCCCCAAACCAGGCAAAGACCCCATCAAAAAGGAGAATTTCAGACCGGTATCCCTGATGAATATGGATTGCAAAACCCTCAACAAAATCCTAGCTAATAAGACCCAACAATACATTAAAAGGATCACCCACCACGACCAAGTTGTATTTATCCCTGGGATGCAAGGGTGGTTCAACATTCGCAAATCAATCAATGTGATAGAACACATTAATAAGAGGGAGAAGAACCATATGGTCCTCTCAATTGATGCAGAAAAAGCATTTGACAAAATACAACAACCTTTCCTGATTAAAACTCCTCAGAGTATAGAGATAGAGGGAACATTCCTCAAGTTCATAAAATCCATCTATGAAAAACCCACAGTGAATATCATCCTCAAAGGGGAACAGCTGAGAGCCTCTCCCTTAATATCAGGAACACATCAAGGATGCCCACTCTCACCACTATCGTTCAACATAGTACTAGAAGTCTTAGCAACAGCAATCAGACAACAAAAAGAAATAAAAGGTATTCAAATTGGCAAAGAAGAAGTCAAACTCTCTCTTTTCGCAGATGACATGATACTTTATGTGGAAAACCCAAAAGACTCCATCCCCAAATTGCTAGAACTCATACAGCAATTCAGTAATGTGGCAGGATACAAAATCAATGCACAGAAATCAGTTGCTTTCTTATACACTAACAATGCAACTGTAGAAAGAGAGAGAAATGATTCCATTTACAATAGCACCAAAAACCATAAGATACCTCAGAATAAACCTAACCAAAGAGGTAAAGGATCTATACTCTAGGAACTACAGAACACTCATGAAGGAAATTGAAAAAGACACAAAAAGATGGAAAAATATTCCATGCTCATGGATCAGAAGAATAAACATTGTTAAAATGCCTATGCTACCCAGAGCAATCTATACCTTCAATGCCACCCCGATCAAAATTCCAATGACATTTTTCAAAGTGCTGGAACAAACAATCCTAAAATTTCTATGGAATCAGAAAAGACCCTGAATCACCAAGGAAATGTTGAAAAAGAAAAACAAAGCTGAGGGCATCACGTTGCCCGATTTCAAGCTATATTACAAAGCTGTGATCACCAAGACAGCATGGTACTGGCACAAAAACAGACATAGACCAATGGAACAGAATAGAGAACCCAGATATGGGCCCTCAATTCTATGGTCAAATAATCTTCGACAAAGCAGGAAAAAAACATGCAATGGAAAAAAGACAGTCTCTTCAATAAATGGTGCTGGGAAAATTGGACAGCCACATGCAGAAGAATGAAACTCGACCATTCTCTAACACCATACACAAAGATAAACTCAAAATGGATGAAAGACCTCAATCTGAGACAGGAATCCATCAAAATCCTAGAGGAGAACATAGGCAGTAACCTCTTTGACATTGGCCACAGCAACTTCTTTCAAGATACATCTCCAAAGGCTAGTGAAACAAAAGCAAAAATGAAATTTTGGGACTTCATCAAGATAAAAAGCTTCTGCACAAGAAAGGATACAGTCAACAAAACAAAGAGGCAACCCGCAGAATAGGAGAAGATATTTGCAAATGACACTACAGATAAAGGGCTGGTATCCAAGATCTATAAAGAACGTCTCAAACTCAACACCCAAAAAACAAATAATCAAGTCACAAAATGGGCAGAAGATATGAAAAGACACTTCTCTGAAAAAGACATACAAATGACTAACAAGCACATGAAAAAATGTTCAACATCATTAGCCATCAGGGAAATTCAAATACCACCTTACACCAGTTAGAATGGCAAAAATGGACAGGGAAAGAAACAACAGATGTTGGAGAGGTTGTGGAGAAAGGGGAACCCTCTTACACTGTTGGTGGGAATGCAAGTTGGTACAGCCACTTTGGAAAACAGTGTGGAGATTCCTTAAAAATTTAAAAATAGAGCTACCTTATGACCCAGCAATTGCACTTCTGGGTATTTACCCCAAAGACACAGATGTAGTGAAAAAAAAAGGGCCATATGCACCCCAATGTTCATAGCAGCAATGTCCGCAATAGCCAAACTGTGGAAAGAGCTGAGATGCCCTTCAACAGATGAATGGATAAAGAAGATGTGGTCCATATATACAAGGGAATATTACTCAGCTATCGGAAAGGTTGAATGCTGAACTTTTACATCAACATGGATGGGACTGGAGGAGATTATGTTAAGTGAAATAAGTCAAGCAGAGAAATTCAGTTATCATATGGTTTCACTTATTTGTGGGACAAAGAATGCATGGAGGACATTAGGAGAAGGATGGGAAAAATGAAGGGGTGGAAATTGGAGGGAGAGATGAACCATGAGAGACTATGGACTCTGAGAAACAAACAGGGTTTTAGAGGGGGGCGAGGGGGGATTGGTTAGCCCAGTGATGGGTATTAAGGAGGGTACGTACTGCATGGAGCACTGGGTGTTATAGGAAAACAATGGATCGTGGATCACCACATCAAAAACTAATGATGTATTGTATGGTGACTAACACAACATAATAAAATTTTTTAAAAAGTTATGTTTTCCTTGTAAGTTTAACTAATTAACATTAATGTGGTTCTTTCTGTCCTGTATTTTATGTTGTCTGATATTAATATCTAGGTTCCTCCTTCTTATACTGGACATACTCTATGGCCTAGTCAAAAGATAAGATCTCTAAGTAGTCATGTGGTCACGTTACCTGCATAGGAGGGAGCATTTAAGTCCCTAGCCACTCTCCTTGGAGCCAGAATCAAGCAGGGTTAGGTATCTTAGACATGTTATTTAGCTACACAGTATCACAAATTCAATATATTTAAAATATAATTAATCCTCAAGATTAAATCCACTTTTTCTCTCTCTTTTTCTCTCTCCCAGCATTTTATCAGTGGTGTTGACTGTGACTAGTCTTATGGAAGCTTCAGAAGTAAGAAAGATCAGAAAAGAGATTCTTTTTTTTTTAAGATTTTATTTATTCATTTGAGAGAGAGAGAGAGCGTACAAGCAGGGGGAGAGGCAGAGGAAGAAGGAGAAGCAGACTCCCCACTGAGCTTGGAGCCCAACGTGGGGCTCGAACCCAGACCCTGGGATCATGATCTGAGCTGAAGGCAGATGCTTAACAATCTGATCCACCCAGGCGCCCCTAGAAAAGAGATTCTGATGCACTCAAAACTCTTGTTATATTGGTCAATTGATATAAAATACAAATAATAAATAAATAAATAGATGTTATTATGCAATTTTAACATTAAATTTCATTGATATATGTACTACAAAACAAGATTTTGTAAAGCTCCCCCATATGACATAACTTGAAAAAAAAACTTCATATTGACATTCAGAGATTGCCTCCACAAAAGTAGCACTGTGTGGGGGCAAGGAGAGAGAGAGAATGAATGAAAGAGAGGGACACAGAATACATAGATATGTTTAGAAGGATATGGTTATGCCAACAATATAGTCATTTCTTATAAAAAGTAAATGTTCCTTTTATAATTCCATCCAGAAACTTAAGTACATGTGAAAATAGTAGGTTTTTAAAAATTTAAATATCATGTAGGTATTTGGTAATAGTCAAAGTGACTTCTAGGCTTGTACAGTGAATCAAATTAATCAGACTGTTGTTTTGGATGGTTTGTTCATAAAACATGATATGATAACTGTTATATAAGAGGAGCTCCAAAGTGTTCTTAGCAATGACAGCATTTTGGAAAATATGTGCTTGGATCAGGATAAGTCCATGCAAAAAAATAGAAACCACTGCAGGTAATATTTAATCCTAGGAACTGGTTACATAGCTGAAGAAACAAATAGGAGACAGGGGACCAGTGAAGACCAAGAAGTTGTACCAGCTCAAGACTGAAGGACTGAAGGACCTGGGGAAATGGCGTTCATTGAGCGCAGACAGGATCTGGGGGTATATTGGTGCCAAGAGATAAAATAAGAGGAGGGACTGCCCAGAGGGAGCTCAGACCCCCTTGGTCCAGACTCCACAGCTAGAGCCATAGGGTAGTGTAGCTACTGTTAGAGATGCCACTCAAAACAGGGAGAATGGGGAAGGAACATTCTGGCCACTTTACTCCTCTCAAACCCAAACTTCACCTGGACCCCCTGTTGGTTAAACTGCTGGGAAGCCAGAACTTGACAAAGCATGAAAATGTATTCCTTGCAATACAGAGGAAAGGTCAAGTGTGGAATGTACCTGACAGCAAACCAGTACATGTGTGCTTGATGTCCCTAGCATGGAACTCTGAAAACAAGACTGCTTTGGACGTCAACACTTCTGTATGTCTCTTCATTTGTTCCACGGATAATTGAGCACATACTACATGCAGGCACAATTCTAGTCTCTGGGAAGAAAAACATTTCCTGCCTCATGAAACTTACTAATGAGGAAGGCAGGCAATAAACAAGTAAATGCATAAATAAACATAAAACTGGGTTGTGAAAGAGAGAGACTGTTCTACAAAGGCATCTGTGAGGTCTCCATACTCGAACTGGCATCTGAAAGACATCCAGGAGCCAGCCATCAGAGACAGCTTGACAGCCCAATTGCTCCAAGGAATAGAAAGAAAGTGGTAGCTGGAGTCATTATAATGACAAAGAGAGAAGGATGAGGGTTGAGGCTGAAGAAAAAGCAGGTGCCTGATGACACAGGGTCTCAGAGGCCTGGCTAAGGAATCTTATCCCAAGTATAATAAAAATTTAAATCTTAAACTGTAGAAAATTTAAACCGAAGAGTGTCATGATCTGATTTTTTTTAATTCCAAAAACATTACTCATACTGCAGTATTGGCAAAATATTATGGCGATGGGGAAACAAGAGTTAAAGCAGGAAGGCAAACTAAGAAGATATTTTAGTAGTCCAGGCAGAGAGGATAGTGGTATGGACTATGGGCTAGTGGTGGAAATAGACAGAAATGAATGAATTTGAAGATTATGTAGAACTTAACAAAAAATGCTAATGGAATGAATGTAGGGGATGAAGTAAAGAAAGAAATCAAGGGTAGTTTCTAGATTTTTGTTTTGAGTAACTGTGCCAGTTTACTAATGTGGGGGAGTTTTAGAGTTGAACTGTCATTAATGATGCTTTGGACACACTAATTATGGATCATTCTTCAGCATCCAAATGAAAGTATTTTATTCAGTTGGAAAAAATTCTATTAATCACTGAAGGGAGTACAACTAGAGAGATACACCTAGGAGTCATTGACATTTAAATGGTAATGCAGAGCCATAGGATTAGATAAAAGAGAAAGTATAGATAGAGCTTGTGTCACTCTGGCAGGAGCTGGATTGGCTTATAGGAAAAATTCAACATAAAATCCTTTTGGTTGGGGGATTCATGGAGAACATTTTGGGACAGATATTCCATGTCTGAGCTCCTTTGTATGGGTGCATTGCAGAGCACTAATTGAAGGACATTGAGCATTTGTCACATGAAAAACTACACTAGAAACTTGCTGCTTACACTCTTCTTCTTATCCTATTTTCAGGACTTTTTGTGTTCTCTGGACTTTTTATGAGATTTTAGAAATTTTCCAACCATTATTTCTTCAAATTTTCTTCTCCTCCATTTTTCCTGCCTCTCCTTCTAGGACTCCAATTACACATATGTTACATCTTTAGATCATACCTCACTGTATCTTTTGCATACTCTGTCCTACTTTTTTATTTGTTTGCTTTCTCTTTTTGCTTACTTTTGGATATATTCAATAAGCCTGCCTTCCTGTTTACTGATACTATCTTCTGCTGCATCCAGTCTGCTGTTAAGCCTATTGAATGAGTTCTTACTTAGGATATTATATTTTTAGTTCTGTAATGCTCATTTGATTTATTTATAAATTCCAATTCTTTGTTGAAATATTCCTTTTTCATCCATTTTTGGTCCAGTTTTTTAATCTTTTTTCTTTAACATAGTAATAATAGTTATATTAGAGCCTCATCTATTATTTCAAAAATCTACATCATTTTGGTGTCCTTGCTGAAAGAATTATCTTTTGATTATTAATTCCTTTTCCTGCTTATTTAAGTATCTAAGTATCTAGTAATTGAATGCTGGACATTGTAGATGAACATTATAAAAGCTGGGGATTATGCTATCCCCTTTTAAGGAGTCTGGGTTTTGTTCTGACAGGCAGATAAATTGCTGGTAGATTATCTACATCCTATCAGTCTAAGACACTTCAAATATCGTTTGGTGTTGACGGTCTCACTGAGTTTTTCCACTCTTTTCTCCAGGCCAGTGCTTTATGATCAGAGCATTATGCTTAAATGAAATAGGTTGGACTGAGAAGACAAATCCCATATGATTCCTCTTATAAATGGAATCTTAAAAAAAAAAAAAAGAATAAACAAAGAAAAAGCAGAATGAGAACTATAAATACAGAACACAAACTGATGCTTGCCAGAGGGAAGGGTGTGAGGGAATGGTCAAAAAGGGTGAAGGGAAATGGGAATTACAGGCCTACAGTCATAGAATGAATGTCATGGGAATAAAAGGCACAGGATAAGGAATACAGTCAGTGATATCATAACAGCAATCTAATGGGGCAGATGGTACCTACACTGGTGGTGAACATAGCATAATGTATAAACTTGTCAAATCACTAAGTGACTGAAGCTAATGTAACATTGTATCACTATACTCAAATTTAAAAGAAGATTTTAAATGTAGTTCTGTGTCTATTCCTAAGGCATAGCCCTTACTCCTAATGTGTAGGAGTAAGGGCTTTCTCGCAAGGTGTGGTCTTTTTGGGTTTTCTGAAGGTCTGGGATATACTTCCTTCCAAATCTCTCCACTCAAAGCTTGAATTCTAATGTCTTCCCAGAAATGTATGCTCTTCAGAAATTTCACTTAGTTCTTGGTCTCCCAGCGGATGCTTTCTCCTATGTTCTCACATAGCTATAATCATCCAAGGACATAAGATGAGTTTCCACTCATATTTTGCAGCTCCTTCTCTGTGGCCCACCCTCTGTCAAACTGTCCCCCAAATCTGTCACCTTAGTACTTTGAACTCTTTGTTTCTTCCACCAGCAAAACCACTGCTTCCTTCTTGGGCTCATTTTCCATGAATCATGGCCTGGAAGTATGCCCCCAGGATGCAAGCCTGGGTGAATTTTGGTTCATCCTGTGCACCTCTGTGTTTCCAGCATTACAAGCCTGCATTGGTTGCTTTCCAATGCTTGAAAGTGGTTGTTTTTAAAATATATTTTTCCTGGGTGCCTGGGTGGAGCAGATGGTTAAGAGACTGCCTTCAGCTCAGCTCATGATCCTCCAGTCCCAGGATTGAGTCCCATATTGGGCTTCCTGCTCAGCAGGGAGTCTGTTTCTCCCTCTGACCCTCCCCTCTCTCATGTTTCTCTCTCCCACATAAATAAATAAAATCTTTAAATATATATATAATTTCCAGGTGTTATTGTTGTTTAGGACAGGCTGTAAATCTGATTTTACCTACTTTTTAATGGCTAGCAACCTAGTTATATGTTTATAATTGATTTCCAACTTAATCAACTTTGATTTCAGAATGTGGTCTCTCTAATATCAAGACTTTGAAATTTGCTGACAGTTTTTCTAAGGTTTAGTGCACAGTCAATTTTTATATGAATAACCCAGGTGTTCTGTAAAATATGTATTCCTAACAAGTGATATAGGATTCTACACGCACTCATTATATTAAACTCACTGTGTTGTTCACATCATCCATACTATTACTAATTATCTTTGCTTACCTTATCTATTAATTACTGAAAGAGGCATGTTCAATTTGGCAGTTTCTCCTTAGCTTCAATTCATTTTCTTTCTTCTTTTTTAAGATTTTACTCATTGATTAGAGAGAGAGAGAGAGAGAGAGCACAAGCAGTGGGGCGGGGAGAGGGAGAAGCAGGCTCCCCACTGAGCAGGGATCCTGACTTAGGGCTTGATCTCAGGACCCTGAGATCATGACCTGAGCTGAAGGCAGATGCTTAACCAACTGAGCCACCCAGGTGCCCCTCTATTCATTTTCAGTTTAGGTCATTTGAGGTAATATTCATTCAAGTTCAGAATTGTTTTTTATATTCCATATATTTGATTCTTTACTTATCATCACTTATTGAATCCTTTGTATCCTTAATGTTATTTTTTGACCAAAAGCCTAGTTTGTCTTTTATTAATACAGCAATGCCAGCTTTCTTGTTTTTTGTGAAGTTATAGGTGTATGCCCTGTAAGAATATATCCAGTTGTATTTTGTTTTTCTACCCAATATGACATTCTGTGTCTTTTCATTGTTGAGGTTAGTCAATTTATATTTTTGTGATTATTGATATGTTTGAATTTAGTGTTATCATTTTTTCTTTCTATATTTCCAGATTTTTAAATATTTTCTTCTGTTTTGTTTCTTATTTTAGATTGACTTTGTTACTAAAAATTTTATTTTTCAACCTCTACTCTTTCACAAGTTATACAGTTTTCTTATTTACTCAGCAGTTGTCCATATAATGTTAGCATGCTATATAAGTCAGGGTGCTTTCAGGGAACTAAACACTTAAATGAGAATATTTTAATAAATGGATTTTTCCTGAAGTATAGTAGGGTATAGCAGGGTTTTGTGAGGAACAATAAGTGATCATTAGCACATGGAGGCTTCAAAGAGTAGGGGAGGAAGAGTAGATGCAGCTGTAAGAGCTTTAAAAAAGAGGTCTGTTGGGGGCAGAGCAAGATGGCAGAGGATTAGGAGACCTGGATTTCATCTGGTCTCAGGAATTCAGCTGGATAGGGATCAAACCATTCTGAATACCTACAAACTCAACAGGAGATAGAAGAAAAGAATAGCAACAACTCTCTGAACAAAAAAGCGACAACTTTCTGTAAGGTAGGACGTGCAGAGAAGTGAATCCGAGGCGATATTCGGGAGGATAGACGGCAGGGGAGGAGCTCCGCTGAGGGACATTGCTCCAGTGGCGAAGCGGGGGGGTGGAACCCTCATGGGACAGTGTGGTCTCAGGAACCTCAGGGTCACAGAAAGACCGGGGATGTCTGAGTGCAGCAGAACTCCTGGGTATCAGAGCGGGGAAGCCGGCCACAGAGACAGGGCCGAGGCGCGGGCTCTCAGCTTGGGGTTTCCATAAACCGTGATCTGCAACACAGTCGGGCCACTGCTCCTCCAGCAGGGACCCAACAAGAGGCAGATCCAGGGAGACTCCCCTTCCTCCCCTGGGAGGAGCAGCACAGGAGTGTACCGCAGGGATCTCCTGGGCTTGGAGACTCCACACGGTGTTGTGTGCCAGAGTTAGAAATGCTCGGTCACAGGCCGGGTGAGCACAGAGTGTGGCCAGAGACTGAGGGGACGGGAGTGATTGACTGCTTTTCTCTGGGGACTCACTGAGGAGCAGGGCCCCGAGTTCTTGGCAACTCCAAGCAGACATTGGAGGCTGCCATTTTCACTCTCGTCCTCCAAAGGTGTACGGAAAGCTTGCAGGGAACAAAGGCTCCTAAGAGCAAACCCGAACAGATTACTTAGCCCGGAGGGGCAAGGGCAGGGCAATTCCGCCTCTGGCAAAGATATTGGGAACCACGGCAACAGGCCCTTCCCCCGGAAGATCAGGAAGAACAGCCAGCCAAGACCAAGTTTACCAATCAATGAGAATCGAGAACTCCAGCGCTAGGGGAATACTGCACATAGAATTCATGGCTTTTTTACCATGATTCTTTAGTCTTTCAAAGTTAATTTTTTTTTAATTTTTCTTTTTCCCTTTTTCAACCAACATCTTATCAATCCCTTTTTAAAAAAAACATATTTATTTCTCATTTTTAGAGTCATATTCTATCCCTTCATACTAGTTACCCTTATTTTTGGCATATATATATAAGTTGTTCTCTCTTTAAAATTTTGAGATACAGCTTCTTCTAACAGATCAAAATATACCCTAAATCTCTAGTGCATGGCTTTGTTCTAGTCTACTGCCTGATCACATTCTCTCCCTTTGTCTTTCTTTCTTTTTTTTAAAAATCCTCTTCTTTCTTTTTTCAAACAACTTATTATCTTATCAATTTCTTTCATAAAACTTTTTTATAATTTTCATCTTTACAGTCGTATTCCATCCCTTCATCATATCAACCCTTATTTTGTACATATATAAGTTTTTCTTTCTTTAAAATTTTGGGAGGCACTTTCTTCTAACAGACCAAAATACACCCAAAATCTAGTGTGTGGGACTGATCTATGCACCAGCCTATCATATTTGATCATATTCTGTTTTTTTTTTGTTGTTCTGTTTTTGTTTTTATCTTTTTCTTTCTCTCTCTCTCTCTCTCTCTCTCTCTCTCTTTTTACTTTCTTTCCCTTTCTTTTCCCCTGGTTTCAGGTCTTTTCTGATTTGTTTAGAGTATATTTTCTGGGGACGTTGTTACCCTGTTAGCATTTTGTTCTCTCATTCATCTATTCTCCTCTGGACAAAATGACAAGATGGAAAAAATCACCTCAGCAAAAAGAACAAGAGGTAGTACCATCTGCCAGGGACCTATCATTATGGACATTAGTATGATGTCAGACCTAGAGTTCAGAATCATGATTTTAAAGATACTAGCTGGGCTTGAAAAAAGCATGGAAGTTATTAAAGAAACCCTTTCTGGAGAAATAAAGAATTAAATCTAACCAAGTGGAAATCAAAAAGGCTATTGATGAGGTGCAATCAAAAATGGGGGCACTAACTGCTAGGATAAATGAGGCAGAAGAGAGAATCAGTGATATAGAAGACCAAATGATGGAAAATAAAGAAGCTGAGAAAAAGAGAGATAAACAGCTACAGGATCACGAGGGCAGAATTCGAGAGATAAGCAATACCATAAGATGAAACAACATTAGACTAATTGGGATCCCAGAAGAAGAAAGACAGAGAGGGGCAGAAGGTATATTGGAGCAAATTATAGCAGAGAACTTCCCTAATGCGGAGAAGGAAACAGGCATCAAAATCCAGGAGGCACAGAGAACACCTCTCAAAATAAAAAATAAGTCAACATCCCAACATCTAAGGGTAAAACTTACGAGTCTCAGAGACAAAGAGAAAATCCTGAAAGCCACTCAGGAGAAGAGATATGTAACCTACAATGGTAGAAATATTAGACTGGCAACAGACCTATCCACAGAGACCTGGCAGGCCAGAAAGGACTGCCATGATATCTTCAGAGCACTAAACGAGAAAAATATGCAGCCAAGAATACTATATCCAACTAGGCTGTCATTGAAAATAGAAGGAGAGATAAAAAGCTTCCAGGACAAACAAAAACTAGAGGAATTTGCAAACACAAAACCAGCCCAACAGGAAATATTGAAAGGGGTCCTCTAAGCAAAGAAAGAGTCTAAAAGCAGCATAGACCAGAAAGGAACACAGACAATTTACAGTAACAGTCACCTTACAGGCAATACAATAGCACTAAATTCATATCTTTCAATAGTTATCCTGAAGGTAAATGGGCTAAATGCCCCAATCAAAACACACAGGCTATCAGATTGGATTAAAAAACAAGACCCATCCATATGCTGTCTGTAGGAGACTCATTTTAGAAGCAAAGACACCCCCAGATTGAAAGTTATGGGTGGAAAACCATTTACCATGCTAATGGACACCAAAAGAAAGCTGGGGTGGCAATCCTTATACCAGACAACTTAGATTTTAAACCAAAGACTGTAATAAGAGATGAGGAAGGACACTATAGCCTACTTAAAGGGTCTATCCAACAAGAAGATCTAACAATTGTAAATATCCATGCCCTTAACATGGGAGCAGCCAATTATATAAGCCAATTAATAACAAAAGCAAAGAAACACATTGACCACGATACAGTAAAGGTGGGGGACTTTAACACCCCCCTGACTGAAATGGACAGATCATCTAAGCAAAAGATCAACAAGGAAATAAAGATTTTAAATGAAACACTGGACCAAATGGACTTCATAGATATATTCAGAACATTTCATCCCAAAGCAATGGAATACACATTCTTCTCTAGTGCCCATGGAATATTCTCCAGAATAGATCACATCCTAGGTCACAAATCAGGTCTCAACTGGTACCAAAAGATTGGGATTATTCCCTGCATATATTCAGACCACATGCTTTGAAACTAGAACTCAATCACAAGAGGAAAGTCGGAAAGAACTCAAATACATGGAGGCCAAAGAGCATCCTACTAAAGAATGAATGGGTCAACCAGGAAATTAAAGAAGAATTAAAAAAAATTCATGGAAACAAATGAAAATGAAAATACAACTGTTCAAAATCTTTGGGATGCAGCAAAGGCAGTCCTAAGAGGAAAGTATATAGCAATACAAGCCTTTCTCAAGAAACAAGAAAGGTCTCAAATACACAACCTAACCCTACACCTAAAGGAGCTAGAACAAAAACAGCAAATAAAGTCTAAACCCAGCAGGAGAAGAGAAATCATAAAGATCAGAGCAGAAATCAATGAAATAGAAACCAAAAGAACAGTAGAACAGATCAACAAAACTAGGAGCTGGTTCTTTGAAAGAATTAACAAGATTGATAAACCCCTGGCCAGACTTATCCA